>NC_081346.1:22527200-22840222 GCF_029784015.1 Lycium ferocissimum | reverse complement strand
GAAAACCATCAAATGATATGATCCTTCCAATTTAAATATTTCACATCATTCCATAACTTGATTAAACTTCACATGATTTACCCCCCAAAGCAGAGCCAATCAAGTAAGCACAAATCTAATTTTTTTTTCCAACTTTAAAAATGAACCCTTTATTAGTTTTCTCGTGCCAATTGACGTTTTCGGGGAAAGCGAATAGGAATGGTTTCAAATTAACTCAAAATAAACCATATTTATAAAAGGCTCGTTATACCCAAAAAAACCCTATCCGTCGAAATAAAGTTCCCTTTTTTATTTATCTACATTACTAATCACTACTCAAAATTTTTCTAATTTTCGAATTTTGATAAAAAGCTTTTTTTAAAAAAAAAATTGATAAATATTGTGCTCTAAAAAATTAGGGTTCTCTCTTAATAAAGACAAAAGAAACAATATCATTGTACTCATAAAATCAAAAGCTCTATGTTCATGCCCGGTACTAATAACGAAGGTTGTCATAAATTAACACAAATTGCACATTGAATCTCTACTAGTTAAATTATCCAAACTCAAAAAGGTTCTTCTTTTTTTTTTTTTCATGACTACATTGTTAGAGAGGAAATAAAAGTATTTTATCTTTCATCACCAAAATATGTATAGAATTATTTTACATCTTCATATGCTACAGATCAATATTGTATAAAATAGATAGCTTTAAAATTGTTGAAAATATTGAAAATATTAATAAGTAAAATGAACAAAAGGATAGAATCACTTTATCATTTCATGCTTGTCATTAGCCCATGGTGGCTATGTAGCGATTTTAGATACCATGCAAATCGTTTAGCTGGTTGCTACACGAAGGTTACAACACTTCCAAACATCAGACTTAAATGAGTAGAAAGTTTGGAGAAAAATATTGCCACGAGAAAACTATTGGAAGAAGAAGAGAATAATAGAGTTTTTTTTTTATGATGGAAAAGCTCAGAATTGGTGTAGCTTATATAGGTCAAAAATATGAAGGGTCAAAGAATGACTTAATGCGTCACTAACCCTGCAATTAAAAGGGCTTAATGATCCATTAATTTGGTCATTCAAATCAGCAATTAACTGAGCCATTCAAGGAAAATTGAAGTGGCTGTGACAACAACTAATTTTTTAACATACTTATATTCTTTGCATTACACAATAAAAGAAAAGGTTGGATTAGTCCCAACGGTTTTGTCTCAGCGTCAACTTGTAATGATTGACTCAACATATTTCTTCTTCTTTAAATTTGTTGAATACAAACTTTCACCTAGTAAGGTCTTTCCTCTTTCTCAAAGAAAAATAAAAAAGACCAAAAATTGAAGCTTTGACTGTTGTAAAAGTAGAGTACAATTACTGTTGAGTGTTGATAGTATCGTCCCCTCAACGACCTCTCATCATTTGTTTGTACTGATAACAGATTGTCTACTTACTTAACTTTTCTTCTTTGCACTAACTATTTTTTTTTTGTATTATAATTTTTACCCTATTGTTTTTCTGATGATACTCATTATATTCTATCCATGAATAAATTTGTTAATGTACCATGAATTATACTCACTTCATTTCAATTTATGTGAAAGCCTTTAGTTGATCACGAAATTTAAGATTAAAAAAAATTAAAAACTTGTTCACTAAATAAAACATAGAAATTCATGTAACTATAAATCATCTCATTAAGAATAAATGAAAATTTTTAAAAATAAATTATTAACTAATATATAAAAAATAAAATAAAAACTTCCTTTTTAACACTAACATAAAAAGGAAAAAATGTTACATAAATTGAGGGCAGTACGCCCTCTATCCCAATTTATATGATACTTTTTCGCTTTTCGAGATTCAAACTGCATAAACTTTGATCAGCATTTGAAGATGTATATTTTCACCAAGTTGATATTATGAGAAAAATTACAACTTAAAGTACTTTTAATCTTAAAATATATTAATCTAATCTAATTTAATTTTAAATTTTTGTCAAATTGACAATTCACATAAATTGGGACGGAATGAGTACGACCGATATGAATCTGACAAGATTGCCTGATGTTGTAAGCATATGAATATATAGAATAACATGACTCAATCATGGTTAACCAATGTATATATTCACTATAGTAAGTTCAGGGGCGGGCGGATCTACAACTCATTGAGGGTGTTTATTCGAACACACTCAGTAAAAAATTACACTATATATAGAAGATATTTTTATATGTTTTATGTACATATATAGATTTTGAACACCCTAAACACAAGAGTAGGGGTTGGTTCAATGGTTTAGGGGGTTCAAAATTCATCTTGAGTTTCCAAGTTCAAGCCTCGGGCACTACGTTTTATTTTTCGAACACCCTAAGAAAATATCCTAAATCCGCCACTGAGTAAGTTACATCAGTTTGGTGTAAACAACCGATGCGGGTAAGTATTTACCGTATTATAGGGTTTCCTGCTTTCATGCTCATTCTTTCTTTTTCTTTTCCTTTTCCTTTTCCTTTAATGTTGTGTGTTTAATAGTATGCTTTTATTATGCGTTTATCTTAAACTTAACTAAAAATGAATTCTAATATTTCAAATCTTTTAGCCATCAACTTCATGTTGTTGTTGTTGTTTTTTTTTTTTTTTTTAAAAGAATCTTTGTCTGAACTTTTGATGTATGTCAGAACTTTATTTTTTTAGTTAATTTGCGTAGTCCAAAATTGAATGCCATAAAGAAGCAATTAGTTACAGTATTAAGAAAAGAAAAAGTTCCCCAAACACAAAATTAAAGGAACGTTTGAATAAATGATGGGTTCGGTTGAACGTACCTACATAGATCAAAGCTTCGGGAATATTAAAAGCCGCCTAAAGCATACGCCAGCTTTTACCTTCATTCAACAAACGTCAAAACCCCTTTTGAGAGTAAAAATCTTGAGACTTTTGACTCAACTTTTATTGGTACTTTTTGTTTTGTAAACATTATAAATGGCGTTGTTAAGGTTATACTACTAATTAACCAACTCCCTTATCTCTTTTAGCAGCCTAGATTACTCAACATAAATAAATTGATGTAGTGTTAAGGTTATACTTCTTCGTCCCATTTTAACTAGGGATTTTTACACCCTAGGATAACTTGGAAAACTAATTACCCGTTTTAACCCATTTTTAATTTTTTTTTTACCCGACTTAGCCATTATAATTGTCGGCGACGATCGACTTGTATTCAGATGCCCATCTCATTGTCCATTGTGGGAAGTCAAAGCTGGGCATATCCATTTCTGATTCATTCATAAGCAACCCATTCCTATCATTTGTAGGTTGTGCATAATCAGCTAAAATCTTGTTCTCCGCTGTTGTGAAGGTGAGAGCCTTTTGTGGTGCTTTGTTTGTAGAGCTTGGTGGAAGAATCAGCGATTATGGAGATGCTCTGTTTTTATGATTTTTGGAGCAAGATGGCTGTGGTGTATCCATGACAGGTTTGTTAGCTATTTTTCAAGATGGTCTTGGTTGTATTCGTAGGGGATCAAAATTAATTTTTAATTTTGTATAACGGTGTAAAATTGTGTATAAACACCTCGATACATTATGTATAAACTCTTCTTATGTATAAGCACCTCTTGTATAAGTTTGTAGAATATTGTATACTAGTGTAAAAGTGTTTTACACCTCTAATATAAATTTATATAATCTCGTATACCAGTGTAAAAGTGTGTATAAACACCTCTTATACATTATTATACACTTTTATACAAGGTTGATACATTGTGTACTGCAGGTGTATAAAGTTGTGTATCATGAAAAAGTGGCTATTGTATGCTAGATTGTACATTATTGAAATTTTCCTGTTTAACTGTCGCTTTGGGTCAAAATATTATCCTAAAATAATTGTCACTTTAGAAATTCAAGACTAAAGTTGACAATTATTTTTAATTGTATGCTTAATATTAAAGATTTTTTTTTTTAATATTGCTCAATTGTAAAAATATCTAATAAATAGGAGTAAATATTTCTTGTAACTTTTTTTAATGGGCATTAAAAGATCTAAAGCAACCGTTAAAATGAGACGTAAGGAGTCGTTTGAAGTGTTACATTTTTTTCCGAATTAACTGTGCTAGAAAAGTCACAGTTTTCTCTAGTTATAGACCTATAGGTTATTGATCATATTCATCTTCCCCAAGTTTCATTTTCTGGAAAGTTATGAAAATATAAATCTCTGTATGTTTAAATAATTAAATTTTTAATTTTTTCAATTACTTTTATTGATAATATTTTATAACCACATACTCCTTCTGTCTCAAAATATTTGTCGAATTTTCTATGTACACGCCCATTAGAAAAGCATTTATAAGGGTAGCATTTTAATTATTTTACCCTCTTAACATATTTCCATGTTCTCTCTCCTCAATAAATATTTACTTCATTAATGATGAAACCTCTTAAATGTTGGTATGTGAACTCACAAAATCAGCTCATTGATGTAATTAATACTGTTTGCAACAAATTTCGATATGCGGAAAATAAATTGCAACCACAAATAAAATATGAAGAAACATGTATTTTATTGATGAAGCGGGTACAGATATGTTTAGCTTGATTCTTCTCTCTTAGATTTTCTCCGTAATTCGAGGACCGTTAGTGGCGTATTTCTCGAAGTATTTGATCTCCAAGAATGTCGGGCAACATTTCGATATTTGGATTTGAAAGACAATATTTGATGTCTTGATCTCTTTGTGAATACCCATAAGTTTATGGGATATTCGAGATCTCGATCTCTTGTGAATATCCATGAGGTTATGGAATATTCAAGATGTCTTTCTTAGGGAATATATGTCCATTTATATAAGCTTGAGCTAGGCTTTAGGGTAGAGTAGCCTCCAATAAATCCTAATAGATATTGGGCTCAACTGGTAGAGTCCTACAAAATTTCAAGGGAAATCTACATGGTGTGGCAAACACTAGTAGGTAATTATATTTAGTAGCTACATTTTATTTTAATTACATCTCATAGCTAAATTTTGTATATTAATTACACAATGCAACTATTCTCCTCTTATTTCATTGTATCAATATTTTCCCCTCAACCTTCCCCCCCCCCCCCCGCCCCTCTCTCTCCTCAAATCGGTTACTAATTTGATGAGACACCAAATATGCTCCAGTGATATGGACCATCGTTCCCATTCAAAACAAATACTTGTCCATAGCTTCTTTGAGAAGGCAGTAACGCAAATGATGATTAAACAATCTATTTTGATTGTTGCTATTGCTTCTTTGTTATCTGTATTATTACCAGCTATAGTACTCTGCATCTAAGATAAATGTGTTGCTTGCTCCGCCATAATCTCCGCCGGTGCATCCCTTAGATCTGGTTGCTAGCAACGACGGTATGCCTCTCGTTGCCGCCGTAGCTCCATCGTGACCACCGCACTTTGCACATCTTCCGGATACGGTTGGTGTTGTTGTTGTTGTGGTTCGCGAGAATGCTTCCGGCGATGGCTGCTGTTGTTGCTGTTGGTTGTTGTTCTCTCTCTCTGTTGTTGTTGTTATTGTGAAATTTTTGGCAGATCTAGCCGGAAATCGTCGGCAGATCTGGCCGGAGCTAGTGATTGGTATTGTTGTATTCACGAATACGGCGATTGTATTCACTTTTTTGAGCTTTTTTTCGTTAAACGTTTAGAATGTATTCATTTTTTTAGAGTGTATTCGTTAATTTTTGGCTGGAAATCGTCTCCAGATTTGGCCGGAACTAGTGATTGTATTCACGAATACAGCTATTGTATTCACGTTTTTGAGTTTTTTTGTTAAATTTTTAGATTGTATTCATTTTTTTTAGTGGTGTATTTGTTAATATTTGGTGTATCTTTGTTTTTATGTATTTAGTTTTACTTGTTGTATTCATTAATACAGCGAGCTCGTTTATGAATACAGATACTCATTTCAGGAATACAGTGAAAAAAATCGTTGTATTCATGAATACAGCGAAAACAAAAATTGAATACAGCGACCAAAAAAATGAATACAGCGAACATAAAAATAGCTACGACTGGTAAATAAGCAAAATGTAGCTATGCCAGATTTTTAACCCTCAAAATGTAGTCATTTATGAAATTTTCCCAAATTTCAATGTCTACAAATACCCCCTACTTCAAGGCTTGTTGGAGTGTAGACTTGTCGAAACTCAAAGACGAGACCTGAAGTAACCATAAAAATGGAGTTTCCACCTTTGGGGTTTTGTGGCTCCATATTTTGCCAATCTGATATGCGAGAGAAGAGATGAAGGGCAGATTTGGTCCCACTGGGCGTGCCAATTTATTTGCAATAAATTTTAATATGCGGAAAATAAATTGCAACCACAAACAAAATATGTTGAAACATAGATTTTATTGATGAATATGCGGGTACAAGATCTATTTAACCCATTGATTCTTCTCTCTTAAAATTCCTCCGTAATTCGAGTGTTAATAGCGTATTTCTCGAAGTACTTGATCTCTAAGAACGTCGGGCAACATTTCGGTATTTGGATTTGAAAGACAATATTTGATGTCTTGATCTCTTTGTGAATACCCGTGAGTTTATAGGATATTCGAGATCTCGATCTCTTGTGAATACTCATGAGGTTATGGAATATTCGAGATGTCTTTCTTAGGGAATATGTGTCCCTTTATATAGGTTTGAGCTAGGGTTTAGAGTAGAGTAGCCTCCAAAAAATCCAAATAGATATTGACTCAACTGGTAAAGTCCTACAAAATTTTGATGTCTACAAATACAAAGGTAAAATGGGAAAAAGCTACCTAATTTTATCTTGGGTAAATAAATCGATAAATATTTCGAGACAAGTATTTTTAGTAAGGACGAAAAATATTTTGAGATGGAGAGAGTATATTTTACTCCGTATAACATACTTAGTACCAGGGGCTGAGCCAGGTAGGTTCCAGGGGGTTCACTCGGTGAAAAATTATAGTGTATATACAATATTAAAATTATTTTTTTATGTATATATAGTAGATGTTGAACCTCCTTAGCTTCTTTGTATATTTGTTTCTTCACATTTTTGAACCCACTTTAGAACAAAATCCTAAAAATTATACAAATTTTCTTTCCTTCCTAAACAACATGCCAAGTCGAATTATTTAAAACACATTGAGAGTACTTTTTAGTGGTCGTTTGGTTCATGGTATAAGAGAAGTTATCCCGGCGCTAATTTTTATACCACGTTTGGTATAAGGTATAAAATAATCCCGGAATAAATTTATACCTTGCATATTTAAGTTTCTTCACATTTTTGAACCCCTTAGGTAAAAAATTTAGCTCCATCACTGCTTAGTGCGACAAATTTTCTTTCCTTCCTAAACAACATGCCAAGTCGAATTATTTAAAACACATTGAGAGTACTTTTTAGTGTATTGTTTTATCGGACAGATGATAAGTTGAAAGTGCTCCTTCATAGCCATAAGTCATTCCATTCCTATAGGTAATGGTCATTTTAAGAAAAAGAAAAAAATTGTATTATAATCTCCTTCCAATCCCTCGTCTCTGAATTTGTTTTTATTTTTTCCTTTGAGGACACTTTGTCGTAGCTGACTTTAATGCAAACTACTGTATCCACACCGTTAGATTGAAGAAGGAGTGATCTAAACCGTCCGATCACTTAGATTAGGTGGGGCTTCAGTTACCTGTCCACTCCCTCACCATATTCTATGAGACAATTTTAGAAAATGTGCCCTTTCTTTTCGGTGTGGCGTTCATCGTATTTCGGTTTTGTTCGGTGTTTACACACGCGTCTCTTAGCGCGTGAATACTCAACCTTTCACCATTTTTTTTTTGACTTTCTGATGTGTTTTTCTTGTTTCTTTTTAATTTTCACTAGAACTAGAATCTCCACGTACAGTTTAAAGAACCTTTTCAACCAACAACGGCCCGCGTGTAGTTACACCTAGACTGTCCAACTCTAATTACCGCCTTTTTTATCACATTAGAAAATAACTTTTTAATTTTCTGATTTTTTTTAATTACATACGGATAGGGGAAGGAGAAATGGGACAATGGATTACAAGGTGGGAATTAAACCCTCACAAACAAAGTGTTTTCTGGCAAGATGTTTAAGAAGCCAATCAACTGAGCTATTAAGATTCCGTTTAATTTTATGATCGGCAAGGTGTTTAAGAAGTTTGTTTTCTGGTTTTCCACCCGGTGTCCGATATTCACATTGAAGTAGGACTATATTCTAATTCACGCCGCGTAAGGTCCATTGTGGGAAGCGTTCCCTACCAAGAATTTTTTCATACCAAGAATTCGAACACGAGACCTCTAATTTAGGAAAGAGCAGCCTCTATCCGTCATTCTTTGATGCCTGTGTGTTTTAAGAAATTTAGGCCCCGTTTGTCCATAGAAATAAAAAAAAAATCACTTTTTTGGGAATTTTGGAGTTGGAGTTATGTTTAGCCATAGTTTTTGAAATTGTAGTTTTTGGTGAAATATAGTCGTAAAAAAGTGAAATTTTTTGAAAAACAAATTTTTTGAGTTTTTGATATTCCGGCATACAACTTCAAGTTGTATTCGGAATTCTTATGGCCAAACGCTGAAAAGTGAAAAAAGTGAAGAAAAAAAAATCCGGAATAAAGTGAATAATTCTTATGGCCAAACGCCTACTTAGGTGCCGTTTGGCCATAAAAATTATTCACTTTTTTCGAAATTTTTTCACTTTTTTCTGAAATCAGTGTTTGGCCATGAAAATTTCGAAGAATACCAAAAACTCAAAAAATTTGTTTTTAAAAAAAAAATCACTTTTTTCAGTTTTTTACAAATACATTTCACAAAAAATTACAATTTCAAAAATTATGACCAACTCAAACTCCAATTCCAAAATTTCAAAAAAAAAAAGGTAATTTTTTTTTTTTTTTGGTATCTATGGACAACTGGGGCCTTAATTTGACTAAGTTTCTTCTTACAAACAAACTAATTTTATGACAACTCATGAATTATCAAGCGAATTAGTTTAATAGCTTGTACCTCTGTTTGGTCTAGCTTTTGAAAGGCCAAAGATATTTTATAAACACTTATTTTAAAGAATGAAAGTATTTGACCAAGTTTTTAATAAATAAATTAGTAAGTGTTGGGCCATAGAAATAAAAAAAAAATCACTTTTTTTCAGAATTTTGGAGTTGGAGTTGGAGTTGTATTTAGCCATAGTTTTTGCAAATAGTATTTTTTGTTGAAATGTAATTGTTTTGGTTGTGAAAAACTTGAAAAACAAGTTTTTCTTGTTTTTTGGAATTTTCATGGCCAAACACTAATTTTTGAAAAAAGTGAAAAAAATTCCTAAAAAAAATGAATAATTCTTATGCCCAAACGGTTCCTTAGTGTTTGTGAGTTGTAGCATAAATTGTTTTACAATTTTTAAGCTTTTAAGCGGAAATTGAAACATTTGTTACTTGTAAAAGTAAAAGTTTTGATTTTTTAAACGGCAAAGGCTCAAATATGCCCCTAACGTTTGCAAAATTGTACACATTTTTCCGTCGTTAAAAGGTTGGTGCAAAGATGCCCCTAACGTTTTTTTTCTTTTTGGGCCATACATGCCCTTGAGTTAACGGAAAATATTGGAGGGCATATTTGTTCAGTTTCGCATAGTATAAGGGCATATTTGATCCATTGAAATTCCTGAATATTATGGCACAAATAGTTCTCAAATTTTTTTGTAGAGCACTTTATGCTAGTCATTGATTTATTGCAACTGCATTTTGAAACTCCACACTTATCGTACAACCCCTCACTTTTTTCTTTTATTCTTTCACTTGTTTATGAAATGTCGGAAGGCTTCGGGTTCTTCAATAGGCGCTTGGAAGGGTTTGTGGATGTGGAGTTGTGGAAGGGTTTGTGGACGTGGAGTTCTTGCATACCATACGCTATGGACTTCAAATAATTCTACTAAATTTCGGTTATGCGTGAAATTCGCGAAAGGGCCAAACCACATTGAATGTTATGTAAGAAACCGTATAAATGCTTATCAAAATTTTGAGCATTGCGGGAGACATTTTTTCATGTTTCATAAGTCTAATGTAAGTTATCTCCTTTTTTATGTTTATGTTTTATTGCGGCAATTGTTGCATCCATTATCATGTAGATATTGGGACTGAGAAGACGAAAAATATCCAGAAAGAACTATCTAGATCATCAACAAATTGAAAAATAAAAATGGTATTATCATTAGTAAAAAAAATCTTTTGAAAAGGGAAAATGGTGCTCTTGTTTGTGAAAACAGTCTTTAAAAGATGATTGTAATTGCATCTGCTCTTTTAGTTGTATAATTTTGATGTAATGCAATGGTGGATGGATTGTAATTACAAATATATTTTTATGTTTTGGAATGCAATGATAGTTTGTCTATAATATTCGAATTTCGATGGATCAAATATATCCTATAATATCTACGGCGAACAAGTATGCCCTCCAATATTTTCCATTAACTCAAGGGCATGTATGGCAAAAAAAAACGTTAGGAACATCTTTGCACCAACCTTTTAACAACGGGTAAATGTGTACAATTTCGCAACGTTAGGGGCATATTTGAGCCTTTGCCGTTTTTTAAAACAAGATTACCTTTAAAAAAAATTCATACCAAATTAACATTAGTAGTACCTTTCATTTTTTATAATTAGACACATTAAAATACTTTTTGAAAATGTAAGCCAGATTTAACCAATAAGCCAAACACAAAACGCTATGTTCGAAACACTTTTTCCCAAAAAAAAAAAAAAAGAAGGAACTATTGATAAGGATTATTTCTCAAATAAATTTATTTTGATAACTTGACGGAACAGGTTATAAGACGGAGTAAGCAGACATCGCAAGAAAAAAAATGTTGGAACTAGGCTATGAGAGGGGTAATTTCCAAGTTTATTAAAATGTAAAATTAAGAAAGAATCAAGAAAACTGTATTGGGAAAAATTTGTAGAATACAAATGGATGTATGCCGCGACGACACGTGTCAATAGACATGAATCGGGTCCAAGTCAGTATTCGGAGCCCCTGAAGGTATTCGCATGTCTCCGGAGTCTCCTTAGGATTCGTGTCCCCGGGGAGTTCGTGAATATGATAAGGCAGTGTTTGAAGAGGCTAACAGTCAATCATTACGAGAGGACTTTGCATTTCCCACGAGATATTAATAGGCATTATCACTACAAGAAAATGGATAATTTGCGGAGGTTGAAAGTTGCGATTCGCGGAGGTTTTAGCCTCTTGCAAATAGTGGAGGCTAAAACCTCGGCCCGAATTGCAACTTTCAACCTCCGCAAATTACCCATTTTTTTTAGTGTATTGTCATCTTTATTATCCATCATTACTGTAGCATTAATTTGTAATATTAATGGGGGCATAATTCATGGAATGTGTACTCCTGAGTCCAAGTATAAATAGGGCTTCTCATTTCATTGTAAAGCATCGAAAAAATATATACAAGGCACACTTGATACTTGTACTATTTTCTAGTTTCGTGTTTCAATTTAGCTTGTTAATATAGCAACACATGGCTTACCCGGAGACTCTAGTTCAAAACTTCTTCATGGCTCAGGCTATTCTACTCGATTACATTTCATTTATATTAATTTCAATTGCAAATTATCTTGCTATTCTGAGCACTCTGATCCACGTGTCCTTGACCACGTATATAAATTTAACTGTACCAATTTACGGGTAAACAAAAGCTATGTTATCTTCTTTTTTATTATATACAAGGAGAAGGCAGATGGCGCATCATTGGAAAATAAGTGAAATATGGGAAAATCCTTGCACGGTTGCACTGTCAACGAATCCTATTAAATTTATATGGTTCTTTTGCATAGACAGAAATATTCCCATAATATAGATGAAATCATTTTTATAGTATTTATATGGGTTAGTTTTACGTACACGAATGATGAATATATATATATATATATATATATATATATATATATATATATATATATATATATATATATATATATATATATATATACACGCACACACAAATTACTTATTACGTAATCATAGGTAAAAAATTAAATATTGATTAATATGCCAATAAAGATAATAATTAATTTACTATATTACAAATTAAAGCTCATTAATAACGTAAAAATCAGTTATTCAAACTAGTTGTTTGCGTCCGCTGAAGTAGGTCTTACCATCACTACTGTTTACTTTGACAAAAAATGAAGAAAAGAACCATCAATATTTTCTTGTTGGGAATTTTACTCAGATTAGCAAAATCTCCTCCACGAACAATTGAGTGGACAATTATTTAGAAGTAACAAAATATGTTAGGTGAATACGCAAATTAGTAGTATGAAATTGATTTTTCGTCCAGGGTGTTGTGGAGTTAGGCAGGGACAAGTGGCACATATGCCCCATGCCTACCAATTGGAAAGCCTCTCTAAGAACATTAGAATAAACAGTAAGTTAAAAGGAATACTCCCAAAAAGTAATAAATATACATATATGCTTTGCCAAAAAAAAGGTATCAAAATTAATTTTCATATTTTTTCATAGACAAGGGTTTGAGATGGCTTTCCTTTTTGTTTTAAAGAAAAGCATCGATGAAAATTTCTAGCAACCAAAGTCATAAGCCTGTTATTTGACATTTTTTTACATATAAAACAGTTAAAACCAAAATTGATTTTTTTTTTTTTAATGTTTTTGGTATTTGTTAAAAAGCATGGGGGTGTAACAGGCAAGTGTTTTGATATGTAAGTAGGAAAAGTTGGTTAAAGAATAATAAAATAGGACCCATATGTAAGCATTGTGTGGGTAATATATGGTAGGTGCGTCTTTTCCCTACAAAAAAAAGAATTTCCCTACTAAAAAGGAATATGACCATTGAAATGGAGAGATAGTATCGTCACTATTATTGAGTTGTTGATTAAACTTAAATTCCCATTTAACTCTAAATTCCCATTTAACTCCAAAATGAAGATCCGCATCCATGGAATAAAATTGATAATTGGTCTTCCTAGAGGAAAAGACGAAATTACTATTCTATAGTGTTCTTAACTTTTACTCTTTGTAAACATGGACTTTCTGAAGTGGCCAAGTGGAGAATAAAACTCCATTTTTTTATTTTTTATTTTTGTTAACAGATGAAACGCTAAATACTGTTAACAAATCTTTGTTGGTGGCCATTTGAGCCCCTGGTAGTTCGGTGTCGTCTACTAATCAATAACTGTTACAAGCTGAAATAGTCCTAGTGCAAATAGTTCCTAGAATGTCATGCCAAACAACATCAGTTGCAAATATTGAAAGAACTACCAAAATTTTAATTTTTTCAACAACAAAAAAAAATCATTGCTCCCTCCTTCGTGCTCCATGTATGTGTGCTTGATGACTCTCAAGTCTCAACTTTTGCATTAGTGACCTGCATTCAAACATAATTAGAGAATAAAATATTGGAAAATATTATCCGAGAACATAAAATATACGTAGAAGAACACAAAAAGGAATATTTGACAATATAAATAACGAACATAAAATTGGAGGCTTGAAACACGTGCGAAATGCTTTCCTAAAAACAATATTTCCCTCTCCTCCGTGAGATTCTTTATTAATCACATATAGTTTTAGTGGATGCATATGATAAGCATTTTGGATTTACCATTGAAATAGCTTGATGAAAAGTTTTTAAAGCAAGAAATTTTATGGTTTTCAAGTGCAAGATTTTTTGTAGAAGAAAAAAGTTTTCTTTGAGGTTGGATTAAAAGTAGTTGGCTTTAAATGAAATTAGTGGTAACCCAACAATGAAAGAACACACCCTTTCATTTAAAAGACATCTTTTCTTTTAAAACACTTAATTTTAGTTTATATTTAAATAAAATTCCAACAAAAAAAAATTCTACTTTCGCTAAAACATGAATCTTCACTAAATACTGAATTTTTAGAAAAAAAACTTAAGCACATTCGATGATTATACTTGAACTAAATTATCACGATTAATTTTATAATTGAGTTGAAAATGCAAATCACTGAACTCTAGTTTAGTAGTAACTGCTTATATAAAAGACTCATACATATAATTATCTATTTATTTATTAAATTACTATAAACATGGAATGTAGTGTTTTTTTTTTTTTTTTGAAATGGACAACACAAAAAATTAGGTAACGTTTTTTGAAATTGACGACACAAAAAGTTAAATCCCCTCCAATATAGAATTGTGAGAAGAGATTTCTCTATCTTTCTAGACTAGATGGCACCACCATTCATTAGTAGATGCAATGTCCCTTTGATATAGTGGTGGGGAATCAAAGGTCTACACCGTATTTCTAAGCTTAAAAAGAAAAAAGGATATAGGTTTTTCTAATTTGATTTGTTCAGTAAAAAAGCTTGGAAATTCGTTTATTTCTTGTCCTTTTCTATTACCTTATTCTTAAAAAAAAGTATATAAATGTAATATAAAGTTGATTGATGACTAAATGTGGTCCAACACCACGACACTATTATGGGATGCCGTGTACAAAAGAAAGAAAGTCTAATCTTCTTGCTGTTGTTATTACCAGTTATTAATTAAGTAAAACAACTGCTTGATCTTCGACTTACTTACAAGACAATGATGTTACATTATTATCCCGTAGCATTAAAAAAATGGTTATCAAATTACATACGGTCTTCGTCTCAATTTTGATAATTTCCGTTTAACTCGGCATGCCTATTTATAATGGTGTTGAAAATATATTGGATTTTGACTCGACACGTGGCACGCATAAAAGAAACTCACAATCAACCTGTGGCAGCCTAGCTTAAGATCGGAGAACACTTGGGCATCAAGAACTTGGTCTTGGATTCGGTATGCACAGACCGAGTAGCCGTGCTGTGGAAGGATCAAAGTATCCAGACCATTTATTTTCCAATAATGGCCAACTTCTAAGATATCCAGACAATTTTAAATGCCCCTCTCTCCCCATCAAAATACACATTATTAGATATATTTACTGGTAAAATCATTATTGACTCTTGCTCATGTTCAATTTTTGCAACCCTTCGGACCGGAATATTCAACAAGAATCTCTCTGCCTCTTTAATTTTATCTTTTGTTATTTTAATCTGATTATCTATTTACTATTATTGTTACGTTATTTCCATTACATTCACGGTATATAAGGATCAACCAGGTTTGGATTAATTTGTTGACCTAATCTATGATTTGAAGTTAAACACATTTATAGTACACTTGGTTTAATTACAAAACTACTATTTGAGGAAAAAGAGTCTCACTAAAATAGAATAAAGTAGCTAGAGCTTTTGTTTTAATGAAATTGACATAGTTTCGGGATTGATTGAGAATGAAAGACAATATTGTTTTTCTAATTAAAAAAAAGTCCATGTCACAAAGAAGCCAGATATATGCTTCCCTTGCCTTTAGAATGTAGAATACAAACTGTTAGGCAGCACTGACAAATCGCAAGAGGACTTCTTAAATTCATACAGGGAAATTGTAGATAGTTTACTTAAAATATATCATGACCTTTTTAAATCTCTTTCGCTCTCTAGAGAGAGATATAGTATATGTCAAGTTATTTTTTATGTTGTCAATCTGTATTCAGAAAATAATCTAAAACAAAATCTGGAAAGAGAGGAAACAAAGATAACCCAGAATCTGAAAATAAAGGAAAATAAATCCAAGCCCACTGAATTCACAGTGTTTTCTTAGGCAAATTATTTTCCTCAAATATCCGAGCTTATGGAATTTATCCTCCCAAGATAGAACGAATTAACTCACCAGCGTAGCTGTACCTCAAACCTCGGTGAACGACAAACGCAAAAGACGGCAGAAATCATACACAGAAAATTATTTGAAGTGCAGAAAAGAAAGAAGAAGATGATCAGAAATTTTTCATCAGGAAAATCTGATGGAAACGAAGTATTTATAGCCAACAAAGTAAAGGAATGAAAAGGTACAAATGATCATTTCCCATTCACACCTATTCATAAAATTCTAACAATCCCCCACATGAATGGGAATGACTCTATAATAAAGAAATGCACGGACAAGTGTGTGATTTGCAAGTAAAGATTAATTGCATCTGGATAAGTAGGTTTCCCTTTGAACTTTTCGTAGTGAACATATGTCGGATATACTCGGTCAATCGATAGAATTGATATCTTTGAACCATTGAGCTTTGGTGTATACCTAGACAACCATATGTCACACAACTAACCCTTAACCGTCTTTGGTTCTCACTGTTGTGTTCGTTTAAGCCATGAACACTGCCTAGTTTCATGAGTGCGTAGAGCATGGGCCTTTACCTAACATACTCCTTAAAGCGGCTTACATTTTCACACTCACATAGGTGATTCCTAAACGTGTTATCCCGTAGATACACTATTTGGTCCTACCTGCCAAACTTGGAAACCATTAAAAAGCTTAAGCTTTATTAACTCGTTAAAAAGGCTTAATGCTTTATCCTTGTTTCTGAACATTGTCTTCATCATGATAATAGGTTGAGTTTTTTGACAATGTTGAACCGTCATTCATAACTTTATTTGATCTCTTTGAACCTAGCTATTGGGATCTCCAGTCTGCTAGGTAGAGTTACTGCCATGATGACATGTCCTAGGCCTTAAACCCATTCCCCTCAATGATCTTTCAATTGCCTCTCTAGTTAGGTCTTTTTTAAGTGGATCCGACACGTTATCTCTTGACTTTACATAGTCAATTGTGATAACTCCACTAGAGAGTAGTCGTCAAACGGTATTGTGTCTCCGTCGTATGTGACGAGATTTTTCGTTATACATAACGCTCCCTGCCCTTCCTATTGCTGCTTGGCTATCACAATGTATGCATATTGGTGCCAACGGTTTGGGCCAGAATGAAAAATCTTCCAAGAAATTTCGGAGCCATTCAGCTTCGTCACCGATCATATCTAAAATAATGAACTTAGACTACAAAGATGCAGCGGGCCATACAAGTTTGTTTGGTCAATTTCCAAGACACTGCTCCTCCACCCATGGTAACTACATATCCATTTGTGGATTTTATTTCGGTTGACCCAGTGATTCAATTTGCATCATTATCCCCCTCAATAACTGTGATATATTTATTATAATGCAAAACAAAACTTATAAAATAGGATATATAGCAAAGTGTTGACTACGCTTAAAGTGACAACATGATACCTGTGGATGGTTGACATCAACAGGCACAACCTTTAAGAATATATATATATATATATATATATATATATATATATATATATATATATATATATATATATATATATATATTGTCACGACCCGACTACGGGCCATGACGGGTATCCGGGGCTAACCACCGAACACGGCTCATTCTGTTGCTTATCTGTTCTCATTCATTAAATATGTATTCGTAATCATAGAAAGCTATTAGCATTTGAAACATATTTACTTTTATAAACATAAGCCTTTCTGCTATCAAAATAATATATATATATATATATATATATACATACATGCACATACATAAGGACTATGGGACCATACTATCCACACTGCGTATCTACGAGCCTCTACTAGAGTACTAGACATATGGACGGGACAGGACCCCGTCGTGCCCAAAATACATATACACAAAATATCGTTCAAAATAGCACCTCCTAATAAGGAGGGTTTCGTATATCTGCTGATAGCTCCTATGGATCTGCAACGTCTCCCTGTCTACCTGTGGGCATGAACACAGCGTCCAAAGAAAACGGACGTCAGTACGAACATTGTACTGAGTATGTAAGGCATAAACAATAATAAGTCATCAATGAAATAAGGGAGACATCAAGTGAGGAGCAATCTGTAACTGACTGAATCATAAAAGAAATAATGCATGCGGACTTACTCTCATAATCATCATCATGTTATATATGCATAAATGTATAAACTGCCCGACCATACAGGTACGGTGTGATAATCAATAATATTAACCCGCGTCCAGGCCTCCCGCGTCCGGGGCACCATCTCATGCCGTCCACAAGTGGCGCTGCCCATGCCATTTGGCCATGGTGTATAGCTGCCGCGCGCGGTGACTGCCCGGCCGTATAGGCGCGGTGTGATATCATTATATGCTCATTGCAACATGCTTATTATATTATGCACATTATAGTATACTCATCATAATATGCTTATCATAACTCATCATAATGCATGCACAAAGACTCATAGATAATCATACTTTATCGGAGTGACATAAGGTCGCGGACCCCCAATTTCATTATGGAGCATTCGTAAGCATTCTGCCTCACCTTGAAGGAACAAGCATAAGGTGAGTGTATATAATAATCAACATCGATAGAGTATGGATAGCTTCTTATCATGGCTTTATCCTGACCTAGCATCATTACATATACATACATCGGCAAAACACACATTAAGACTTGGAGGTGGCTATAGCTATGTCGGGGTGACAAAAGGTCGTGGGGCCCCGACTGTATTGTGGAGTAATCAACTCATCGCATCTCACCTTGAAGGGACTAACATTTTAAGGTGAGTGTATATAAGAAGAAACACCAATGGAACCATACTTAGAATCATTGACTTCGTGGGCATCATCTCTCACTTTAGGACTCTTTAGATTTAACTCATCATCATCGATTGTCATACTTGTCAGCCTTTGTCTCTCTTCTTTATCTTACACATGTGTAGCTCCTTATAGTCATAGACTCATCGTCATTCCTATCGTACTCATAATATATCTCTTATCTTTCTCGTATGGTTATTCATGAACGTAGGCTCTAGTTCTTCGGAATTTAGGAGATTCATGGAGAAGGAGGAAAATCATGACTTCTAACATCATAATGATGGGTCTATCAACGAATAATAGCAAGGAATCGCACAAAGGTCATTAGCGTGAGAAATCTTGTATCATAAGTCTTAGGATCTCTAGACTCTGGGCTCATCATCATATTTATAACATACCTCCAACTTCGCCTCATGAGAGCTCTTATAATGTAGACTCATCATTCCGATAAATACATATATATAGACATAGAAAGATGGACCACAAAGTCCATGCCTTAGAAAGAAAGGACTAACATACCTTTGTTGTTTAACTATTCGATTGCTTGCTCGTTTTTCTTTAACGAAAAAGAGTTCGTATCGTTGTTAGCTAGGCAATTACAATAATGATGGGTCTATCAATAATGAATAATAGCAAGGTTTAATCGTACAAAGGTCATTAGCTTGTAGAAATCTTGTATCATATTCATATACACATGTATAGGCGAGGATCTCCCAGACTCCTGGGCTCATCATCATATTTATAACATACCTCTCTTAACTTTCGGGACATGAATATAAAAATATAACCTACGAGAGCTCTTTATGAAATCATATATAACATCATCTTATGCCAAATACGCACATAACGTGTCCCGCCCTTTATTAAGGGACTGCAGAATATAGATCATGCATGTCATCATATATATTATGTATACATAACGTGTCCCGGCCCTGTACTGCGGGGTCTCGGTGGATAATAATCATGTGCACATCCCCGTATCATCACATCACAATCGCATAAAATAACGTGTCCCGATAAATACCGCACGAGAATATCTCTGGCCCGGCTCGTGAATAGACATATATATAATGCAGAAACATATGCATATAAGTGAGGTCATAGAAAGATAGAGACTATTCGGACGTAGATTCAGAATGGTTGTTCTTATACCACAGGGCCATGCTTACTTCAGGAAAGAAAACACGGTACCAGGACTAGCTCACATACCTTGCCAAGAAATAATAGGAAGGCCCCACATGTTGCTATCAATAATCACAATACAACACAATATAACCTATTTGGTCATTTTTCCAACATACACTATAACCCCATTCCAACTTCGCATTTCCAATTCAACCAATATTTTCACATTCATTACTCATCAAGTTCATCCTTTAATGCTACAAATTTATAATTACATTTCCATCTTCCCAATTCATCAACATTACTCACAATTTGCACCTATCGTCGTTGACAACATAGGTCCTTACATCATTTTGCGTGCTTGCAACATCAACTCTATACAATGACACACATGCACATGCATGCATACTTATCATGCAACCTATATATTTTTATAATTTCTACCTTGGCAAACCTTCATAGCATAACAAGGTATAAATTCTTACCTTTCTTCTCAATCTTCTTCACCCAAATAAGTTGTCAATATGATGAAACAAGTCCTCCTTCTTCCAAACCAACTACACCAAGTTGCTTGAACCTTGAATTAAGGACATACAAACAACAATAAGAGTAGTAATTTCCTTGGGCTTTGGCCGAATTCTCCTTCTCTTTGCCAAAGAAAATTGGGCAGCGTTTCCTTTGTTTATACTACTTTTTTCCAAATTTGCGCGATAAATTTTCCATAGAACAACATAAACATATTAACTAGAATCAAGAAATTGACTTATAACATACAAGTCACAATTATTTCAAAATTTTCCGAACATGCGAAAATGCCGGATGTAACAGCAACAATCGTCATTCACTTACATTATTCGCATTCTACAACTTCATTCCAATTCTTCATAATCATGACCAAAGTCCATCATCGCATTCTTTCATATATAATACTCATTCCATATTCCAAATATCATTTATAACGTATTTATAATCTCAACATACCCATTTTCATGATTCAATCCAACTATTACTCAGCATTGACACTATTCACCCTTTTATGACCCATTTTCTATACTCTTCTACAATCCATGTGTTTCAACTTACTAATACTTCAAATAACATAGAAAGATCATGAAACTCACCTTAGATGATGGAGGAACAAACCTTGGATGATAATACACCTTTTTCACCAAAACCCTATTTCACTTTTTCTTGGAATTTCTTGGTTTGGATGACTTTAGAGAGGTTTCATACACTTGATTCACTTCATTTCTTGTTATTGATCTTGGTTTCTCTTGGTTTTCTTGTGGATGAAAAATATGGAAGGTTCTAGAGGTCTTGAGAGGTTGAAGACGTGTATGGAAATGAAATAAATGAAGTGGGCATCACATATAAAGACTTAGAACATTTCAGTCGTCGGGAGTTCCACGGACTGTTCCACGGTCCGTGGAACCAAGTGCCGTCAGTGGAACCGTCGTGGTTCACGACCAACCAACCATCTTCTCTGCTGGCAGTTCCACGGACACATCCACGGTCCGTGGATCATGATGCCGTCCGTGGAACATGGTCGTGGAACTCACAGTTCCACCGGAATTGTTCCCGTCGTTTCGTTTGATCTCCAATCCTTATGGAACCTTCTTAACACTTGTTTCTCACTTCATTAGCAATCTAAGGGACGCTATAACTCTTCTCCACAACATCCTTAAGGCATCATTAATTCAATACTCATAGGTTTGCCCGACACACTCAACTTATAACTCGCTTCCCTTAGCAACTTTCTTGCCTCAACTCGAATGTCTTTGAAAATCTTAATTAGAACCGTCAAATACTATTTCTTACTTATCCAAACCTCGTATACGTCATGCCCCTCATTAGTCCATTCATTGTACGCTAAGGGGAAATTTTCGAGGTGTAACATATATATATATATATATATATATATATATATATATATATATATATTATCTCAACCATTCCACTTCTTGTAAGTCTACTTCTTCAAATATCCAACTAATAGCACATTCATATATATAAAAAATCAACGATAGCTTGGATTTTCACATCGAAATGTGCTATTAGTTGGATATTTGAAGAGACTTACAAGAAGTTGATATATATATATATATATATATATATATATATATATATATATATATATATATATATATATATATATATATATATATATATATATTTCTCAACCATTCCACTTCTTGTAAGTCTACTTCTTCAAATATCCAATTAATAGCACATTCACCGATGTGAAAATCCAAGCTACTGTTGATTTTTATCATTATCATCAATTGGTTCTTCGATTTATAAACCAATGACTTTATACATTCAATGAACCGTCTTGTCTTTTCAAAGAGTTGTCTTTCAACAGACACATTTTATCATGAAAAGTCACAACCTTTCAAGTTATATCCGTTCACGAAATTAATGAACATGACCTATAATGAAAGACATACTGTTATATCCCGTATTTTGTGCGTCGGGATAATCCGAGTCAACCGCGGTAGGTTAAGGACAAGACCATCCCGAGATACGAGGTAGAGACTTTTGTTGCCTTAAAAGCATAAGTTGTGTATGATTTTATTGGCATGGAAATATTAAAGAAACATTTGGGGTCAAATTCCATTTTTGGAAAGTATTCTATTTTTGGAAAGTGTCTTATTATATGAAAAAAAAAAAAGAATTAAGGGACCATGTGGCCGGCCATGTGGTATGTGGGCCATGGCCACATGGTTGGCTATTATGTGAAATAAAAAGATGACTAAGTCATCTTATTTCATCACTTTCATCCTTAGAAATTTCAAGAAACATGGAGAGAAAACATAAGGTACATTGTTCGGCCATGACCATGGAAAATTGAAGTTCAAGAATTGATCACCAAAAAATATTTTCTTCTAGTTTTCCTACCAATTGAAAGGTGCTCTTTAACGTGAGGTAGTTGTTAGGACAAGCAAAGCACTTATTCTTGCAAGAACAAGGCTTAGCCGAGTGAAATAAGTGGGTGAAGAAGGTATGGTTCAATCTTTCTTTTTATATGTTATGTATAGTTTATATGTATTGTAGTATGTAAAAATGGATGAAAATCATGAAAACATGGATGTTGGGGGTGTAGCCGTGTGTGTGTGTGTGTGTGTGGCCGTGTGTTGTGTGGTGTTGTGTAGGGGGTGAAGAACTAGTTGTATTTAGCATGCTTGTGTGTTGTTGTAGTGTGTAGAAATGGATAGAAATCATGAAAATGGAATGTTGATATTGTAGCCGTAAGAATGGTGTTGGAACCGTGTATATGTAGTATGTATGTCAAGAATGAAATAATTTTATTTAGCGTTTTGGTTGTTGTTGTCGTGTGGGTTCTATGTTGGCAATGAAAGTTTAATGAATTAATTTGAAGTTGTAATGGTTGTGGGCTGATTTGGAAGTCAATGTAACTCTTATGTAGATTTTATATTTAGGATAATGACATTGTTAAAATGAAGATTGTTGGTGTAATTCATGAGTTTTGGAAGAAAGAAATGTGTTAGTATTGTTATGTTGAGTTGGGAGATTTCGGGTAAGGGTGGTGTGGTTGGATTGTTTGAAATATTGTGTGAATGGTTTAAAGTGTCCTTGAATATTGTTTGAATGATTTCGGATTAGTAATTGAACGTGTGAATATTGGTGTTAGTTTGATTTTATGCGGTTGAATTGAATATAAGTGAATGTCGTCGCATTATGTGAAAGAAGGTTGTTGATGTTAGAATGCGTTTTGAATTAATGGTTGACGTTGTTAGAATGTTTGTTGGTATTGTTGTTGATGAAATTGGCAGTTTAATTCTCGGGGTGGTGCATTTATAGGAGAAGTGCTGCCCAAATTTTTGTAGAATTGAGTGCTAGTTGGAATTGAATTCCTAAATGTCTTCAACTAATGTTCGATATCTATTGACGTTGTGTAGACCTTGGAGAGCCGAGACTTGAGTTGGATTAGCTTAGGGAGCGACCGAGGTATGTAAAGCTCACCCTTTCTTCTTTTGGCATGTCTTAGTGTAAATAGGCTATGACACGAGCTTCGAGGTAATTCCACTCCTAGATTTCGAGTACGTTATGTTTCATATTCGCTTATTGATGTTAGCATTCTTAATATGGTCATGCTATGGTCTTTATGCCCTTTACATGAATGGATTTCAAAAATTGCCTAAAAGTTTTGCCTTCAAAAAGAGTTTTGTTCCTAAACGACACCGAAACTACGAACGTCTGTAACTTTCGTAGGTGGAACCGGATTGCTTTGAAACGTCCGTAGAGGGTTTGGTAACGCATAATGATGTTAACTTTTATGGGCGGGCCCGGATTGGTTGATGCATATTCGGGGTTCCCGAGGTTTACTTTTGTATAATCCTAACAACTTGTTTTTTTGAAAGAACCTAACACGATTTTCCGTTTGGACTTTCGAGCGTCGGCTACTTACTATTTCATTGAGTCTATGATGATGATTTATGTGCATGTGGTCTCTCACTACTTCTACGGTCGTGCGGTGTTGCTATTTCCTTCACTGCGTCCCGGGCCAGGGCATGTATTCGTGCATTACTTACCGCGTCCCTCACTAGAGGGCCGGGGCATGTTATGTTTGCATATGTTCAAGATGATTTTCTATTTATGTCACTCAGACAACTTATGATTCTGAAATACATGATTTATGTTTCAAGGTAAGCTTTATGAGATTCTGGTTATTGTACTACCTTTCTGTTTTCTTTAGTTCCGTACGGTTCGATTCTTTCGTGTTTCATGCTTTACATGCTCAGTACATATTCCGTACTGACCCCCTTTCTTCGGGGGCTGCGTTTCATGCCGCGCAGGTACATATACTCGTTTGGGTGAGCCGCCAGCTTAGGATCCCTACTCAGCCATTGTGGAGAGCTCCCTTGTCCGAAGCCCGTGTTTTGGTACAGCCTCTTCTGTTATACATTCGTACATATTTGTTCAGGGTACGGCGGGGCCCTGTCCCGTCATATGATTCTGTTATTACTCGTAGAGGTCTGTAGACATGTATGTGGGTTATGGGTAGTATTGTTCGGTCGTGTGTGTTCTGTATATTTTCAGGCTATGTGTATGACATGTATATATATATGTATGTGTGATGTCGTGCCTTTCTGTACGCATAAGTTCTTGTTCTGTTTGCTACGATCTGATTATAATTAATAGGTGGGTACGAGTGTCCAGCTCGGGCACTAGTCACGGCCTACGGGGCTGGGTCGTGACACATACGATCAACCTCATCAAATTAGTAGTTCGATCAACTAGTCCTTACCAAGACGGAACGAGTTATATGAATATATCACTAACTAGAATATCAATACCACCAAAGGCATACCATGTCAATACTACCAAGGACATATATCGTGGGGTTGACATAATACAATAATGTCAATAAGTCAACATTTTCTGATTCTATCGAAATTTTCTGATTTGTGAACCAGAAACCAATATCTGTTACTATTGTTGGCATATCCTACGAAAACACAATTAACAGTTTTCGGTCCTATTTTTACCCTGTTAAGTTTGGGAACTTGCACTTTAGCCAAACACCCACACACTTTGAAGTAGTTCAAGTTGGGCTTTCTTCCTTTCCATTTTCATATCGAATAAATTGTGTTTTCTATAGGCACTCGATTGAGTATTTTGGTAGTCATAAGGCTAGCTTCCCACCACAAGTTCTACGGGAAACAAGAACTTATTAACAAGGCATTCATTATTATCAATGATTAAATGAACGTAATATTTATCAAACAATAGACAACGGGTAGCCTTTCACCAACATCCATGTCAATACAGATAATTGTATTTTAATAGACACGTATTTTCATGAAAAGTCACGACATTTCTAGTGACACCCTTTCATAAAAGAACATAACTCTTCTGAACAAGTATATATAACCATATCAAAGATCCTTTAAAGATTTGGTTTGTTTGGCGTAATATACAAAAATGACATCATTTTTCATATCTCTTGTTATTCTGAATTAAACACTCAGTCTGATATTGACTTTATCATAAGTCAGGAAGCCCCCACATTTCAGATATTTTAAGTACACTTTTCTTGGGAAACTCAAAATTAAAGGGCATGTGAAGAATTTCTCTCCATAACAACAAATCAAAATGCACATTAATGATCCAAAGTCAACATGCAAATAAAAAATACTCTCAATCATTTCTATGTTAGAATCTTATTAACCAAACTTCATGCTAAGCAATCATTCTCTACTGTTGACAAATATTTTGCATCAAGCAACAACTTTTATTTCCATCAAGCCATTTCAGTTATCTTGCAATGATATGACACAAAATACGACACAAAATAGTTTTCTTAGTAGCAAACGGTTTGAGCAATTTTCTTGAGGTGTCTTTACCTCATGATTGATTTCATTTGCTAGATAATAGCAAGAATGACTTGACATAGTTCTCCAGTATCAAATGCCAAAATAACATCTTGTCAAATTGGAACACTGAAATTAGTTACTAAAAGCATCAGGCCATCATTTTTTTTTTATGGTTCTACCACTTATGATTCAACCTTTCTATTTTATCAAATAGATTCAAGAAAATTCTTGTATTACCCGGATAAAAGTAAGGAACTTGTTAGAAACTTACCAAATTTTGCTAATAATTCCATGATATATTTTCCATTCTACATGGTCAAAATACCCTTCACATGAGACACATTTGAAATGGATAAAAAAATATTACCCACTATCAGTATACTTAATTGAGATGGTAGCCTTTACATAAGTATGAAACAAAATGCCTATTGTTCATTTCACTTTTAATTGCCGCTGCAATTTTGTCACACATATTCAACTTCCATCCATCACTGATCACTCTCTGTAAATGTGATGAACTACTCTGTCCAGACATTTAACCCCAAAGATAGTGGTTGTCTAGGAATCAAAGAAGATGTTTCATTCTTCTTCATCTTAAAGAATAGTTCTTGATAGATTTACAAAAATTGGCATACACCTAAAAACAAAATAATTTATTTTTTCAAAAGATTTTTAGGAAATTCGTTTACACTTTGAGACAAATAATATATACATATTACTTTCATTATCTCTAGAACAACTTCCAAGTATTAATGTAAGCCTAATACATGTCTTACTACCTTGAAAATAATATTCGACATATTTCAAGCATGCTGCCAAATTATATACCAACTAATTGATTTTGTGGCACGCAAATAGAATATATTTTGAGATCATCAAATAATATACGTCTACCCTAACATCTATAAAAACTAAATTTCATAAATCATAAAGAGTAGAAAATTAAAAGACGAGCAGAGTAAAGAAACTAGAACCCGATTTTTGCTGCTTTCTTCTTGAATTGATTCATCCTTGAAGAAAAGCAAATGTTTTTGTGACATGTGCTCCATTTGCACGAACTTTAAACCAGAGGGACGATAAATTTTCCAAATTTGATGAAATATTTTTTTTCCTCACCACAAATTGATCTGCACTTTTATATTAATATATGTACGTGCCTTTTGAAAACACAAATTTTGTTAGACCAAATAACAACTCCCCTTTGTAACAAGTCATGAAGACCCCTTATCACAATTAATTAATTCTCAATTTTCAAACCCTTGAATTCATGACCGAAGAGTCCACAGGACTCACATTTTCTTTACTTTCCTCTTATGTAAAGAGAAGTATTCTCTCCAAATGTGCAGTAAACGCACGAATGACATGCAGGAGTACTCTATGTCAATTACCCACTTTAATGGTTAGATTGATCATGGAGAAACATGATACCCAAACAAAACAAAAGATACACGCCTGACACCTTTTTCTCAAACGACACAATCAGTTGGTAATTCAACCAGTGCCATCAACGTAATTTGTTGGTGTCATAAAATTAATTCGACGATGTGGCTGGCCAATCAACATCATGTACAATAATTAATGCAACAATGAAGAAACTTGTTCCATGGCCGAACAGTTTTGTTTGATTTTTATCTACATGTTTTCTTAATCAAAGAATAAACTGGCGAAGTTTTAATAGCTTCAAACCGAATAATCTTTAACACAAACAGATTTAATAATTGTGAAGTTTTATCCTCTTCAAACCGAATAAACAACCAACAAAGATTTTATATGTACAAGCCAATTAAAAGTTACTAAATCGGTAAAGTTTTTATCTTCTTTAAACCGAATAGTAACTTGGAGTAGAAAATCACGCAGATTTTAATCTCCAAACAGGGGATAGAAAACCACAAATGATTTTGGTCTCCAAAAAGAGTACCGTTTTATCTTATGAAAATAGTGCTTTTTTATCTCTGAAAAGTATTTTTTTTCTTCTGAAAAGAGTAACTTTCTTTTCCAATCTTATCAAGAGTCTCCAAAATCGGGGTAGAAACCACTGAAAAAATACTTTTATTTCTGAAAGAATACTTTTATAACTCAGAAAAGAGTACTTTTATTTCAAAAATAAAATAAAATTACTTTCTTCTTTGTCAAAAGAGTAAGATTCTAGTAGATTTTTTTTTGCTGAAAGATTCTAGTAGATTAATAGAATACAGAATATATATATATATATATATATATATATATATATATATATAAATAAATAAAAAATAGTAATTTCCTTAAGATTGTTGTCAATCTGTATTCGGGGGGGGGGGGGGGGAAAGGGATGAAACAATCTAACCCAGAATTTGAAAAAAAAGGAAAATAAATTCGAGCCCACTGAATTCACAGTGTTTCCGTAAGGAAATTATTCCCCTCATGTACCCTAGGTTATGGAATATATCCTCCCAGGATAGAACCAATTAACTCACCAGCGTAGCGGTACCTCAAACCCCGGTGAACGGCGAACGCAAAAGACGGAAGAAATCACACAGAGAAAATTATTTGAAGTGCAGAAAAGAAAGAAGAAGTTGATCAGAATTTTTCAACCGAAACATCTTACGGAAATGAAGTATAGTAAAGGAATGAAAAGGTGTGAGATCTTTTCCATGAAAAGGTGTAAAGAACTATTTCCCATTCGCACCTATTCATAAAAGCCTAACATTTTATATTTCTATGATAATGTATATTGTTCTCAATTAACATTATCCTATATGTTCTGATTAGCTTTCCGTTTGTTGATGTTGATATATATGGCCAAACAAGCATTATACTCGACCAAAAGGTTTAAGGTTAAAGTGTCCCAAACATTTACAGAAGAGAACGAATTTTCATAAAAATATGCTAATTATGTTACCTCTGCATTTCTTTGTTGCAACTAGCAGGAATACTAGGAAATTACAACCAGTACAATTAAATTACTAATTTCGAGAGAACTTAAGGGTATTGTCCTAGTGATAATGAAGTGTGTATAGAACCATGAAATTTCAGATTTGAATTTCTGCAGAGATAGAAAAGACAGGTATTCAATGAAATACTTCTTCCGTCTCATATTACTTGTCCACTTTCCTCTTACACATTCTTTAAGAACTCATAAATAAAAATGTATTTTCACTACATTACTTTTATCTGTCTCTAATTAATTACGGTCTAATCAATATTGATTACTTTGAAAAACAATTAATGTTAAGGGCAAAATAGGAAAAACTTAATTAATTCTATCTTGATTTTGTAAATGGACAAATATTTTGAGACGAATATTTATAGTAATGTGGACAACTAATATGGAACGGAGGAAGTACTGTAACTGTGTAAGAGCCCGTTTGGATTGGCTTATAAGCTGTTTTCAGCTTTTTTTAAATGTTTGGCTGGCCAGCTTAAAGCCATTTTGTGCTTAAAATAAGCCTAAAAAAATAATTAGGCCCGTTTGGCTTAACTTATCTAAAGCAGTTTATAAGTTGAAAACGAACATAAGTCAAAAAAAAAAAAAAAAAAAATTGGGCTACCCCAACTTTTTTTTTTTTTTTTTTTGACTTATAAGCTGTTTTTAGCTTATAAACTATTTTTTTTAAGCCCATCCAAACAGGCTCTAAGTCCAAATGTAATAAAAAGGTCCATGCTGCCAAAGCTCAGAAAGACACCTAAAAAGCTTCTCCTTTTTTTTTTTTTACATTTTGATGGTGCATGTTTTTCTTTTTCCGGTTTTGTTGTAGTGGTGGTTGGGGTTGGTTGCGGGGGGGCGGGGGGGGGGAGGAGGCAGATACTATCTTACACAGTTATACTAGTTAGTTTGAATGATCAACAGTTAGGCTTGACTTTCTTCACATTTTACCCTCTATGAATTTAAAAAAAAAAAAGAACACGGAAGAAACAAGCAGAGTATATTGCAAGGAATACTGCCGCTTGCTTTATCATTTGACAACTTCATTGAGCGGATAATTGACTTTGAACCGAAGCAACTGAAACATATTCAAAGCTTCTATTATTATAGAGTAGTATTTGTTTCTGATCCGATGTCCTATATTTATTCTAAGATTTGACTAAACTTAAATTACATCAGAACATTTTACTTCAAAAGTAAACTACTTGCCGCCAAAATCGACTCTTTCGTAAGGTTTTGAAGGTTTCTACAATGTTTTTCACTAAGCTCGATACGTAAAGCAAAGGGACGCGTGTCAGTGCAATTGAAGAAGGCTGTGAGATGAGGAAGAGTTAACAGTGACTTCACAGTAATTTTAGAAAATATAACATAGAATGTGATGGAATCTAGTGGCAGATATAGCTTTAGCGCTAGATAATTGAATCCGTAGTTTTAAAGTTCTTAATACATAATTCACTAAAAACTTCAAAAATTAAATCCATTGAAATAAAATTTTAGGTTCGTTTTTTCTTGAAATTATAATTACTAGCTAAATATTTCGAGTTCAAATTATGAAAATAAATTTTTTTTTTTTGTTTCTTATTATTCCATAGAGGAATAGGAAAAACAATTTTGAGATAAAATGTGAATTTTACTTTGTGTTTGGTGAAAAAGATTATTCCAATACAGCTTAATTCAGAATTATTTATACCAAATATTTTGGTATTATTTGTTGGAAAGATTAGTATCTCAAAAGGAATGTCCATCATTTGTTGTTAGAAAACTTTTAAAGTAATACTGTATTATTTTTATATTTACTTATTTTTTAGTAAATTATTTTATTATGTACAATGGACTCGAACTAGCCGTTAACTAACTGTTGGAGAGACATCTATACATACACTACTTTGGTGAACTCAAATGAAATATAATTTTTCATATCTACTATGTTCTTTCTTCTATCTCCACTAATCTGGGTTCTTTCTTGAAATATTTGTTTCTACTCTCAGCTATGAAATAGTTTGTTAAATCGATCCCGATGATATGCCTAATAATACTATTCATTTGTGAGGACGAAATATCGTTAAAGACAGCCTCAAGCTATGCTATCTCTATTCTCCAAAATATTATTTATCTAACATTATTTATATACCATATTCAATTTGAAATAAAACAACCAAATTATAAATGCACCTTTTAAAAACATTTCTCCTAAAGCCCTTTAATAGGTCTAGAACAAAAGTTGAAAATAAAAATTTATAACATAAAATTGAACAAATGTTTCATATTATACCCCTTTATCTTATTTTTATTCAATAACCAAACATCTATTAAAGTTAGTTTATTCATTATAATTAATTTCTTGTATGAGAATCCTCTTCCTAAATATAACTAGTTTGACCTTAGACGTTTGAATATGAATGCTTGGAAAAAATTATGGGAGAGTTCAAACGTAGGGGCACTGTAGAAGCACGTATTAAAGGAGGAATTTGGGGGATTAGAGTGTAATTGTCTTTTGGGTTTTGACAAAAGGCGTCTCTATAAACTGTTGTGTTCAGGTCACTCCCCCGCGGACACCACGCGCTGCATCCTCCACATTCCCACTTACTTATCTTAGGCTTTTTTGTAATTAAAAATTGGAATTCCAATTTCATTCTAATTTGTCCTTTCCTCTAAATCTTTTTCTTTCCAAAATTTGAATAGGAAATTGATCCCAAACCGGTTCAATCAAATACTCCTTCCATCTCATAGTAAGTGTCACTTTAGCTAAAAAAATTATACCATAATAAGTGTCATCTTAGGAAATCAAGACATAAATTGACTAGTTTTTTCTAATTCTACCCTTAGATAAAAAATGACAAGTTAAAGTAACATCTAAATGATGATTGAAAAATTCACATAGCAATTTGGTATTGTTGACTTCCCAATGTCAAAAGGTTTGCTACTTGTGCATGCTCTAATCAAGAGAAAAACATAATTTATTTTTATTATATAAGGGTAATTAAGTAAACTTCACATTACATTATTGGTTTCTTAATCTGCGTGTTTTTGGCTAAGTTGACACTTATTATGGGACGGAGGGAGTATCCGAGAGGAATGTGCACACTTCTCTGTTTTGGCTCTAACTATAATTAATTCTTAGCTTTTGAGCCGAGGGTTTATCGGATACAATCTTTGTATTGAAAAAAAAAATCGTACAATACAATTGGATCTATGCTATAGTGACACGTGTCAAGGGGGATGAATCGGGTCCAAGTCAGCACTCGGTGCCCGCAAAGGTATTCACATGTCTCTGGAGTCTCTCTAGGATGCATAGCCCAGGGAGTTCGTGAATATGATAACGTGTTGGTTGAAGAGGCCAACGGTCAACTGTTACATGAAGACTTTGCGCTTCCCACGGGGGTATTAATGGGCATTTTTGTCATCTTTATTGTCCATCATTACTATAACATTAATTTGTAATATTAATAGGGGCATAATACGTGGTATGTGTACCCCTGCGTCCAAGTATAAATAGGGTCTCTCATTTCTATAACAGCCCAACCCACTAGTGATATTGTCCGCTTTAGGCCTAAGCCCGCACGGCTTTAAAATGTGTCACTAGGGTGTAAGGCCTATTTACTTATATAGCCAGCATCTCTCTTGTGTTTTGCCGATGTGGGACTTTCCTCCTAAGTTGGGGTATCACATACACCCCCTCTTATGGACTTAGAGTCCTAGCTGAGGTTTGCCCTATCGTATGAGATTTGCCTAGACTCAGCATTGAGGTTTGCCCTGCTTACTCGAGATTTGCCTAAACTCAGTTGAACTGTGACCCACCATCGACAAGGCTAACACAAGAGTGGCTTTGATACCATCTTTAACAGTCCAGCCCACTAGTGATATTGTCCGCTTTGGGCCTACGCCCACACGGTTTTAAAACGGGTCACTAGGGTGTAAGACTTGCTTACTTATATAGCCAACATCTCTCTTGTCTTTTGTCGATGTGGGACCTCCCTCCTAAACGGGGTGTCACATACAATACACACTTGATACTTGCACTATTTTCTAGTTTCTTATTTTAATTCAACTTATCGATGCTATAGCTGATAGCTTGCCCGAATACTCTAGCTCAAAGCTTCTCCAAGGCTCAAACTATTATAACTCTTTACTTTCGATTACATTTCATTTATATTAAATTTAATTGTAGATTATCTTGCTATTCTGGTCACTTTGATCTACGTGTCCTTGACCACGTATACAAATTCAATTGTACCAATTTACAGGTAAATAGTTTGGTGCCCACCATAAGGCCTGACAGTACTGGTATCGCAATGACCCTGTCTTTTAGACTAATCCTAATGAATTCTATTGTCTTTAGCACCAAATTAAGGTATGTCACAAGTTAATAACAACCCAATCAAATATTCCATGTACAAAATCGGACGCTACGAGAGCGGCTGTGAGGATTGGAAAAATAATGGAAATAAAGAAATCAGGCGCATGCATACATATATATGAAGGAAAAGGAAAGGGGCAATACAATAACAACAAAGTGTCCAGGCTTGCGTGTGTTACCCCAGGCTTCCGGAAAAGGATCCGGAGAGGCATGATGAAGAAAATATGTAAGGATCATGACAAACCTATCACACCAGCCGCGGTCAAAGTCATCCTTGGCATTGGTAATCAATCCACAATCGAGGAGAGTAGAGTTGCATCAGGTGGTCAATAGTGAAGGCCATTACAGCACAATCAGCCAAATGCTGAACATAGTAAATAGTTCTCTATAATTGAAGAGAAAGTTGGCTGAGGCAAACCTTGTACAGCGGAAAAAGTTCTCCACGATTGGTGGGACGTGAAGCGTGAATCCTATAGTAAAAGAATAAGTATGGATCATGGTAACGCCTTCAACGTGTTGCGTCATTCGGCCCTTTTTACCCACTTGAAAAGCCATGACTTCGACACCCTAGTTGCAATCCATTTAGACTTGCGGAAGTTTTTTGCCGGTGATCAGGGAACTGATTTCGCCTTCGAATTCGTGGTTATTATCGATTCAAAAATCCCCTAGGTATGCACAATTGAGAGGTAGGAAGTTGGGAACCCAAGTTAATTTCTTAGGTGATTGAAGATACGTAGGCTTTCCCTTGCCTGTGCTGAATGCTCCTTTCCTTGTCCCTTAGAATGACGAGAGAGGGAGGAAGACATGGGCGATAGTTGGGGGAAGCCATGGTCAGAGTAAGGTTTTCTTACAAAAGGAAGAAGGTATTTAATTTTTTACCAAAGGAGTGAGTGCGTAGAAGGAAAGAAGTAATTTGGTAAAGAATAGAAGATATTAGGGGGATCTTGGGTTTATATATGGTAGAAAATTATTTACGTTCGAAAAACAAAGAGTCGCTTATTATTATGAAACGTCAAGCATCGCCATTGTCAGTGAAAGCATGTAGTGGCAACCCTGGTAATTGTTGCATCGAGTGAAGAGATGGGACGTTTCGTTTCCCGCCAAAAGAAACGTATATGAACCTTTCCACTTTTCGGTCACGCCTATTCGAGTCCCCAAAAAAGTGGGGGGGACTATCTGTATTGGGAAAAATTCGTAGAATACAACTGGACCTATGCCATACTGACACGTCTCAAGGGGGATGAATCGGGTCCAAGTCAGCACTCGGTGCCTCCGGAGGTATTCGCAGATCTCCGGAGTCTCACTAGGATACATGATCCCAGGGAGTTCGTGAATATGATAAGGCACCGGTTGAAGAGGCAAACGATCAACCGTTACATGAGGACTTTACGCCTCCCACGGGGTATTAATAGGCATTATTGTCATCTTTATTGTCGCCAATCATTACTATAGCATTAATTTGTAATATTAATAGGGGCATAAAACGTGGAATGTGTAACCGGAGTCCAAGTATAAATAGGGCCTCTCATTTCATTGTAAGATCAACTAAGGAATATATACAATACACAATTGATACTTGCACTACTTTTCTAGTTTCTTGTTTCAATTCAGCTTATCGATACTGCAACTGATAGCTTGCCCGAAGGCTCTAGCTCAAAGTTTTTTCAAGGCTCAGGCTATTCTAAGTCTTTAGTTTCGATTACATTTAGTTTATTTTAAATTCAATTGCAGATTATCTTGTTATTCTTGTCACTTTAATCCACGTGTCCTTAATCACGTATACAAATTTAACTGTACCAATTTACGGGTAAACAACCTTTCTACCCCATAAGATAGAGGTAAGGTCTGCGTACATCCTACCCTCTCAGACCCCACTTGTGAAATTACATTGGGTATATTATTATTGTTTTAAGATTACATAGATAGAAGTTTGTCCGTTCGGGTATATCAAAGCATTTTAATTTCAACTTGTTAGATATTACTTGTGACCAAATAAAATACGAGAAAGTCGCTTGATATGATTTGATCATCTTCTACGTCGACCTAAAATGTAGTGATTCATAGGTTTGAAACTATGCGAGTGAAGGTGTTAAAAGAGACAAGTAAATCTAAAATTGCATTGAATTTGTTTTTATTTCGAAAGACCTGCAATTTTTAAAAACTAGTTAGCAAAAAAATATGACACAATGAAAGAAAAAAATCACATAGGTGACATGTATGAGAACGTATTTTAGTCTTATTAATCAGTACATTAATTTTGGACATGTTTCTTTCTATAAGTATTATTTGGTATAATAAGGTCATATTTAATTGATAAATATGATTCGTATGACATTATATAGTCTATCCCCAATTGTTTGGGACTGAACTATTGTTATTATAACAGTTATTATTTGTGAATTAGTTTCATATAGAAGTCCCTTGATTATAAGGTTTTATGTTGTTTATCATCATTATTATGCTGAAACCACTTATATACAAAGAATAAACATAATTTATTCCTTCTTTAAACTTTATGACATGAAAACAGTGTGTTTCCCTCAATGTCAATAGATTTCATGCTGCCCCCGCTAATGCAGAATAATCTAACAAGCCCAACAATTTTAGAAGCAAATTGCGTTTTAGTGTTGTCATTGAACAACATATTGTACTCCTTTAATCCCAATATATGTGATACAAATTCGTTTTCAGTCTATCACAAAAGATAATACATTTTATAGTAAGAAATATTATAATTTTAAAATTCTTATGTTACTCTTAATGAAATAAGTTATAAACAACATATATGTCTAAAGCTAGTATTAGACACAAATTTAAATTTTATTTATTTAATTTTTTAAATTTCGTATCCAATGAAATAGTATCAAGTAAGTTAGGATGAATTGAGTAATAAACTCAGTTCATTACAATGATAAAGGTGCTATGCAGCTAGTGACATGCATGTTAAAACATGATAGCTACTTGACTTGTACCGTCTACCTATTTGATACTTTAATCTGCTTTGTGATTTGACAACTGCTGTTCATTTCAATGAACAAAATTAAATTCTATTTACCATTATTATATTAAAAATATCAAATATGAATGTCACTGTAATTACTCTCACTCACCTGAGTTTGTACATCCAATGGTAAAATTACAATACGAGTAAGTTTCAAAATAGGGTGTTAACCACTATAGGATGGGACCATAAAAAATAATCATATACTCCCTCCGTTTCAACTGGGCACGATATTTAAGAAAGAGGGAAGACTTTTAAAATTTATGGTTCAAAATAAGTCTTGAAAATTTGTGTGGCTGTAAATCATTCATAAAGTGAATTTGTTTCTAAATTAGGAAAGAGGTCATTCATTTTGACACGGATTAAAAAAAAATTAAATAAATTGAAATAGATGGAGTATAAAAAACATTTTAAACACAGCCACCCTTCATTTCTGCTTTTTTGTTATTCTTTTGCGGGGTTTTTAAAAAGACCTTTTGGGTTAAATTTAGTGTTGGAACCTTGGACATGATTAATTAACAACTTTGTCAGTTACACTGACTACTTTAACATCATTCCAGATTCTCAGTTTCTTTGCCCTTCTATGCGTGTTACCCACGTCCTTTGAGGCGCGCGTGTTTCATGTGTCCCTATCCGGCCCCATCTCCAAAGACATTTGAAAGTTCAGCAAATAAGCCGGACATCTACCTTAACATCCAACCGTACATCATTTCTAGGATCAAATTAAAAGGCCTTAATCAGAAGATCGATGGCTGATAATGAAAGTGCACATACAAATACCACCAAACACAAGGAATTTGAAATTAAGTATTCCCTCCGGTCCAAAATATTTTTTCACACTGTTTAAAAAAATACTAACTTTAAAAAAAAAAAAAATATTTTGAGTAAAATGATAATCGCTGTTTCAAAATAAGTGATATTTTACTTTTTCATTTTATATCAAAAATAAATAGCGTTTTATATAATCAAGAAAGAATTTGCTTTTTTCTTCTAACCCTTATTTTAATAAATGGTTTTACACTATTAGGGGTCGTCTTTTTGCTAGTCGAAATAGTAATCCCGGGACTAATTTATCCCATATAGTGGGATTATTTTATAATCTAAAAGATGGTATAAAATAATATATAATGGAAAGAAGGTATAAGGTGCTTTTTTTTTATATCACGTTTGGTACTATAAATTTATTCTTATTTTATATTATACCAAATGGTTAAAATTACACTATATCTTGAACCAAACGACCACTTAAAGTACTACTAGTTCTTTTTCCAAGGCAATTTAGTAAGGGCATGAGAGTAAAATACTTTCTATATTCTAAGAGTGAGTAAATTTTTAAAGGTGTATCCATGTTAAAAACTAAACGGAAAGTCTTACTTATTTATTGCCTTACGTAATTAAGGATGAATGTGAATAAAATTATTTTTTTCTTAATCTTCTAAGTAGACACTTATTTTGTACAAAAATAAAAGGGCTATACGAGTGAGTAAGGCACACAAAAGACCACAAAACCAGAGGACTGAATAGCCGGTTGATTCAAAACTACCCAACTTATAATCATTACAAGAATCAATCAAATAGCTTAATACAAGCTACCCCCCTCTCTCTCTCTCTCTCCCCCTCTCCTCTCCCTCTATAAGGAAACTACCTTTTCCCCCTGTAATGCAGAATTTTGATAAAGATCCAAACTTTCTGCAATTGTAGTTTTGAGGTTTCTTTTAACAGATCGAAAAAGATGTCATCAGGTTTTTCCGGTGATTTCTATAGTGCCAATACTGGAAGATCCACCATGATGCCTATGAATAATAACAACTCTTTAAGGCCTCAGGCTCAAGTACAACTTCCTTATTCTTCACAACTATCTGGAATTTTACCCGACCCGGTTACTCAGATCGTTCATCAAGGGAGACCCAATTTGATTGGGAAACGATCTCTTGCTGAGTTTCAACAACAACAACAACAATTTCAATACCTACAACGACAACAGCACCAACAACAACAAAATCAACAACAACTACAATTTCTACAACAACAACAGCAACAGCAGCAACAAGGGCTTGGGTTTTATCTACGTAACGTAAAACCAAGAAGTTACCAGCAGTCTTCTCTTATCTCCCCTGTAGATTTTTCTGTTGCTGCTGCTGCTGCTGCTTCCTCAATTTCATCGAATTCAAATGCTTCCACGCGCCACCCTCTTCAACTCAGGTCACAGTCAGGGTTTTTAACTCCTAATATCCAGAATTATTCCTCTGGGGTTTCTGTTTCATCGCTAAATCCGGTTCAAAACAGAGCAACCATGGGAGTCCAAGAATTGTTGTCACAGGAATCAGAGAAAAAGATGATGAATTGTCTTCAAGAAATCGAAAAACAGCTCTTAGACGACGACGACGACGACGAAGGGGATACAGTTTCAGTTGTTACAAACAACGAGTGGTCGGAGACAATACAGAATCTTATAACCCCTTCTCAGAACCAAAACCAAAATCAGAAACTTGCTTCACTATCACCATCCTCATCAACATCTTCATGTGCTTCTTCAACAGAATCTCCACCATTAACTTGTCCCAAACAATCCATAATAGAAGCTGCTACAGCAATATCCGAAGGAAAAAACGATGTTGCAGTGGAGATCCTCACGCGCCTGTCACAGGTTGCTAACGTTAGAGGCTCATCCGACCAAAGGCTAACAGCATACATGGTTTCAGCTTTACGGTCGCGCGTGAACCCCACGGATTACCCACCGCCAGTCATGGAGTTGCAGAGCAGAGAACACACGGATACAATAACACAGAAGCTGTACGAGGTATCTCCATGTTTTAAGCTAGGTTTCATGGCAGCAAATCTAGCAATTCTTGAAGCTGTAGCAGACCACAACAAGCTTCACGTCATTGATTTTGACATAGGCCAAGGTGGACAATACGTGCATTTATTGCATGCACTTGCTGCAAAGAAATCAGATAAACCAACAATCCTAAAGATCACAGCTTTCACTGAAAAAATAAGCGGAGTTGACGAGAGAATCAGTTCTATCGGATTAGGTCTGAAATCTACAGCGAACACAGTTGGCGTTTGCTTAGATTTCAACGTAATGGCATGTAAGGTTACTGAGTTAACCAGGGAAAAACTTGGGGTTGAGCCAAACGAGGCATTAGCAGTGAATTTCGCATTCAAATTATACAGATTACCCGACGAGAGCGTAACAACGGATAATCAAAGAGACGAGCTTCTCAGGCGCGTGAAGGGTTTATCACCGAACGTGGTAACGGTGGTAGAGCAAGAAATGAACGGCAACACAGCCCCGTTTCTGGCGCGTGTGAACGAAGCGTGTGGGCATTACGGCGCGTTATTCGACTCGCTAGACGCGACTGTGTCCAGGGATAATACTGAACGAGTCAGGATAGAGGAAGGACTGAGTCGCAAAATGGCTAACTCGGTAGCGTGCGAAGGGAGGGACCGCGTTGAAAGATGCGAAGTGTTTGGCAAGTGGCGGGCCCGAATGAGCATGGCCGGGTTCGGGCCGAGGCCCGTTAGTCAACTCATTGCAAACTCACTGCGGTCCAAGCTTAACTCAGGAACACGTGGCAACCCAGGCTTCACTGTGAATGAACAAAGTGGTGGTATCTGTTTTGGTTGGATGGGACGAACACTCACCGTCGCATCTGCTTGGCGTTAACTTTGTCGTTATTCACATTTAAAGTGTTTCTCTTCTCTAATTAGTATAATAATTAGCTTATTAATATTAATCTTCAATGTGATTTGCTGTATTAAGGGGTTTTTAAATTTTGGTTATTGTTATTATCAATTCATGGAAATTCAGAAGAAGAAGTAATGGATGATGTCCCACATTCGAAAAAAGGCATGAATATTAATATTAATATTTAGATTCCTTTTTGTAAATATTGTGTTAGTGCATGTATCGCTGTGGAAGCATTTTTATTTTTTCGGTTTTTGGCAGAATGCAGACTTTGTGTTTGTGTAAACGAATGGCTTTAGATGTTGAAAACTTTGGGTCCACCAGTTTAGATTATTTTGCTAGAGTCATATGGTTAGTTGGGTGAAGTACGTGTATTAATGAATTTGGTTCTATGGTGCATCTTGCATTTCTTTATTCTTCTTCTTTTTAATTTTTTTTCCTTACGTGTTGTTGGTGTTGGTGTTACTTTTAACTAATTGAGCATCTAAGGAGGTTCACGTGTAAGTATTGTTTATCAGATTGGCCAGTTGCCACCGAACATTTTGCCAAAGGGGTTTGTTTCTCATTCACGCATGTATAATTATTGGGTGCCAATATACCAAATTAACAATTAAGCAAGCCAGTTTCATGTGAACTAGTCTTGCTTCATCTTTCTCCATAAGATTGCACCTAATTTTTGTAATCACCCTACTTAGGACGGATTACTATTAAAGTAAAATTAAGGGAAGGGTATCATGATCAATAACTAACTGCCTGAATATTTTCAGGATTTAATAAATACATGATTAGAGTAACAAAAATGCAATAATTTTGTTGTATTTTACCATATTATAGCAGGTTATGTGTTTTTATTTTACAAGTTACTAATCTCACTTATTATGAACGATTATATGTTGCACTAGTAGTATAGGTAAGTTCATGTTGTGCCGTTCATGTTTTTGTCGTCGACATCCCACGAGATATGTTCAACTAATCACGAGGCGTCGTAGTGAGATGGATGACACCGCTCCATCCTTAATCAAATACTTCATGTTCAAACCTTGAAAAATAAAAGAACCTTGATAAGGAACGTTTCCTCCTTTATTAGGCTTTATGTGGCTCTAATTTGAATTAGTTAATGCCAAATTAGGTAGTTGAGAAACCAAAAGAAGTTAAAAGCAAGCAAGAAAAGATCCATGTTCTATTACCACCTTAACAGTTGAGCTCATGAAATGTGTGTGTGCTTTTTTTAAGTATTATTATTATGTGCTGGTATAGTTTATATGGAATTTGAGTTCACTATTTTTGTTTATTTTAGTGATCTAGAGAAATCTAGGGTATGGTAGCTTGAAGGGTGAAGGCAAGTTGATCTGCAAGAAAAGAAAAGTATGGACTAATGGAATCCACGAGGCAAAGCAAAAAAATTTTGTGGTGAAAATATCAATTGGAGGGGGGAAATTAAGGACACCACAGAGAAGAGTTAAGGTTAAGCTCAGATAGACATAAACACACTCTGAGTGGGACCAGACCCCATTAGGTTTTGAAAAGTCGAATTGATCTGCACATACCCTCTATGCCAATAGAAAACTTTAGCCTTCATCCATGAGATCGGGGTATCACTACCAATAGGGGCCCGCTTCCGCCTCTCACAACGGACTCGACACCAATCATGATGGGGCTAATAAATAAAATAAGGAGCGGAAAGCCAGTTTACTCTAAGGAGAGAAGCGCATATTTCTTTTAGATTAAAATAGAACCAAATTGTTATCTAAAGGAAAAAAAGACTAACATCTTCAATTGTTATCTGAGAAAACGCGACATAAGACTTGACTTTGATTTTTGCTTTGTATTAAACAAAATATTCACGACATTGCTCTGTCGAAATGGTTTCCTACTTAACAAATAATTGAAAACTACCAACCAACACTGCCAAATCCTAATTCCTTTACCTCATTTTCGAATAAGATATTCAGTCCGTTTAAACAAAAATTACTGTTTATATTTGATAATTTTTTGTTTATAATATTCCATATACTTTCTCTAATCCATGCTAAGTGATTTTAGCCTTTCAATTTTGGTTCACAATAAGCATTTTTTTTTAATACCTAAAAAGTCTTTCAATACTTCTTAATTAATGTTGAGAAGAGATAAAGGATAATTTAAGTAAATAACTTCTTAATTATGTTATTAATTAATTTTTTTAATGGATGTGTTAAGACCCTTAAAAATCACTTATTGTGGACCAGAGGGAGCTACGTGTTTAAGATAACAAGATTTAATGAATATTGTGAAACATTATACACATCTTAATTTAAAACATAAGATTTTAAAAATAAAACTTTCTAAGATTTTATATCAAATCAAACTAAAATACGTAAAATGAAGCAGAGGAAGTAGCATTTATGTACTCTAGCATGAGATTAGGTTTTTCATTAGCTTGATGGTATATGAGTAAAACCCGGCCTTATCGACCAGCTCGAGGGAAAGAAGGTCATGATAGAGCAATGTAGGGACCAATATGATCTCATTGAGGAGTGGACTTGATCAGCATAACTCAAGATATCTGAAACTAGAATCTTTTTTTCATTGTACTAGATTTAGAATTTAAACTTAGAACACCTTCAACCAATATGAAATCAGAAATTCTAATAATAGAACTATTAAAAGAACAAAAAAAAGTTGGGAGTTTCAAACTTGTGACACCAAAAACAATTTTGAACTATTGATTTAAGTAATTGGAAATACCTCGAATCTGTCATTGAGAGGAAAAGGATTAAATCATTTTAAGAAATAAAGTTTTTGATCGGAATACGAATCAAACTGAAGGACCTGGTAAAAAAGCCAAAATAAGTGATTTTAGCCCTTATAAAAAGAAAGCCGATTCTTGAACCCCTTTCACGCTCATGTCACGTCGAGGTACTGCAGAAAAAAAAAACAACAAAATCCGATCCAATTTATCGTAATTGATCATGTTAGTTAACCGTATTCTGAAACACAGAAAAAAATCATTGGCTTATCAAATTATCTATCTAACCGTGAACAAGATTCAACTTAATTTTTTTTTGTCACTACATTAACAAACTTCTCTTATATCAAGGAATTTATGAATTTACATATACGCATATGAAATTTGTTTTTATCATATTCACATAGTTAATTTTTTGATGAAGGAACCCCCCCTATTCACATGTGGCTCTGACACCGGGTCTAATTTTAAGGGGTCATTTGGTAGAGTGTTAAAAATAGTACTGAATATGGTGTATTAGTAATGCTGAGATTAAGTATGTTGGATTATTTCTTATTCGTTGTTTGGTTTGGTGTATTAAGGGTAGATTTGTCTTTAACCGTGCTTATTCATGTATTCATAACCCTTATATTCCGAATACTGTGGTTTGTTATGTATAAGAATAGTACTGAATATGGTGTATAACTAATACAACGTAGGTGGAAAAACACTATCAAACAAGGGATTAACATATGTTAGCTAATATATGTCTTATTTTCTCTAATACATCCTACTAAACGACCCCTTGGTTTTTTTAAGTATTGGATACATTATACTTTTGAAATTATAATTTTAAAATTTATATTTAATTGAAATTATACTTGTTTGGCATTGAAACTAGCGAATATGGCAGCATACTTCCCTGTTTCTGCATTTTACGCAACTAAGAAAGATGTATAATTCCCTTTCAGATGTCATAGACTGTCACATTAAGCCTGCTGAGAATGCACCTATCGCTATGGTTCTAAAAACAATTTGAGAATTGAAACATCATACGATTAATAATTACAATGATATGCAATGTTAATTTCCTTTCAAATGAAACACAATGAACACTAGCAGCACTATCTCTTTTTTTCACTTAGCTTGAAAGTGTCAAGTATGGGCAAGCAAGAATTGGAGACAAGAGTACAATTTGCAGGCCATAAAGTAAAAAACTTTAGCCTACTACAGTTGCAAGCAATTGATAATTTGACAAAAAGTAAGTTTCCAGGATTTATAGAGGAGGTCCCCCACTTGATTAATTCCAATATTCCCCACCCACCCATCGTGGATAATAGTGATATCATCAGCAGTTCAGCACAGAGACTATATACTATACTAAATAATAAAATCGTAAATGCATATAAGTATTTCTCATAGATTTGGGATGAGGATAAAAACTGTAGAAACTCAAGTACAAATTGGAAATGAGAAATAAATGATATCCGTGCAATGAATTTATGAGATTCACAGACAACTCAGCAGACTAGAGCATTATGGAAGAATACACGGTTACTGTAATAATGTCTGTTAGAAAGGGAGAGAATATTATGAAACATAAATGGCTTTTAAGATGAAATTCAATGATCCAATTCTCTTTTATAGAAAATCAGTTTTTGCCTGGGGAAAGAGATTAATTTTGCATGGTTGAGACTCACCTTAGGAATATAATGGTTGATTTTATAGATGGTCGCTTACCTTTTGTTTTATTGTATTAAAATTATTAAGTAATTTTTTGTAATATTAAAATGAGGTAGCTTTGCTCAAATGCCATATAAAGTCACTAAATTATTTTATTTACAAAAATTCATCCAACTTTGCTTGAGATTCAGAACGAGTCACTAAACAATTTTTTTTTTTTGTAACGAAAAAGTTATTTAACTTTAATTACTTAAGTATCGTATAAACTATTTCTTTATTTTCTCTTAATAATTTTCTATGATACTTAGACAAAGTTGAGTGACGTTTTAGTTATAAAAAATAATTTAGTATATTTCGTAAAAGTTGAGTAATTTTTTGTTATGAAAACAATTTAGTAACTTTAATTGCAATAAACCGAGAATTGAGTACTGATCATCTGTGTAATCAATTCTCAAAATAATTGGCAAAGTAATTTACGTACCTTAAAATTGTTTCAAACTTTGACTAAATTAAGTACTCCCTCCGTCTCAAAATATTTGTCGTCCTTACCAAAAATACTTGTCTCAAAATATTTGTCATTTTATTTAACCATGACAAAATTAAGTAACTTTTTCCCAATTTACCCTTGTATTAATTAGCAACATTTAAGAGGTTCTCACCATTAATGAAGTAGAAATTTATTGAGGAGAGATATGTTAAGAGGGTAAAATAGTGAAAATGCTACCCTTATAAATGCTTTCTTAAGGGGCGTGCAAATGAAAAATGCAACAAATATTTTGAGACTGAGGGAGTATGTTAAACACACTGCATAGATAAGTTGTTTGACGCAAACTTGCAAACGAGATTAATTTCAGATCCTTTTTTCCGTTGTAATTATACCTTTTACGCTTTATAATTTAAATTCGCGTCGTGTAGGATCAATCAAAGAGGAAACATTCCCTAACAAGATTTTTTTACATTCATATGGTTCAAATCGGAACTCTAATTAAGGGTGAATAGATCTTATTCATCCCATCATAACCCTAGATTGTCCTTGAACAAGACTTGAACCTTGAGAACCGGGAAAAAACATGTTTTTAGAATAAAAAAGTGTAGTCCACTTTTAGGGGATCAAAAAGTTAAGGTCTCATAACATGATTAGTTTCCCATCTCTCTTTTCCAAAACTTCTTTTAAAAAATCTAAGTTTGTTGATTCTCCTGAGTTATTTATGATTAACCTGTGTTCTGTAGCTGATCAAATAGACGTCCTAACATTAACGTATCTTAGTAAACAGCTTTTGAAATTCAAACCTACCTCCACTCAATATCAAAAACAAAAAAAGGATATCGAAACAATAGGACGAACAGTTTACGTTGAAATCCTTCTTTTGGGGTGGTCTTTAAATTTTGCCCCTCATATTTGAAATCTTTAAATTTTGCGCTCTTCTATTAAAACCCAGGCTCCGGGTTTGAACCCCACACAAATCAAAATTTTAAAAAAAATTCGCAAGGCGAGTTTAAATTTCGCTATGCCCCCACCGCATACACTTGTGAAGGAATTACCAAAGTTATGCGGACCGCATACTTATGCCTTATGGGCGATTGCGTAAGTATGCGGGTCCCAAGATAACTTTGGTGATTCCTTCACAAGTTTATGCCGGGTCCGGCATAAAAGTTTGCCCATTAAAAGTATGCCCCCACCGGCATAAACTTGTTAAGGAATTACCAAAATTATGTCGGATCCGGCATAAATTTGGTAATTCCTTAACAAGAGTATGCCGGGTTCGGCATACATGCGACCCAAACCTTGCCTTGCAATTTTTTTTTAAATTTATGCTTGAGTGGGGGTTCGAACTCAGAACCTCATGATTTCTGCTTGAACGCTCAGAGTTGCAATGCGAAGGGCAAAAATTAAAGACCAGCAATATGGGGGCATAATTTAAAGACCACAAACATGAGGGGCAAAATTTAAAGACCACCCCAAAAGAAGGGCAATCCGCGCAAAAAAATGAAATCCTTGCCTTTTAAAAGTTGAAACTTCTATCTGGGCCCATGCTGAGATAGACCAATTGGGCTTTAAGCCCACCATGGCTACATCATCCAAAGAAAGAGCTTTTCATCGAAGATGGAAAGCTATATCTCATTTAGTGGCTTACCCAATGAGAATTCAGATTAGTTGGATGAATAGCTTTAGATACTGAATGATTAAATTAGAAAGAAAAAATCAGTTTCTATTTTTTTATAATCTTAATTCTCATACAAATATTGGGGAAGATATATTACTGCAAGAAATATTATGTCTCTTTTTTATTTTTATTTTATTTTTATTTTATTTTTGTTTCTTACTTGATGTACATTACCCACTTTGGGGCTCAGATAATCTAAATTTGTGCAAGGAAATCCCATTTCGGGAGGTAAAGCATTCCCTATCAAAGACGGGCTTCAGTCCTAAAGCTCGAACCCAAGAATTCTGGCTAATGATGGAGGGTTAGTTACCATCTCACCACAACCTTTAGGGGTCGTTTGGTAGCTAGTTAGAACTATGCAAGCATTAGTAATACATGAATTAGTTATGAGAGAATCTATGTATTATTTTATGCAGGTATTAGTTATGGAGGGTTTAGTTATTTATATATTAGCTATCCCACCTTTTGCCCTGCATAAAATAATACACAGATTCTTTCATAAATTATACATGTATTAGTTATGCGGGTTTCTAAACTGCAAAATAAACATCGTACTAATTTTATACATGAATAACTCACCTCATAGCTACCAAACAAAGCGTTACTTATCCATGTGAATAACTTGCTCCTAATATCAACCAAACGTCAGCGGTGAAGTATTTTAGATATTTATTAAGAATCCCATAAGATTTTCTATTTAGTGTGAATTATTTCATGACATGAATTGACAGCCCACTATTTATAATGTCTTAACATTTGTTGGGAAGGGAAAGCAAAGGAAAATAAATGTTCTCTTTATGAAATTTAATGACGAGTTCGTATAAACCCTTACTGGAATAGTGGAATTTACATCAAAGAAACCCTGATATGAATGCACCACATTTTTCCTATATTTATTGATACCTGTTTTTGCTCAGAGGAAATAGGATGGCAATAAGACATATTTGCATTGTTGAGAACTTTGACACTTATAGGACATTAAAAGCAAACTAAGTGACCGTAAATACTTTATCTCTCAGTCAATTTGGGATGTTAAATTAAATTTGAATGCATGTCTTGCTACTTCTTGTTTACTGACTCAAAAATCTTTCTTTCGCCTCATCCTCAATGCAAGTACACTCAATCATGAGATTAGAGTTTTTTTTATTTTTATTTTTTTATTTATTCTGTGTCCAATAACTATTTTGGCTCCCTAACTAATCCATTTTCACTTTGTAAGGCATACTAAAAGGGAAAGCGTGTCCTACCAAAATTTTCAAGACTCAATTCGAGACTTCTAATTAAAGGTGAAAAATTCTATTCATCCCACCACAATTTCAAGTGATAATGAGAATTGAGCTTCTTAATACATGCACAAACTACATTTTAGTAAAACATTTTCTAGATTTTTTCAGTTATACTTTTCCTTTTAATCTCTTTCCTGCTTCATCGTAATAGGTGTGGAACTCTAAGAAGTGAGTATAACCAGCTTTAGAATTTACTGAAGAGCAATTCGCACGATTGCCCCATTTTGGGGTGGTCTTTAATTTTTGTCCCTCAAAGGAAATGTCTTTAATTTTGGCTTTCGTCATTTTAAGTAATAAAAAAGTGGCCAAAAATATCTCTGAGATTCTGGGCTCGAACCCCAGCAGAGTAAAAAAAATCATAAGGCAAGATTTCACCGCAAACTATGAGCAGAGTAAAAAAAATTATAAGGCAAGATTTCACAGCAAACTATGCCTATTCTGGCAAAAGTTATGCCTTAAAGGATAGTTCTATATGATCTGTAGTATCCTAGAGAACTATGCCTTATGCCTTGTCTGATATAGTTCTGTAAATATTAAGTTATCCTATAGAACTATGGCACAAGGCATAGTTTCTATGTAGTTTTATAGAAATTAAGTTATACTACAAAACTATGCCGGAAAAGGAACTACATAGAAACGATGCCTTAAGGCATAACTTTTGCCCGAATAGGCATAGTTTGCCATGAAATCTTGTCTTGCGATTTTTTTTTTTTGGGCCTTTGCTGGGGTTCGAACCCAAATCTCTGGTTTCATAGACTAGTGAATAAGGATACTTTGACCCACAAATTTTCATTAAATGAGAAGTAGGGTCAAAAATCAAAGACCACCGATTTGAGGGGGAAAAATTAAAGACCAGTCCATATGAAGGACAATCCGCGCAATTTTTTGTTGGGTCATTCGCACAAACTTCCTTATTCTGGGATGGTCTTTAATTTTTGTCTCTCAAATTGCTAGTCTTTAATTTTTTCCCAAGTGCCCGAAAATACCCCTGAGATTCTGGGTTCGAATCCCAGCAGAGTATAAAAAAAATTCGTAAGGCAGAATTTCGTAGCAAATTAGGCCTATTCGGGCTTAAGGCCTAACTTTTGAAGAATTTCAGCAGAATGAGAAAAAAAAAATTATAAGGCAAGTTATGCCTTAAGGCATAACTTTTGCCTTAGGCATAGCTTAGAACTACAGAAGTTATGCCTTATAAGGCCTAACTTTCGCGAAACCTTGCCTTGCGAAATTATTTTTTTTTCACTGAGCCGCGGTTCGAACTCAGGACCTCTCGGTATTTTCGATCACTTTTTTGGGTGAAGGCCAAAAATTAAAAACCAGCAATTTGAGGGACAAAAATTAAAGACCAACGTGCTTGAAGGACAATCCGCGCCAAAAAATGTTTTTTGTTTATTGAAGTTTTACTTTCAGCCCATCAGCAAAATTCTACACTCTAATTGGGCTTTTGATGTGGATATCCCCCAAGATGCTGGAGATTAGAGTCCAAAGATTTATTAGTGCTCTTAACTGCCTCGGGGGCAATTTGCAGGATTGTCCTTCGCTGGGGGGTGGTCTTTAATTTTTGGCCCTCAAGTTGGTGGTCTTTAATTTTTGGCCCTCAAGACCACCAATTTGAAGGGAAAAAATAAAAGACCACCCCCAAATGAAGGGCAATCTGTGCAAAAAAAAGCTGCCTCGATCCCCAAATTGAACCAACAATTCGCAGGAATGCCCTTATTTTGGGGTGGTCTTTAATTTTTGTCCTTTGCTAGAACCTCTTGGTTTCTGGTTCGAACCCACGTCAGTCAAAGTTAAAAAAAAAATTAGCAAGGTAGAGTTTGGATTCGCAAGACAGAGTTTTGTCTGCAAGCAGAGATTTGCTACCTTTAGGTAGAGTTTGAAACTCTACTAACTTTGACCCGAACAGGCCTAACTTTACTATAAAATTCTACCTTGCAAAATTGTCTTTTTTTTTTTTTTTTTACTGAACTGGGGTTCGAACTCCAAACTTCATGGTATTAAGCAAAATGGACAAAAATTAAAGACCGCTAATTTGAGGGACAAAAATTAAAGACCAGTGCATTTGAAGGCCACTCCGCACAAAAATTTGAAACTGAACAAGGTACCTTCGCCCAAGTGCTTGGGTCAAAATGCAAAACAGAATGGGTCATTTGCACTTTGTCCCTATTTTGTGCTGATCTTTAATTTTTGTCCTTCAAATGGGCTAGTCTTTAACTTTTGTCCTTCAAAATTGAACTTATATCTATGGGAATATAAGTTACGCATTATAATATTCACAAGTTATGTCAGTGCCCTTAAACAACTTATGCCCCTATATGCATAAGTTTGATTTTGAAGGTCAAAATTAAAGACCAGCCCATTTGAAGGCCAAAAATTAAAGACCAGTCCAATTGAAGGGAAAAAAATTAAAAAGACCAGTCCATTTGAAGGGCAAACCGTGCAATTACTTGAGGCAGAAGTTCATATCCGGGTCATACGCACACATATCCCTATCTCGGGGTGGTTTTTAATTTTTGTCCCTCAAATTTGTGGTCTTTAATGTTTTTCCCTTCAACAGTTTTGGCGCGGTATAGTTTAGATTTCGCTCGATAAAGTTTACAGTTAGCTTGGCATATGTATCATAATATCACACAAGTTATGCCTGACACGAAAATACTTCCAACATTCAACATAATATGAAAAATGGCATAAGTTTAGATTTTGCTCGGCAACGTTTACATTTCGTTCGGCGTATGTATCATAACATCCCACAAGTTAAGCCGCAAAAACTTTCAACACTCAACATAATTTGAAAGTTTTTAAACAACTTATGCCGCATAACTTAATTCCTATAAAACTTATGCCGAGCAAGGCAAAAGTTTGATTTCCGAAGATAAAAAATATTATAGAACTTATGCCGAACGAAGTTGTTTTCGGATATTTTCATTAAAATAGTTTTAGCGTACGTGCATTGCACGTGTGTATCACATATATACTTATAAGAAGAAGGAAAAAAAATGCTAAAATAGGGCAAAAGCTTTGCAAAAAGTCGAAGTTGTAGACTTCAAAAATTATGCGACTTGACTTTTGATTACTTTAACGCGAATCATTTTTTTAATCAACTCAAATATAATTTCTGTTAGAAACCCAAATCCTATTATATTTGAAAGTAAAATCTTTTAACGGAGTTATCATATACTTAAAACACATTCAAAGTACTAAATGTGATCAAGGACTAAATGTAAGATATATTAAAATAATACAATTTATTATTCAAGAACAAAATTTACCATAATGCTATTTTCGAGTATCCCGAACTGAAAGGTTTGCGAAGATCTATCAAAACAAAAAATACGAGATAATTTGAAAAGATCGACAAATACTACAAAAGTTAATATTTAATTTTAAAATTTCATAAGATGTAGCGCATAACATACAATTTACCAATGAAGGCAAAGAATACACTATAGAAGTATAAGTATTACAGAGTCCTTAAGTATCTAAAAGATGAATAATTAAAAAAAAATTAGATGACAATATCATCTTAAGATAACAAACCTTTGGATGAGCTCAAGAGGAAAATATCGTCTTTGTGAAGTCTGCTATCAACCATGAACCAAATAACAACCTTTTACTGAAATATATAACTTCGTCTCCTATCAACCATCAACCGTGAGCCACATGTTAATCCCCATTTAATAAGGTCATTAATGTGGTAGGCATCCTTAAAGATTAAAATAATGTATGGCAGTTTTTTTATTTAAGGTTTAAACTTTTGAAAAGAAGTTATCCGTCTAGTTGATGATGGAAAAATCATTCAATTATGTAAAATTGTAAATTAGAACAATAGCGATAACATGAGTCGTAGTGAAAGTAAAATTAAGTTGGAGCTTAAATACTTCTATTATTATTAGTTGGACTCCAAAATCATACATATTGGGTAGTCCTAAATATGGGACTATTATATAAGGAAAAGTAACATGGAAGTAATTATAACTATGCTACATAATATAAATAAGTAAATTCTTTTTATCAGGTAAAATCTTATTTGATTTTGTCCTAAATTTTACGATTTCCTACGTAGTTCGAATAAGGAAAGACTTAATAATCAAAATTTTAGTAGCTTTCAAAGTCATAAATAGTAGGAAAATAATTAAATTACGATTTTAACCAATATGAAACTATTTTTACAGGGTTAAAAAGGCGAATGACATTTCGCTGAGGTGCTTCGTGCTTTCGCCTTTTTTACCTTTCATAATTGCAATTTATATTAGACAAAATAGTAATTTAATTATTATCCAATATTTAGGAATTTGAAAATCAACTAAAATTTTGATAATTAAGTCTTTCCTCATTTGAAATATGTAGAAACTAATAATATTTAGGAATTTAGAATACGTGCCTTGCACGTGTAGCAGAGCTACTATTGCAAAATTTATATTTAAAAGTAATGATCTTTTAAGATATGAAACTTAAGAACATTTAATTAACTTATAAATAAAATTTAAAGCTCGCAAAAGTGCAGATTTTAGACGCCAAAAAGGTTCCTAGAATGATAAAACAATCATGATAGCAATGTCTCACCTTTAAAATTACAACTTACTTCTAATAAATTATACGAACTTGAAACCTTACCAAAAAAGGTATTGAGACAGACAAAGGTAGTAAGGAAATTTTGTGGCTTACTACATTTTAGATTGCACGTCTTGAACATGCTAATATGAGATGAACTTGAGCTAGCTACTGCAAAAATTGCTCCAGCTAAAAGTTCAAGCACTATGGTTTTGCTATGATCCACTCCATGTCCGTTGAAGCGTTCATCTACCTAAAAAAGAAAAGACAAATGATTATATAATTCTTGAATTGCATATACCTAGGTTGACGCCTTCATATCCCGGGAAGGTTCCTTATATAGGTTCAGAAGTGGTGCAAGAGACGTAAAGAGAATCCAAGAAGATGAATAATTGTAGTTGAACAAAAGGACTCCTATATGATATATATGTTGCATGTACAACTAATAATAGAAGTTACAAAGATGTATATATGTAATCTATACTTCGACATACCTCTGACACAGGATTCACGCAGTGGACTTACAGACTCATCGTCATCTACTCATCATTAACCTTCGAAAATTTCCTCCTAGCTTTAATTGCAGTAGATTGACAAAATATATGGTTATATCGATCGCATCACCAAAATGTTGTCAGGATAATAAAATAACATCCACTGCAGGTTAGGAGAAAGCTTAACATATATCAAGCAAAAAATTCTCAATTAGGAACATAGTAAAATTAAACATGATACTAAACTTACAATTTTTAAAGCTAAACCAAGGCTTTATAAAACTTTGAAATTCTACCAATTCGGCAGTAACCATGAGCTCCTGAGTTTTGATTTCAATTCAATTATCTTCACTTTTTTCTTTACCTGCTTGCGATTGATTTTGCGATTGAAAATCTATTGATTTCTTGATGTGGAAGACTTTCTATTGTCGGACATTTATTGTTCCCGGTGAATTTCATCAAATAATGAGTAGGAATTGGAGACCATCACGTTTTCCTTTAATTTCATTGTATGTATCAAACTTAAACCTATTAATGAATATAAGGAAAATTAATGAATATAAGGAAAAAATAAAATTTAATAAATAAAAAGACCACCTACGTGCAATTAGGACTCCCACTTACTTTAAATAAGGAAAGAACGATATTCAATAAAACACTAATACCTATGAGGTATATAATTGCCGTCAAAAAGTGTTTGCACTTTGTATTAGGACATATATGACATAATTAAATAATAATTTTATAAAAATAGTAAATGACTATTTTTTCTATTGTAGAGTTTTTCAATGAAGAACAAAAAATTCAATTAACATTTCTAAGATCCTTCGTGCTTTTAATATAGTACTAGTCTCTATGAACGTGTCTCGCACGTTATCTCCTGTCAATCATAACAAATGTTAGATAGTGTTATTTGAAATTATATATTATTTATTTTATGTGATACAAAAATTTGATCATATTCACTTATTACTTTGTCTCTTACATAAATACATGACACTGACATACATAAGAAGTAATGAACTTGACAACAAAATATGTGCTACGACAAGGTCATTTGTTATTAATGTATCTAAATATTCTTTCTGGTAGTAATTATTAGTATCATCTTTTGTTGTGTCGAAACTAAAATATAATGAGCTTTCACCATGAAGCTTGGCAATCAACAGATTTATTTTTGTTAGCTACGATAGCTCTTTATGTCATGTAACTTTGCACCACTTTTATTTTCCTTTAATAATGAAACATTTCCCTTAGCGATTTTCACCCCTAATATCAACATTAGTCTTGATAATCAATTGTTCTAAGAGAAGGACCAAATCATCTTTTGTTGTGTGCTCTTCTTCATTTCGACAGGAAGCAAGAATAATTGAATACTGGAGTTGTTCTTGCTCTCATATTTCTTGATAGCTGATATATACATTTTCATTTGAAGTCATAAGTATGATTTACCAAGCTAGCATTTATGGTCTACCTATTGTCGGTTGTTGATTATTTTTTCACCAAACGACACATTGACATCCATTATATCTCTGAAGTTCCCGCCAACTGTTTCGATCGTCTTATGCTTTGCCATAGGCGCTTTATCTCATATTCTCAATTTTGCTTTTCTTTTCAATTTGTCACTACCATTCTGCTTTGAAATATTTGTGATTGTTGTTTCAATTGTTTTAAGACGTATGTCGAATCTAGAGTGAGTTGTACGATCCCCTGGTAAAATTATTGTTTCTACACCGCTTGTTACTATTTCTAACACCGTCATGCCTCTTGATATGACATTTGCAAGTAATGCACGATATATGAGGTTTTTCCGGTTCCTCTGGGCAATTTATAAAGAAAAATCGTGCTCTACCAGAATCGACTCTTTGTCGTATAGTCTTAAAAGATAGCTCTTGTTTAGGGTTTAGATTGTGCAGTAAAACATGTTTTACCTATTCTTCGATTCTCTTCATTCTAAGGTAACATTATCATCTTGACCTTGATCAAGTTTAGCTAGAATATGTTTTTTTAGCACTCTTGTCCATGCTATGTAGGAAATAATTAATGCTCATCAGTGTGCACTGTCGTTGAGTGTTAGCTGAACTATCATGTAACCTTCTAAAGTCGTTTGACAAATCTTCATAATATGTATCCCACGGCTTTCTTATGTTAGGTGAATTATAGCATTGTAATTCAACTATGCTGATGAAATAGTTGCAAATAAATTTCAGAGAGTTGATGACCTTTTGAAGAAAACAGCCTCGCGTAAGCATTTAGAAATGTTGTTATTTGATTGTTATAGCCCTCTTTCTCTTCAACTTCCTTAAGTGTTTGGTACTCTCTTCCATTAAAAGTGAGTAAGTCTTCAAATGAAAAGAGTCTATTACAAACTCTCACGTTTAGAAAAGATATATAAAGCTTAGCGTAAAGTTCAATTGATAAAAAGTTAATTGTGAATATAAAAGATTTTTGATATAATACTATATTGATAAGTTTACCCTTTTACGTCACAAAATACTATGAATAATTTCTCATTTATCAATCCTTGTTGTATTTCACTATATTTTTATTTTAAGTTAGATCACTCAATAAAGTCATAGTTCTACGATCAATCCTAATCAAATTTGACAATTCGCATATGTATTAGTTACGTTAAATTAAAATTCTATTTATCTTTAGTTACTTAAGATAAACATTAAATATCTTATGTCCAAAATCATATGTGTATATATATTATAAAGCAAAGTTCAATCTACTTGGCTTAAAAATTATATTGTTTAATTGTTACTCTGATACCTCATTCACCGGTTAGTTAAGTAATTTGTTAATACTATCATATTTGTGTTGCACTCCGTACTTTCGTACGTTAAGTTTCTTCATGAGCTGGTTGCTATAGATTCGGAAGCGGAATTATTTTGGAGGATATGTGAGATTAGACGTGTTCATCTTGAGTATACGAGGGTTTAAGTCCATGCTTAGTATGTGTTGAGAGGATTAGAAGTTGAACGAATCGACGAGAATATGTTTCGGAAAATTGGGTTTTACGGTTGAGTATACGGACCGTATAATTTTTACGGTCCGTAAAAGTGATTGACCCCCACCGTAAATCGATTGCAGTGGGGGTGAGCCACTGATGTGATTTTACGTTCTAATTATACGGACCATATAAGTTTTACGGTCCGTCAAAGTGGATCGTAAATTTAAGTCGGTGCCTTTCGTACGCCCTCATTTTTATTTCAATTCCCCTCATTTCCTCAGACTCCAAACACCTCTAGAAACTTCTCCAACATAGATAATCAACCCCAAGTGAAACCAAGGATTAAAAGTGAGAATCAAGTGCTAAAGGGTTCCAAAGAATTGTTGAAGCTTGTTCCTCCTTCTTATAGAAGCTTTGGAGGATACTTCAAGGTGAAGTAGTTTTGGAATTGAAGTGTTCTTGAGCTCTTGAGGTAAGATTCTATCTTATTTCCATGATTATGAGTTTATGTGATAGTTATGCTAGGGTTTGAAAGAAAGAAATTGGAGTAAAGGTTCAAACATGAACTTGATGTTATTTTGAGTTGTAATCTAATTTGAGCCATGATTGTTAGTGTGTTTTGAGCAAAAATCATGTCGTGGGGATAATAGTTGATGTTAAGCATGTGTTGAGGTTGTTGTACAAGTATATACTGGGCTTCTTAATTGTATATCTTTAAATGTTGTGGATATGAGTTTAAAGAAGATCATATGAGGTTATTGTGTTGATTGTTGGTTGTGAGCTTTGTGGTGATGATTAAGAAATAGGGGAAATGCTGCCTGTCTCACTCTAGAATCGAGTTATCATTGATATACGTGAAATACTAGCGCCATCTAAGTTGAATATGTATTCCTTTGTTATAGGATTGGCGCCCTAGTTGTGATAATCTTGTTGTTGGATTGCTTGGACGACTTGAGGTATGTTAAGGTTAATTTTCCTTCTTTTGGCATGATCCTTATGAATAGAACGTACATGTAACGTTATTCCATAATGATTCTACTCTTAGTAGCTAGGGATGCTCTATGTTGATTCATGTTCTAGAGTATTGTTTCCATTAAGTCCTTCTATTTCAGTAAGGTTCATAGAGTCAATTATTGATGGAAATGCTTTCTCATAATGATGTTCGGAGGTGTAACGACTTTCCGTCACTCCGACAGATTCAGGATGTACTCTTGTCATATTCACATTGCATTTATATATATATATATATATATATATATATATATATATATATATATATATATATATATAGAGAGAGAGAGAGAGAGAGAGAGAGAGAGAGAGAGACCTATGACCCCTCAGGCATTACATACGCGTATATTATGTATTATATATATGTATGGGGTATGGAGAAGGTGACGACGTTATATACACACTACCACCTGATCGCTGACCATCTGATGATGATGATGATGATGATAATGCCCACAAAGGCCGATATGATACGATGGGATGCCCACAGAGGCTTGACAGGCGTTATATACGCATATAAATGAGTATTTATGTATATCATTGGCCCACAGAGGCAGTTCACACATACAGGTTGCTTACATTTCATCCTATGTTCTTTTATGTCTTTTTCATATTAATTTCATGTCTTACATACTCAGTACTTTGTCCGTACTGACGTTCTTTCTGGGGGCGCTGCGTTTCATGCCCGCAGGTACAGATAGACAGGTTGACGATCCGCCCCCGTAGCTTGCCGTTCAGCTGATAGTGGAGCACTCTTCTTGTTTCGGAGTTGTTGTTGTACTTTTGGTACGTTATTCTTTTGATGTGCATACGGGTATGGAGGGGCTCTGTCCCGACCCTATTATGCCAGCTACTCCAGTAGAGGCTTGTAGACAGTCATGGGTTAGTAGACGCTGTATGGTCCCTCCGGTTTATATTTTTGATGCATAGTATTTCATGATGGCCTTGTCGGCTTGCACAGTTCTTGTCCAGCTTAGTCATATAGTATGTTACGGGCTCTTCCCTTTTTTAATATTTCTCTCATGATTTAGCAGATCTCCATTTGATGACCCTCGAGGTCCACTCTTGTTTATGATTATGATATGAGAGTATGATTAGCGGTGCTCGGTAGGTAGGCCCCAGGTGCCCGTCATGGCCTTCCAGTTTTGATCGTGACAATTTGTTTCAAATGTACTGGATAAAGGTATGTCTATAATGTAAACTTGAGAAAATTAACCGTATTAAATTTAAGCGTGGATTAAGGCGTGACTATAAAACATCAACAACTTATTATTTCTAATGTATGCTTAAGTAGTCTGGCTATGTCGAATAGGAGAATGCAACAATTTGAACTCACGTATTAATGCTTTATTAAGGATTTCTAATTTTTTTGTCTTTAATAATAATGTTCATAAAGTAATAGGATTTAGATTTTTGGGTTTAAGAATTATGTTAAAAAAGTAATAGGGTTACATATGGCCTAACGTGTATATATCAAGAAGTATGTCCAAAAAGTAACAGGATTACATGTGGTCTAATTCCAGTTAGTATCATTTTCTCATAGGTTTTTGTATTCAATATTTTAAGGATATTTTGGTCAACCAATATAGAAGTAGTATTTAAAGACTATATTTCCCAAAATAGTCAATAGAAATATTGTAGAATTAGACTTAAAGGGTATAAAAGTCGCTCAATATTTAAAGAATATTTTGATCAACCAACATTTATATTTATGCTTTTAAAATAATATAGATAGATGAGCAACAGAGGCAAAAATTGAAGACCACATATATGAGGGGCAAAATTAAAGACCAGTGCGTTTGAAGGGAAATCCGTGCAAAAACTTCGTTCATAATAGATAGTCCACATCCACGACGCTCCTTAGGTCCCACAAATCCCTCTAGCTCAACAAACGATAAAACGAAAGAAAAGAACGTCGTTCGTCGTAGAAAGAATAATGTCATAAAATGAGAGCAAGCAAGAAATATAAATAAAGCAAATAAAGAGATACATAGGATAAAAGTGAAAAGATGCTTTTACGCTCTTCCAAGTGTGTCATGCATCACATCATATGCCTCCATTTATACTACTCCACATAGAGGGCGGTTACAAAAGATTGCCATAAACATGACATTAACCGTTGAAATCATGGAGAAAGATCAACGGGAAATATTATGGAGGTGTGGAATGTTATCTACATATTGGAGAAGAGTAATTGTGTTACTCCTTGAAGAGTTAATGGACATCCATCATATTCAAATATTTCATAACAAACAACAATATTCGGTACAATCTGATATATAAATGATTTCAGAATATAAGATAATAACAATTTAAAACAACATTTAACATAAATTTCGATTAGACGTACCCAAAAACAGTCTGAAAGAGTTAACAAGAAAAATTTAGAATCTTAAATGTACGTCTCAAGCTACAAATAATATATGCATTTAATCACAAGAACGATAAATTAGAACCCAAAATATAAGGATTAAAGTAGAAGATTACCTCAAGAAATTTCAATTCTTGAAAATAAGTAATCTAAAATTGAACACAAACCAAGAGGTCTCATCCTTTCAAGAAACTTTTCTAATCCCAAAATATACAAAACTACCCTAAACGTGTTTATGAAGTATATATAGATATTACATAAGTTGAAAAAGACAAAACTCCTCGTCATCGATTTAGTGTGGCATGCTGACTTAGATCAATCAGAGACCTTATGTGGTATGCCTGATGTACTCAGGTGTGGCGCACTGACTCGTATTCTTTAACTTTTTTTTTTTTTTTTTTTTTTTTTTTTTAATTTGCTTCAATTAACATTGTACATCTCAGCTTGTTTATAACTATCCTCGAGCCTTCAAAACATGAAAGTCATTAAACACGCTCTTGATCTTAGCACAAGTCAATGGTCAACCAAACATCTTGAATCATTTGCTATACGCTCTGTAATAACCGAACAATCCAGATTTGAATTATTATTCGAAGTACAAGAATCGACGCTTCAATTTTTGGTAAGCACTTGACAATTATTTCTTACTAGATTCTTAGTTAATAAATTGTATACATTCACAAAACTACTTAAAATTGTAGTTGAAAAAAGAAAAAGGAAATTGCTTGTTCAAACACTAACATAATCAAAAACAAATTGCAAAAAAGAAATAATAAGCCACTTGACTTGTAATCTATAGGTCCATTAAAGCGGGCCTCATAACATAACTAATTTTCCCGGGCAATTTGCAGGATTAGCCTTCGCTGGGGGGTCATTAATCTTTGTCCTTCAAAATAGTGGTCTTTAACTTTTGCCTATGCAAATTCTACCTTTGGGCCTTAAAGACAGAATTTGCATGGGTTTTGCGATTTTTTTTTCTTGAAAAGTTCGAATCCATAATCTCAGCAGACAGTATTAGAAGGCAAGAAACTTAAAGACCACCAATTTGAAGGACAAAAATTAAAGACCACCCCAAATGAAGGACAATCCACGCAAAAAAAAAAAAAAAAAAAGGATTGGGGTTGTTGCATTAATTATGTCTAAATATTAATTTGGAAAAAGGGTCATATTCACCCTTCTAAAATGATTCAAATATACCCCTACTCTGTTAGGGTTGTTCTAGGTGGAAGCCAAATCCTACGTACATAACACTGACATTGTGGTGAAGTGGATGCCACGTGATATGCTACCTCACCACCCTCACTCATTTTAGCCCCTCCCCTACACTTTTTCTTCCATCACTAGTACCTTCTCCCCCTCTACCACCACTGCCACAATTAATAGCACGAGGACAACCACCATTTTCATTGGTGTTCAATAAAGTTTGATTTGTACTTCCTTTAGATTGATAATGTGTAAATTAATATCAAGAATAAGCTTGTGATCCTCTAACTTGAGCAGGTATGGGATCAAAATTGAAGAAATCTAGCATGGATTATGAAAATAGATATTCTAATGAATTATGAAACAAAAGTGAGGGAGAAATGGAGGAATTTCAAGTTGCATTAATTATGTATCGAACTCAAACTACAATACAGAGAGAACAATCCAATTTGAGAATAACCCACTTTCCTTTGGTGGTCAACATGCTATTGATTGTGTTGCAGCTGTTAGCAGAAAAAGTGAGATGCCAAGCCTCTTTCACCCTCATCATAATGTTAGTATCGCTTGTGAAGAAGTAAAGTTGATTTTTTGGAGGTACAAAAAAACCTAGATACTTAGTAAAGGATCTAGAATAGTCTAGTGTAGGATCTTGGATAATTATCTTAAAGAAAAATCTAGATATTCTAGAGTAGTGTTAGAAGATAAGGCTAACTAGATATTTTGTAGATATATCTCTAGATAATTCTATCTAGAACCATCCCTAGACAAGTATAAATAGGGGTGACCTTGAACATTTGTAATCAACCCAAGTTAACCCATAAAAACCCAATACAAATCCAATTCATAGCCAATTCAAGAAAGTCTTCTTCCATAACCAAATTCTCCTTTTCATAGCTTCCTCTTCTTTAGTTGAATCTTCCGATCTTAGTTAACGATTTTGGGCTAGCAGAAGGTCTCCTCGATTTACTTTTCTTCTGCTATATTTCTCTACATGGTATCAGAGCCATAGCCATAGATTGGCTGCTGGGTTTTGTTTCAAGATCGGGTTAGTGGTAGATTCAACTGGTTTCTTTAAATGGATTTGAGCGGCCGTGTTAATGGACGGGATGGAGTTGTTGAATCGGTCCAATTACAAGGTATGGAAGACATGTACGGAGTCATACTCAGGGCGAGGATTTGTGGGATGTTGTGAATGGGAGTTACACAAGTCCTCCAACTGACGGACCGAAAAATAGCAGCGCATACAAGAAGTGGAAGCAGATTAATGTGAAAGCGGAGTTCATCCTAAAGAGGTCCATTTCTCACAACTTGTTTGATCATATTATTAGGTGCAAATCAGCTACGAGATATGGAGGACCCTCGATCGGCCGTTCAACAAGAAGGATGAAGCTTCCATTACGTATATTAGAGAATGAATTGGCGAACACCACTCAAGGTAATCTATCTATTGCTGAGTACTTTTTGAAGATTAAGAATTTATGTTCAGAGATCTCTTTATTAAATCCCGACGAGGCTATCTCTGAAGCACGAATGAAAAGAACTATCATTCGTGGTTTGAAGTCAGAATATATTCCTTTTGTTACATCAATTCAAGGATGGGCTCAACAACCATCCTTGAAGGAGTTTGAGAATTTGTTGTCATCACAGGAGCTACTAGCCAAACAGATGGCTGGCGTATCGATCAAAAAAGGGGAAGGAAATGCTCTTGCAGCTAACCGAAGAAATCTTAAAGTAAGGCAAGAGCAAAGTAGCTCAAGAGAGATGGCGTATTCTCAATTCCAAAAAGGTTTAAGCTCTCCAAGACAGAAGGAGGAGTTTTCTAATTATGGTAAGAAGTCTATTAAATGTTACCGATGTGGTCAAATAGGACACATAAAAAGATATTGCCGAATAAAAGAGACCAATATGGCTCAAGTTGAGAAAGTTGCTGAAGAAGAAGAAGACTCAAGGTGTCAGAAGCTGAGACTCGAGACTCGAGCAAGAGATACCTTAGCTTTCTCTCAATTTTGAAAGACCGGATCATGAATTCGAGAGATAATACGGTCCATCACGTGGAGAAAGAATGCATTGGTGTCATCAACAAAAGCAAGAATATTCCAAGACGTTCGATCGGTGACGTGGCAGCTGCCATCGAGGAAGTCAACGAAGCAGATCCTGAAATTGGTAATAAAAGTCTGGACGTGGAGGATGTTGAAGTAGATCCTGAGCATGAAGTTTCTAAAACTATATATGACAATGATGACCATTCTGGAGAAAGCATTGAGGGAGTTATAGTGGAAGTTGAAGTCTCTGGTCAATCATCTGCCATATGTAGTCAATCACTAGCTCGAGATCAAATGCTCGGAAGCCGACAACAAATAAAGGAAGAGGTTGACCTCAAGGCTCAATTTCATATGGAGACACAAATGACATGATTTTTGGAAAGCTCTGAAGTCGCCAAACAATTTATCGAGGAGTCGGAAAGGAAACGAGCGGTGGATCCTATGTTAGTGTCGAGTCTTCGGGCGGTATTCATGGTCAGATCGTCATCGACTCAGATGGTTCTCCAGATAACACAATTGTCAAGGAGCTAAGAGAAAGGGGGAGTCTGGAAACTCAAGACCGTAAAACTCAGTATAGAGATGATTCACGTGATTCGCAAAGGCCAAAAAGAAATATTGTTAAGCCATTGCTATAACGATGAAAAATTTGTTACGTATTCATGCTTGACCAATTAATGGCGGAAAACCTTCGTCATTTGAAGAAGCAAAAGGAGACAGGAAAGTATGTCTGAGATCTTCACCAGGGCACACCTAAAATCTTCGTCTGAGTTCTTCTACAACAAGCTTGGGGTAGTTTCCAAAAAATTACTTTAAGGGGGAGTATGAAGAAGTAAAGTTGATTTTTTGGAGGTACAAAAAATCCTAGATACTTAGTAAAGGATCTAGAATAGTCTAATGTAGGATCTTGGATAATTATCTTAAAGAAAAATCTAAATATTCTAGAGTAGTGTTAGAAGATAAGGCTAACTAGATATTTTGTAGATATATCTAGATAATTCTATCTAGAACCATCCCTAGACAAGTATAAATAGGGGTGACCTTGAACATTTGTAATCAACCCAAGTTAACCCGTAAAAACCCAATACAAATCCAACTCATAGCCAATTCAAGAAAGTCTTCTTCCATAACCAAATTCTCCTTTTCATAGCTTTGTCTTCTTTAGTTGAATCTTCCAATCTTAGTTAACGATCTTCGGCTAGCAGAAGGTCTCCGCGATTTACTTTTCTTCTGCTATATTTCTCTACATCGCTTAGGATTTGTCTTTCACCTAGGGCAACCCTAACATACGAGGGTTATATTTAAACCAGTTTGATAACCTCAAAGTATTTCCTTTTTGCATAGTAGAGTGGTGAATTTGACCCTTTTCCTTGTTAATTTTGATACGATATATCTATCAAAACCCCTATCAATAATTGTCTAAGCAAACAATTTTTGAAAGTCAAAAACCACATTCAGCTCAATATCCAAAACTCTTACAAACTCATTTTTTTTGGTTCCGTATATAAACTTGCTTTTGACCAATCATATAAACTAGTGAACTTGCCGCGCTTCGCGCGGTTATGACTGATTTCGTTATATTTATGATTTTTTTTCTAATGTTCAATTTTTTAGAATAATTAAGATAGGTTGTTTCACCTATTTTTTTTTATCTTCTCATTCTCTTATATCATGTTTGGTTTGACGAAGTGAAAGGGAATTTAACGGAGAAAAATTTCATTGATTAATTTTCTTTACATAAAATATCTATAATTAACCTTTTTAGCTGTTTGACAAAAATTGCAATAAAGGTTAGATATGTTCTCATTTCGGTCTAATTTTTAAGTAATATAAAAAATTATATAGTTAGATACGTTTTCACCAGGAACATGGTATCTATTCATGTAACTGTATGTTATTTGATCTAAACTTATTTAAAGCAAGTTTTGATGCTAAGATCCCTTGCTTTTAAGGTTTGAACCTTTTTTGTTTGATTAATGCTTCATTAGCACATTTTAGTTAATTGAGATTTGTTTGGGAGAGGATAGCTTATGAGTTGATTTTGGTATGTTATTTGTCCAATGAAAGACAATTTGGTGATATTCTCATAATAAGTTATTGGTCCCTTCAAGTTATAAGGTGCATAAAATTTAAAAAAAAATCTCTAAAAGTTACAACTTATTTTGTTGGCAAGAAAACCAAAATGCTTTTATTAGAGATCAAAACAAAACATTCTAAATGAAAAAAATAACTTGCCGTTGTTGGGGTAAAAGTCTATTAAAAGACAAAGTAATTTTACAAATTCAATTAATAAATTTCTCCTATAGAAATATTTTAAAAAAAAGTGTCCAAAAGCTAATAGAACTACACCTCTATCTTTGAAAACATGATTAAGGGGTGAAACAAACATCTATCCTTATATTCGTTTCAAATAATTACTGATCCTTGTTTTAATACAGATTACAGCAACATTATCTTTCGTTCTTCCTTTTCATCCGTTTTTTTTCTTCCTTCTCTTTTTGCTTACTTTCTTCTTAGTTCTTATCTACCAATTAGTCACCAAAGTATGAAGTCACTGCTTTAAATATAGGAAAATTTCTTTTCCTTAAAAAAATCGTACTAAATATTCTATATTTACAAATCTCATAAAATTCATGTTTACCAATTTACAATTTTCACCACGTTTTTTGCATATAAATCCGCAAAAGAAACGACGTATAGAAAATAAATCTACAAAGTTCAACTGAAAGAGAAAAGAGAAAATAAATTAGAAAATTAAGCGAAACTAAAATGCGAGACTCCATATTCATGAAGTACAGAATACTAAGGATTAATGACATATAACAACTCACACACATACCAAAATATTTCTGCGGAAGAATCCAATGCTACCACGCATCTCCACGACTCCACCTTTCTACTTCCACCGACATGACCACTTTTGTCATCTTCATCGCCTCATTATATAAAGTCGTCATTGTTTTGTCCATTTGATCGGGGTCTCTCCTCATCTACGTTCTTCAGAGTTGATATCTTGCAATTTTCCTTTCTTTCTATTTTTAATGATTCACTTCTTTCCTCTGCGCTACATATACTACCGAGATCTTCTATTTTCTCCATTTCATTCCCTTCCTCAAAGAACACTATAAAAATGCTTTTTTCTATTTTGCTTACTTATATACGTTGTCATAGCTATAAAATATTCGTCCTCAAAACAAAAACAGTTTGGGATGATGAAATGTCCTAAGAAGTGTTGTCTTTATATGTTTCATTTTCCTGAATGTTTTCCTCTTTTAATGTGCTTAAACACGTAACGTTCATACGTGTAAATTCTAATAATAAAGCAATTAATGGTAGAAATTTAAGGTAAGAAATGATTAGAGGGTAACGTACATGAGTCTTCATTTAGTCTTAACAGAAATAATCTGTTCATTCACTTCTTTTTTGAAAAATATATACTACTACTAACTTAAAAATAAGTAAAAATAAGTAGGAAGTGGTGACCCTTTGTCTTCACCCGTTTGTTGACATATTAAAGATCTTATTTAGGGGACTTTAATTATAATTAATAAGGGAAAATAAAAAGAATCAGATTATTTGGATATTTTGGAGCAAAATGAGAAGGTGAAAATTTCAAAAAAAGGAGAAAAAAGATAAATAGGAATGGTGATCATAGAAAGGTGCCACATCACCTTATTTATGCCTAGCTTTATATTATTACTATATAGAAGCATGGGTCTCAACCCATGCTTCATCGTCCGTTAAGCGCTAAAAAAAAAAAAAAGTATGGTCCCCATATTAAACACCAACCAATATTAAAAAATAAAAAAAACACCAACCAATATTAAAAAATAAAAAAAAAGTAAAAAAAGTGGAACCCACCATCTCTAAACTCATGAGAAAAAAAAAGTGGACCCCATATTAACAAAATCAAGCTATATAAAAAAAAAAGTGAATCCCATATTAAAAATACAAACAATGTCAAAAAAAAAAAGTGCAGACTTTGTATTCGTAGCAAACACTAATGTATTAAAGTTATAGATACGGGGTACAAACTACAATGTTATATTAATCGTGTTTTGAACATAGTATCCCATATTGACAAAATCAAGCAATATAAAAAAAAAAAAGTGAATCCCATATTAAAAAAACAAACAATGTCAAAAAAAAAAAGTGCATTTTGTATTCGTAGCAAACACTAATATAATAAAGTTTTAGATACGAAAGACAAACTACAATGTTATATTAATCGTGTTTTGAACATATATATATATATATATATATATATATATACGTGCATAAAAATAGTGCAAACTAATAATGTCCAAAAGGGTGGGCCCATACTAAACAACACCAAGCAATATAAAAAAAAAAAAAAAAAAAAAAACTGTATAAAGCAGGTTTAGTACCATGCTTCGTTGTCCGTTGTCCCTTTAAAAAAAATAAAAAGGGTGGGCCCCATACTAAATAACACCGAGCAATAAAAAAAAAGCGGAACTCACCATCTCCAAACTCATAGGAAAAAATAAAGTGGACCCCATATTAACAAAATCAAGCAATATTAAAAAAAAAAAAAGTGAACCGCATATTAAAAAAAAATATAATGTTAAAAAAAAAAGTGTAGACTTTGTATTCGTAGCAAACACTAATATAATAAAGTTTTATATACGGAGCACAAACTACAATGTTATATTAATCGTGTTTTGAACATAGTATATGTATATATATTATATGCATAAAATTAGTGCAAACTAATAATGTCCAAAAAAAAAAAAAAGTGCACCCCATAAAGGGTGGACCCCATACTAAACAACATCAAACAATATAAAAAATAAAAAAAATAAAAAAAGTGGAACCCACCATCTCCAAGCTCACGGTAAAAAAAAGTGGACCCATATTAACAAAATCAAGCAATATTTAAAAAAAAAAAAAAAAAAAAGTGAACCCCATATTAAAAAAAATAATGTAAAAAAAAAAGTGCAGACTTTGTATTCGTAGTAAATACTAATATAATAAAGTTTTAGATACGGAGTACAAACTACAATGTTATATTAATCGTGTTTTGAACATATATATATATATATATATATATATATATATATATATATATATATATATATATATATATATATATAAAAAAAAAAATGCACCTCATATTAACAAATCAAACAATATTCATGTAATTTTCAAAGTATCTCATTAAGTCAATAATGATGGATTCATTGCCACGTGCGTATCAATCCATTAGTGAAAGAAATGAAATCGCTTTTCTTCAAAAGGTTAAGTAGTCAAACCATACAATTTTCTTTCTTTTTTTATATTAGCCTGAGATCTAATCTAGTTATTAAACTGTTGTAGTTGTTATTCCGCCATGTCATTTATTTGTTATGTTTACTAAAATAAATATACTTAAAATATTTATATTTTAAAATAAGATAGAATTTAATTACTTTTTTATTTTTATTCTTACTCTAATAAATGTGAAAAGAAATTAATGTCGTAAAAAAAAAATATATCAAATAATGAATAAGGTAAATTAGTCAAATTATAATTCTAATCGACGTTTTCTTAAAAAACCATGCAAAAGACAATATGACAAGTAAAATGAGTTAAACCGAGAATATTTACCAAAAATTAAAAAATAGTATTTCTTCATTTAAACAGAAAATCAATTTCTACTTTGTTTCGTTTTAAACATGTAAAATTAATTTAATAATTTGAATTAGAATTATCCAAATCGAATTTGATAAAAAATAATAAGTATTTTACACCTTTAAATTAATCGAATTAAAATTGAAAGTATCAACTGATGCTTAAATATTGCTATTATTTTATCTCAAAGAGAGGAAAATAGTTTCCTTTTAAACAAGTCTTCTCTTTTAAAAAATAATAATAAATTTGCCGATTTTGTATTCGTAGCAAACATTAATATAATAAAGTTTTAGATACGGAGCACAAACTAAATGGAGATCAAATAATTAATAAGGTAAATTAGTCAAATTATAATTCTAATTGACGTTTCCTTAAAAAACCGTGCAAAAGACAACATGACAAGTAAAATGAGCTAAACCAAGAATATTTACTAAAAATTAAAAAATAGCAGTTCTTCATTTAAATAGAAAATCAAATTTCTACTTTGTTTCATTTTAAACATGTAAAATTAATTTAATAATTTGAATTAGAATTATCCAAATCAAAATTTGATAAAAAATAATAAGTATTGTTTAGGTCCAATCTACATACATTAACAATAGAATATTTTACACCTTTAAATTAATCAAATTAAAATTCAAAGTATCAACTGATGCTTAAATATTGCTATTGTTTTATCTCAAAGAGAGGAAAATAGTTTCCTTTTAAACAAGTCTTCTCTTTTAAAAAGTATTAATAAAATTTTGCCAACTTTGTATTCGTAGTAAATACTAATATAATAAAGTTTTGGATACGGAGCATAAACTACAATGTTATATTAATCATGTCTTGAACACACACACACACACACACACACACACACACACACATATATATATATATATATATATAGACACATAAAAACAGTACAAATTTATGTATGTTTATTAGCAATATAAAATATATATATTATTACTACCCAAACCCAACTACATACACATAGATACACTATAATTCAAAGTGTTGGGTCCGTGTGCAGCACGGGCATAAATCATAGATACACTATGATTTATGTATGTTTAATGATATGTACTATCCAATCTGATATAACTCATTACAATACTCCCCTAGTTATATATAGATTACGCTATGTTGCCTCTTTGAATTGTTTGACATTGTTCTTTAAATAAAAGGGAAAAAGGAATTATATTATAAATAACAAATTTTGAAAGTCAAAACCAGATTCTGCTCACTATCCAAAACTCTTACAAAGTCATTTTTTGGTTCCGTATATAAACATGATATAGACATTTGAATTGTTTGACATTGTTCATTAAATAAAAGGAAAAAAGGAATTATATGTTTGACATTGTTCATTAAATAAAAGGAATTATATATAAAATACGCTATGTTGCCTCTTTGAATTGTTTGACATTGTTCTTTAAATAAAAGGGAAAAAGGAATTATGTTATAAAATAACAAATTTTGAAAGTCAAAACCAGATTCTGCTCACTATCCAAGACTCTTACAAAGTCATTTTTTGGTTCCGTATATAAACATGATATAGACATTTGAATTATATTATAAATAACAAATTTTGAAAGTCAAAACCAGATTCTGCTCACTATCCAAAACTCTTACAAAGTCATTTTTTGGTTCCGTATATAAACATGATATAGACATTTGAATTGTTTGACATTGTTCATTAAATAAAAGGAAAAAAGGAATTATATGTTTGACATTGTTCATTAAATAAAAGGAATTATATATAAAATACGCTATGTTGCCTCTTTGAATTGTTTGACATTGTTCTTTAAATAAAAGGGAAAAAGGAATTATGTTATAAAATAACAAATTTTGAAAGTCAAAAAAACCAGGATTTCGCTCACTATCCAAGACTCTTACAAAGTCATTTTTTGGTTCCGTATATAAACATGATATAGACATTTGAATTGTTTGACATTGTTCATTAAATAAAAGGAAAAAAAGAATTATATGTTTGACATTGTTCATTAAATAAGGAATTATATGTTTGACATTGGTCATTAAATAAAAGGAAAAGAGGAATTATATGTTTGACATTGTTCATTAAACCCTAGTTTTTGAATGATAATATCTTGTTTAGATTATAAGGATAAGTGTTAGAATTGAGTTGGAATAATTAGAATAGGCTTACCTTGGTGTTCTTGATGAAGGAAGAGGGTAGGAAGTCGTTCTAGTGGCTTGAAGGAATGAAAAATAATGATTTGAACTAGTATGGACGAATATATACCGTCCTCGGAAAATGCAATTTACGTCCAACACCGTCTTGGCCGTATTTTCAGTTTACGGGTCGTAAACTCGCTATACGGGTCGTATTTTGCGATATGGACCGCACCGCGTCTCTTCGAAATGGCCATAACTCTTTGCACGATGTCCGTTTGACCCCCGTAAGATACCGTTGGAAAGGTATTTCAATGCTCTACAACTTTCATCAAGGAAGTTTTCTCAAATTCCAAACACGTTTTGAAATACGGGCCGTAAAGTGAATTACGGTCCGTATTTAACCATATGACCTCAAAATGTCAAATTCCGTAACGTTCGTAAATTCTTGGTTTCGCCACGGGCACCGTTCATGGGCGTAAATTGAATACGACCATCGTTCATGGGCGTAAACCACCATATCACAACTGAACAGAAAAATCTCAATTCCCACATTCTTTATCTGATTTTCTAAGTCTAGGATCGTGGTCAAAACTTTCATTAAAGGTACGAGGTGTTACAATATGTTTGACATTGGTCATTAAATAAAAGGAAAAAAGGAATTATATGTTTGACATTGCTCATTAAATAAAAGGAATTATATATAAAATAACTGTCAGAAGTGGGATTTGAACCCACGCCCTCTTACGAAGACCAGAACTTGAGTCTGGCGCCTTAGACCACTCGGCCATCCTGACTCTATGTGAGAGTGCTTCTCCATTTTAATTATTGTATGAAACGGACTCAATTTAAGTCCAGATTAAATTAATCCAAGTAGTTGTAGACTCATTAGATTAGAAGAAAGGGATCCTTACACAAATAGTTGACCGGTTTCAGTGTTTATTTTCCTTAATTGATATATATAAATTATTACATACTTATTTGTCTGTTATATTTAATTTTAAAGGGTTGGGTGTGCAGCTATTTAGGTTAATTCTTTTAAGAGAAATTATTCTCCTTCGTCTTTTTGTATTTCATTTATTTACCATCTGTGTGCAATTCAAATTGGGAAAAAAAAGGAATTGGAGAAAAATCCTGTGGGTGCATAGAAATCGAAAAAAAGATGTAGTAATACTCTATTACAAATTCCCCAAAAAAAAAAAATCTTAATTACTTGTCATAGAAAGAGAATAGTTGGAAAAAGAAGAAGAAAAAATTCAAACCAAATATCTTCCAAATTGGCGATTTAAGTATTATATATTTATCGTGTAAATTTTTAATGTACTTACTATTGTTTAACCTATTATTAACAAGAAAGTTACTAGTTCTTAAACTATCTGTACGCAATTACTGTAGTAAAAATCATTATAACAAGTACGTTATCACTTTTATCAAGTTATTAATTAATGTTTGTTATTAAGTTTCTCTACAATTATCTTACTGCTTATTTTTTTCAGACTGCTCTATCATAATTTTATTGCGTTTTGCCTTAGCTTATTTGGTTTCGTTATTTCTTTTGTAATGTTTTGAATTTACTTGTCCTTATACCGAGGGTCTATCAGAAATAACTTTTTTACCTCCCAAAATAAGAAAGAAAGTTTCTCATGACACTCTACCCTCCCCGTACACTCTTACAGTTTATGTGTTAATAGCTTAACACATAAACTGCAAATGAAAAAGAAAGTCAGGAATACGGAATATCACCACTCGTAGTAATTACCATTTTTGTAATTAGAACCTAAAACCAGGGCAATTTAGGAAAAGGGGCAAAATATGACCGTTGGCAGGGGCTCCTCTAATAACGTCCCTTTATATTTAGTTTGGCCAGTTATGCAACTTCAAAACTTCTACGAAAAAAACACAAAAGAATTTTGAGAAATCATCAACACATACCTTACGAACTTAGAAGAAATCTTGATAACATTGTGTGTGAATTCTCCCAAGAAGGCTGTAAATTTCTCTATTCTGTGAGTATTTTTTGTGTTCATCTAACTATCATCCTGATTTTAATCGCTGAGAAAATTATATATTTACTTCAAGAATGATGATTCTAGTTTCTTTCTTTTAACTGCTATATGGCTTTATGTTAAAACCTTGACCTTTTTTACATTTCCTAATTGGGGGTTCTTCAACTTTTCTTGTATCATTATCCAGGGTTCAAGTTGAAGACAGATTTTATACTCAAATTTTTGCTGTCTACTTAGGTTCTAATCTTGTTGACCCACTTTTCCATTTGATTAAAGTTCTGGTTCATTTTACTGAACTAAAGATGTATGATTCTAGCGTTTTGGGTTGTTTGATTAAGAAAGTATTCTTGAAAAATTGAAAGGGACTCCTACTCAACACTCCTCGAGGAATTTTCTCCATACAGGAGAATTTTAACTTTAGAAGGTTAAAAACTCTACAAAAAAAAAAAAAAAAAAAAAAAAAAAAAAGATTTGGGTTTATAGAAGCCTTTTGGATAAGGGCAAGTTTAGTGATGTGATCTTGATAGAAAATCTAGGTACTTTAGTAAGATAATAACCGTACTCCAACAACTCTAGAAGTAATCTTTACCCTTTACAAACAAGAATGTCAAAACAGAGACATTTTTTACTGCAATATTAGCAAAAGTAGAATGATAGATTATATCTGGTAATCATTCTGTTTAGTTTGGTGTTAGTTTTGGCATATCTTTTTCGCACCCCCTTGTCCCTGATTGATAGGAGCATTTGTTAGTTCTGTTTCTTGCTATTACTGCAAATGGTCATCTTACATGGTTAGAGTGAATATAAAGCTATACACATTGAGTAGTTCTATCAAATAGTATCAGTATTTAACTTGATTCTTGCAAATAACACTCATTTCTTCATTTGAAAACAAGTTATGAGAAAAAAACTATGTCATCAACAGTGTATTAAACCGTCTATTTTTTAATTGCCCTCTTGAAGATGGGATTGCAGATGTACATTATAGAGAATTATTTCTTTCCAACATACACATGCCCTTTATTGGGCAGAATTTGAACTGCTTATATTGAAAAGCAATTAGCAGTTTTTTTTTTTTTTTGCTAATTCTGTTCCTTGCTTCCACTGCAAATGTTATTCTAAATGGTTGAAGAGAGAATATAAAGCTATAAACGCTGAATCGAAATGTGACATCCTAGTACACTTTCGAAATTCGTGGAGTTAAAACATTAGTGAAACTTCTTTGTTTCTTATAACACTCATTTCTTTGTTGTTTTTTCTTTTACTTTCTGTATGTGATCAATCATGTTGACTTTCATTTCATGTTAACCTCATTTACAGGGTGCAGGATTTTCTTCAAATTTTATTAGGACACGAATACATGGCTACGCTTCAGGATCAGAATATCAGTATACATTTTGATGGTAGAAACCTCACTTCATAACCTCATTGTATAACCATTGACATAATGCTATGATTTACTACTGTTGGTTAACTAAATTTTATCTTCCACAGGGGCTTCTTTGTTTGGAAAGAATGATACTTCCAAGGCCCTGAAGAAAGGAGGAGGACTTGGTGGAAGAAAAGCACTTAATGACATCTCAAACTCAGCAAAGCCTTCTTCTCTGCAGGCATCAAAGAAAAACTACTCCACGGGTGTAATTTCCATCGGGAAAGATCTTAATGCCACTAAAAACTTTGCTAAGGGTGGCAGGAAAGCGCTCGGTGATCTTACAAACTCGAGCAAGCCATCAACGCAGCAGGGGTCCAAGAAGGGACTTGATAAGAAATTGAGTGCTGCTGCAGCAGCGAATACTCCAACTTGTATAGCTGAAGAACAATTTCTGCATGATCATCAGAAGTGCATCAAAGCACAGAGAAAGGTGATGGACATGGATTTTTTTCTGAAGGAAGTTGGACTAGACAATGGTAAAAAAATTGAATTTGAGCAACCGTGTCTTATTGTTTTATGAAGACATATATCTTCCATGTCTTAGTTGATAATCTTTTTCATATGACAGATATCCCTGTGCAGCTAGTAGCATCTCCACATGCGCCTAAACTGCCAATGAAATCAATGGTGAGTAGGATTTGAAGTTATCTATAACTCATGTAGTCTTTTGATTCTGTGTGATTAGAGTTGTTTCTGAACCTCTTGTGTTTTTGATTTGTGAATCAGTCTTCGATGTACGAGCTAGAGACCCCTGTGAAGAAGCACTTTGAGGTGGAAGAGATGCCAGAACTGCTGATGTATGATCAGTGTGAAAAAAGGGGAACTTGTGGAGATTGTTCACCTTCTCTGGGATCTCCTATATCACCAAAGCTATCTTCATATATGAGCTGGAAAGATGTAAGCGCTCCATGTTTCGCCTTGACTGGAACACCCAACCTACCAAAGCATTGATCACAAGCACCCTATTTCTTCGTAGTCATCAGTCAGTCGGCTAAATGACTGTTGAACTAGTTAGTTCTTTCTGGTCTTGTGGAAAGAGGGCAGACTAGCTCCTTTGTTGTCTCAGATGATTTACATTTTCGTCATATTAACTGATGTGTTTTGGATTCTGTTCCTCCTATTGTAAAAAGTTAATTTCCTGTTTCGGATGATTTTAGATGAATTGCTGGAGTAGTCATTCTACACCTTCTCTTGTTCTTCTGTTTTTTTCTTTATTGTTTATTATACTACTATGCTCATTATCTATAAGGTTGTGTGTAGGAAGATTGGACCAAGAAACTGCTGCAGGGGTTGGGGGTGATGAAACGAGTAACATGTTGTCCAGTTTATGAGACATTCTATCAGAGCTCAAATGGTTAAACTTGAACTACTCCAACAGAATTAACTACTCTAAACAAATTATCCAGGGGAAGGGAGGAGTGTAACACGAGCCTCGGGAGAAGGGTAACACGAGTCTCGGGAAAAAGACCATTATGTACAAGTGCCAAGTACAACTATCCAGAGAAGCTAAATTAGAATTCACTCTACTAAACCTTCAACACAATCGTCTTTCTTAGAGTTTTTTGCTTCTCCAATCTCAGCAAAAATCTCTCTCAGGATAAATATACCATAATTTCTCCCAAATCCCAGTTATGGAAGAATACTTTGTACCAAACTGGTTGTAAACAGTCTATAGGGAAGATGCCAGAAAATAGGTCCAGCCATTCTAAAGGGTAAAGGAAGATATTATGGAGGAGTACAGTACACATCCATCAGCCACTACAAGGGAGTCAAAGAATGGGCTTGTTGGAACTATATCAAGATATTAGAATGATAAGGAATCCTTTATTAACATAGTAATATAAAAATTATCCGGGGGAAAGGGTGGGGGGTGGGTTAACAAGTCTTAGGAAAAGGAGCATTATGTTTCCCTTTTTCCTGAGTGGTCGTTGTAATTAATTATGTCTACCAGTAAGTGGTTAATTCTCAATCCAAATGTAAATGTGTCTTAGCTGATGGAGATGGATTGTTTACAAGAAGTATGGGCATGGATTCGTACAAGCATATTTCATTTGATCCCATGGGTGCTCAAACACAATTGGCTTTCTTAAGAGTGTTTGCTTCTCTAATTTCAGCACTCCAAAGTTGTTAATTCTTGCCGTAATAGCACCTGGACATTCCTTCAATCCTCAGACGAAATCTACACTTGCTAGATTGATCCAGCCATCTTTTTATTTCTGTATGCAGTAAGACAATTTTTATAACATATCAGCTACCTAAATTTTGTCTGACTTTTTAAAGTAGTTGCTGGTGTGGACCCAGAGCCTTACTTTCAATTGATTCATTAAGCATGTTGTGGACCCAGAGCCTTACTTTCAATTGATTCATTAAGCATGTTGAATGAAAGCTGAAGTACAACACTTTGTTGAGGGATCACTTTCTCATGTTCTTTTTAATTTTATTCTTTTCTTCATATGATTTTCTCATGTTTTATGGAAGCTTCAGATCAATGTTTGGTAGCCTTGTTTAAGAAACTTTTGACTTGATGGAAATGTGCTGTTCAGGTTTTGGTTTGTATTTTTCTGAAAATTGAATGATTTGATTAGCATTTTTCTGCAACAGAAACCATAAACTTCGTCTCATATGGTTTGTTTGCTTGTATCAAAAGGTTCAAAGATCTCAAAAGTTAGCATCTGCTGATCAATTGATTTTCTGCTTGCTTTTGCTCAAGAGGAAAGATCTGCATCTGCAAGCCTACGATATTCTTTATTCTGTAACATCAATCTTGAATTGTTGCTATCATTGGTCAATGCGGAAACCTTCTGAAGTACACATACGTAGTTATTGACATTAACTATAAAACTGTGACAAAATTAATGGTTTTACATTGGATTAGCCTCACAACAACAATTCAAGTTTCCACACCCATAAAGTGTCTGACTTATGCTTGTCATGCGAGTTTGCTTAATTAACTGTTTCTTATTTGTTCCATGTGAAGTCTTATCGTGATGGTTTTTGTGATCCTTCCTGGTGGTTGCATGGCATAATAATATTTGTTGTTCATCACTGCATCCATGTAATTTTGGGTGTTTCAGATCTTTTCAGTGTTGATCATCAATATAGTGAACAGTTGCCCCTATACCAATTTCAAGTTTGATTTGAAGATCACTCTCTGCCTTAGCAAAGTTGCTCATGTCCTTGTTGTAGTTTTGACTTGCTCTTAGGCTACCATAATGAAGCCAAAAGATGTGTGTTAGGCGTCTGTTCCAAAATCAAAAGCCTCTTAGCGTGCTGTGACGGCAGTTGGATGGCCCTACGTATGCACAGGCAACAACAGCACTGGAAGGCTTTGCTAGCAGTGTAAACATATTCCTTTCATTTTAGTAGCTGCACTTGTTCTTTTTTATATCTATCTTGCACATAATGATTTGTAATGGTGTCTACCTATGAAGGAACTAAATGTGAAAGAAAATGAGATGCTCCTCTCTTGGGAGCGCTGAAAAGTTCCAGCAGATGAAGTTGCCATATCAGTTGAATCTTAACAATTGGTTTGTAAGGATGCTAGATTTTGTTTGAGATATGGTTATATCGGTTAGGGTCAGTATTATGTGGTTACGATTCTATCATGTATGTCTTTTCCGAAGATAGATTTTACGGCATAGTCACTTATGACCTCTCCTTCTGTGCCTTGCAGTAATGATTTCTCTAACGTTACGACCTTTACCAGGACGTGTTCATAAATACGTAGTTTTTTATGTCACTTTGATTCTGAATTGGTCCATGAAATTTAGAAGCTCCCACGTCAAACTTTGTGTTCTTGCTATACAATTTGCACGACTGCTTTTATTCGGGGGTGGTCTTTAATTTTTGCCCCTCAAATTCTTTGATGCTTTAATTTTTGCCCCTCGCCTAAAAATTTATGAGTTCTGGGTTCGAACCCACGCTCAGTTAAAATTTTAAAAAAAAAAAAATCGCATAGCAGAGTTGGTACCTTAAGGAAGAGTTTGCCTACAAGCATAGAGCAAACTCTGCCTACAAGCATAGAGCAAACTCTGCCTTGCGAATCTAAAACTCTGTCATGAGATTATTTTTTTATAATTTTTGACTGAGTAGGGGTTCGAATCCGGAACCCATGAATTTTTAGGCGTATGACAAAAATTAAAGACCGACAATTTGAAGGTCAAAAATTAAGGACCGAAGGACAATCCGCGCAAAAAATTGATATAGGATTGAATGTGGTTGGTGGGCTTCCTTGTTTCTTTTTTAATTGTAATGTTGAGGAGTCCGGAACCCAAATGACCCAAAAAAGGTGGAAATGAACCAAAATACCCCAAGAAAAAAAAGTGATATCAAAGTACCCTTAACGCAGTAAATTACTGCATTAAATAATTGTAACGGCTTAGTTAAGTCCAATAACGCAGTAAATTACTGCGTTTTTTTTTAATTTTAAAATTACTCTCTTTCGTTTAAATTTTCACACTTTTTCCGTACTTTGACCCATAGATTAATCATGCTTCGAGACTTCAAAACTTCAATAGTTTATAGAACTCGATTTGTTTATGTGCGATTAAAAATGTAGGCTCAATATATCAAGTATACGCAAAACTTCAGATCGTCGTTTTAATGGTTGAAAAGTGCTCGATTATCAGTGATGTTTGATGGTACATTTGTCTTTGAGTAGCAAGATTTATGAATGTTTGATTTAAACAATGTGGCACTTAAGTACTTATACAAATCCAATTTGATAAGATAAAATTATAAAATAAGGAGTATAGGGAGAAAAAGTAGTTATAAATTAGTGAAACTTTAAATGGTCATAACTTTTGCAATCGGACGTCCTATTTACGCGATTTTTTTTTCTTTTTGGTTTTGGGTATTTTTTCGAGATCTAGCTTCGCAAATTTGGCCAGGCCAATTTTTAGAAAAACGTCCTTTGTCCCATTAATTTTTTGTTTTCCTCCAAATTGGTGCACAATTTCCATTCATCTTTAGTAGAAATCTAATGATAAAAAATATATTTCAAGATGGTAATCCAGCGGTAATAATGTTTTGAATGTCAATTTCAGGGTTCGAAATTCAATTTATGAAAACAAGTTAGATAGCATTAGTGAACATTATAACTAATAAAAAGTGTTTGCATTGTCACTCTCACAAACTTGGCTTGGTGGTTTAGCCTTCTCCTTTTGACTTCTTTTTTATCCAAACCACCAGGGATCAAATCTAGGCGGGCCTTGGTTGGGTGTGTGATGCATGGTTTAAGTAAATATTAAGTATATTTTTTGCGTATCTTTTTTTTAATGATAATTCTTATTTTACTCTTTGTTATCGTTTATAACTAACTCGTGTGACATCATAAACTAATTATAAAAAAATCGCAACATATTCGAAATAAAGTTACGCATTAACTAAAAAATAACACGCTTAAATCTAAACCGTAAAAATAAAAAACTTAAAGCTATTGATAACAAGTTTTCAAACTAAAACTTACTTCAAACACTTTTCAACTACTAAAACGACGACCCGAAGTTTTGCGTATCCTTGATATATTGAGCCTACATTATTAATCGCACAAAAAAAAATTGAATTTTGTATAAAATATTGAAGTTTCGGAGTCTCGAAGCATGATTAATCTATGGCTAAAGTACGAAAAAAGTGTGAAAATTTAAACGAAAGAGAGTAGTTAAAAAATAAATAAATAAACCAGAATAACGCAGTAAATTACTGCGTTATTGGACCTAACTGAGCCGTTACAGTTAAGTACAATAACGCAGCAATTTACTATGTTAAGGGTACTTTGGTATCACTTTTTTTTTCTTGGGGTATTTTGGTTCACTTGCACTACTTTTGGGTCATTTAGGTTCCGGATTGTAATGTTGAGTCGTGGGTGGTGGGTGTGCAATTGGGTCCCCTAATGTCGCTACTTATGTGGCAGTTGGAATGGTTGGTTTATTTTGACTGGATTTACTTAAAATTAAAGCTGACTCAATTTTGGATAAGATCTACATGTTCATTCTAACAACTAGCAAATCTTAATTGGACAATTGGTTTTATAACTCTTTATAATTTTATTTTTAAAATTTATGACTTTCTTATAAATTTTTCTTATTTATCACATAAAAAATCTGAAAATAAATACAAAATATAAGGCAGGGTCGTTTTTATTGGTTAAATCATAAAGAGTTATGCTCCCCTTGCGGGATTAATGTGGCTAGAAATTGGAATTAGTAGTTCACAATTTTGTCCTATACTCTATGTAGGTGGAGTGTTCAAATCGTACTTACACATTATTACTCTCTTTTCGTCACTTCCAATTTGTAATTGCATACAAAGTGATCACGGTCTAATCGAATTGAGTTATTGATCACGTTAAAATAGAATAAGAATTAACATAAAAATCACCTACCCAACCACTTAAATTGAAAATAACCGGTGAATGTATGATATAGGTATAATTCTTGTAAAATATATGTATTACCGTATATAATTTATATCTATCAACTAAGAAAAATAATCAATGAATCTGACTGACTATTTGTGTAAAGATCCCTAAAAAGAATCACTCCAATAACATATGGATTATATTAGTCAAAAAACTATGAGCAATGGAACCCTGGTCTAGTTGTTACCAAGTCAATGTGGAGGTGCAACCGTGCTAGCTGAGATTTAACCTCGACTAAACTCTGAGTTTATGCCTAAATTCTATATTAATAATATGTCTACAGGGTGTGCTAGAGAATAATAACTTGCACGGTTGCAATTGCACCATTTGGTACTGTGAAGATATTATAAAAACCTCTTACCTTGTGAGTTGTGTACGCACACTAAAAAAGAAATGGATACGCTCAGTGGCGGATCCAGAATTTTCATTCAGGGTGTTTGAAAAAAGAAAAAAAACTAAATATACACTGTCATTTTTTACCGAGGGTGTTCAAAAGTTAATATATGCACATAAACACAGAAAATTTATCATATATATACACTGTAATTTTTTACCGAGGGTGTTCAAAAGTTAATATATGCACATAAACACAGAAAATTTATCATATATATACACTGTAATTTTTTGCCAAGGGTGTTCGGGTGAACACCCTGGCCTCCAAGTAGATCCGCCCTTGGATACGCTATTGGACGTCACAATAAGAATCAGGTGAATTGAACAAATGGCCTTTTTTATGCGGCTCTTTATGTTTTGTGCTCTTATTTATTTAGGTTTGGTTTTAGAACAAATATTCATTGTGTATTCCAAGGTAAACTCTAACTCCAAGTTTAAAGACAATTATGCAGGTTAGTAGTTTTTCTGATAAGGTAGTTGTGCAAATATGGTCCATTTTAGTTTAATGAATAAAATTTGAACTAAATATCTCATGAGCTATTCAGAAGGCCACACAACGCAATTAACTCGGCATGATTTGGGGTGGAACCCCGCGAGAAGTGCACAAATACCACTTTAGGGTTATTGTTTAAAGTTAACCAATGTTTACAATGTATTTAAAATGTAGCCATTGTACCAAATGGAGCAAACTTCATGCTTGAGGTCTGAAAACAGCCACAGGCAAATTTCTACAAGCGTGAATTAACAGCATTGTAGTTTAAATATTAAAGTTCTATTTTCTCCTTTTGGTTTGATGATGACGGTGTTTCTTATACTTCGGTGAAATCTAAATTCAATCATGTATTCTAAACGAGCAAGTGTAAAATTAATTTTATTCACTTTTTCAGATAAAATTATATATGTATATATATATATATATATATATATATATATATATATATATATATATATAATTATGAGTAATCAGATCGTGAATTTTCTTGAAAAATGCCCAAAAGCTAATGTTGCTGAACTGAAAATAGGAAAAATTACGCATCGTGGCAAATATTTAGACTGTATTTATGCTAAATAGTTATAGTTTCAAAAAAATTGCGAAATGTAGCTATATTTTGGATTTTGTAGCAAATACACAATACACGCGCGTAATTGTATTCGCTAATACATCTCTCTCGTGCGATTTCAATTGATACAGTATGAAGTGACATAGTTGATACCCGCGATTTCAGCACAACTATGTGCGCTGATATAACTCTTTCGCGTGTGTGGATACACCGTATCGCTATATTCTAAAACAAAACCATAATTACGTTTCATAATTTCGCTCTAAACTATAGCTATTTATGAAATTAATCTCTACTAGTAACCCATTTGAAAGTCTGGGCCGCGAAGAAACCAGCCCAAAAATGGGTCCATCACCACACGTCTCTACTATAGTCAAAACTTTAGCACCCAAAATCCTTAGCAGGAAGAAAAGACTGAAGTAGACAAAAAAAAAAAAAAAAAATTAAAAAAAGGAAGAAAAAAGTAAAATAAAAAATAGTTCTATTTTGAAGAAGAAGAAGAAGAAGATCCAAACGGAACAAACACGGATGGCATCTCTTGACTTTTGATGCCCAAACGTGGGACCCATGAATGCAAGTGGTGGGGTGAGTGATGATTGGGACCATTCTCACCGTGTAACTAAACCAAGAAAAAGAGGGCAGCATCCAATGTGATATGTCAGAACCAAAAAGCTTTTTCTATTCTATTCTATTCCTCACCTTAGCTTAATATGCACCCTATGCTTTTACGAATACTAGTACATTCTTTCTTCTCTTTTCTGTTTCATTCTTTATATTTCTCCTTCTATGTTTGAGTTGTTCTTTTTTTTTTTTTTTTTTTTTTTTTTGGGGTAAAACCTTCTATATTTGAGTTAGTACAACAAGCACCTTTAGAATTGGCATAGAATCCAACTCTAAAACGCAACACTTTCATTAATTTTGGGGTTTTTGCACTATATAACTGCTCGCCAATTTTTTTTTATATATATAGAGAGAGAGATTTTATACATGACTTGTGCATATTTTTTGTAAATATGGCTAGAGGTTCTAATTATTTTTTAGAAACAGCAAAACGTATAACTTTCTCTTAATTATTATGTACTAACTAAAACAGAAGGATCAAGCCCATTGGATTTGTTGTTGAAAAATGAAAAAGAAAATATCTATCGTAAAGAGGTAACTCAAAAATACATATTTTAATATGATCAAGGCTACTGTTCTAACTATGTCTGACTATCATAACATTCATAAATTATTTTTATAAATTTGTTCGACGGATTAACAATAATAAAAATCGTCATTGGGTGATCAGTCATTAATTCGAGTCGTGAAAACAATTCTTTACCAAAAAAAAAAAAAAGTAAATTAACACAGTATTGTTTACCCCGAATTCGGATAATCAATTAAATTTGTGAGTAGGTATAGGATATGTGGTTAAGCCTCAATCTATTCGATGGAAAATATATATATAGGTATGATACGAAGAAAGTAATAATAATCCGAGATCCGTGTATTCGTGTATCTAATAACATATGAATATTGCTTGATTGGATAGATTTAGATATGAACACAATGAATCCGACCAAAATCCGATATTGAGGAGAGATTTGTATATATTTGCTAATACAAAGTGTTCTTTGTCTCCACGGAGCTTGACCCTCACAAAGGAGGGGATGCCCCATATTTATAGTGTTGCCTCCATGGGCTTAGACAACGAACTAATAAAATAATAATAACAAGACGACAACGAACGGATTTGGTGGGGATTAGGCTGATTACTCGCGCCTGACACACGCACGCGTAGGGGTGGTTGACCATGGCGACGCCATCGACGCGTGGCTCACGTGGGCACCCGCTTATACGACCAACGGGCCACCACGAGTTGCGGCCACACGGACCAACTACCGGTGCGGACCAGCGCCACACCCCCCCACCGCGCCCGACCGTTCCCGCGATAAAGGTGGTGGACCAAATGGTGTCCTGCTTCATTTCGTCCAAGCGCTCCTCCGGCGCTCGAATGTCATCAGCACGTTCCTCTTCCTTCCCCGCCCTCGTTTACCCGTTTACGTTATATCCGGTTTTTACCGTATACAAGTATAATTTGATCCTTTTTCGGACCCTGCGGGCGAAGGAGGAAAGCATATGGAGGGAAGTGAAAGAAAATGGTTTCAATCAAACAAAATTTCCACATTTATGATGTGAGGGTGTAGGTCTACTAATTGGTATTGAATTGAAGCAAATATTTAATATTATTGCAAAATATGTGGAGTTGTATTTTGAGGTTTGTTTGTTGTAAAACAAAATAGAGAATAAAACTTATACTGAAAATAGAGTATATCCTTGAAACTTCTTTTTACTATGCCTTTTGTTTTAGTTGATAACTAATTTTTACATTACAATCTCTACTCTATAATCCTTGCATTTTTAATGTCTAAATAACAACTATGGTATTATCAATAATCTTTGTATAACTTAGTTTCAAACCAAAATATCCCTTGTAATCATAAATGTACTTGGTATAGATCCCAAACTCAAGAACCGATGGCATATACCGAGAAGAAAAATATTCCATTAATTATGATTTATATAATAATATTTTAACGCATTAAAAAATAATGACACTTTTAAAATATATATCAAGTTTTAAGAAGAGTTTCAATTGATTGGCATCACCCTTCGAACTTCACTAAAAAAATTCTCAAAAAAAAGCAAGAAGCACGTCCGTCTACGCATAGCATACTTTCTCAATGGTTCTCCTTTCCTTTTATGAGTGGTAGAAAGGCATAGAAAATGTTAGTCAAGGAGATCACTATCAGGACAGATATGCATAAGCGATTAGCGATAGTTATAGTTTTCCTTTTACTTCGAATGACTACTTTAAAGTCAGTCTTGTCAGAATCTCCTTGAAAGGGGGTTAAGACATCTAAATTAGGTTCCGGACTAAGGGACTGAATTGACATTATCCTGAAAACAATTAACTTTAAGCTTTAACCGTTTTACTCTTAGGGTGTGTTTGGAACGAAGGAAAACATATCCATTGGAAATATTTTTTTACTTTTTGAAAAAAAAAATGGTTTACTTACTTATTTTTGAGTTTGATAAGTAAATAATGAGCATTTATACGTAATGTAGACAATTACTGTGAGGATGAAGGTGGAGTGGGAGTGGAGGGCATGAGGAATGGGAGAGTGAGGAAGTGGTTTGGGGGTGGGGGTGGAGTATTGGGATTAGGGAGACACAATCAGCATTGAATGTCACTTATGAAACTTGTTTTTTCTATATTTATTAAAAAGTTATTTCTTGTTTGTTTTAAAAAAAAAATTATTTAGTTTTCTCTAGAGAAGATATTTTTCAAAACATTTTGAGCAATGAAACACGAAATTTATATACCAAATACTCCCTTAGCGAGACTCTTATAATCATACAAATGTTATGGGCATGTTTAAGGCCACAAATTTCAAGAGTATGTTATCGCCAAGCAAATGTGTAAGCATACATAAGACCACAAATTTCGAAAATTTTATTTTTTCTTAAGTTATGTGTCAATTCAAATTATATCATATAAATTTCGACGATGAGGTAGGAGGGTGGAAATAATCTCGGTCAAGCTCACGAAGCTAACAACATCGTCCATTAATTCACAGCCACACATGTCCAATCTCTATTTTCTTCCTCACAACTCACTTGGTTGCCACAACCATTTCATACGCAAAACAAAATTCTCATAACAAGAAGTCTGAGTCCAAAAATCAAGAATCACATAGATATTATCTTCATAGAAGATATATTTTCACCTCTGAAATTTTAGCCATTAACATTATTGTTTTCTTTAAGAAATATGCCAAAAGTGTACTATAACAATGGTTACGTATAGATAGCAGTTCTTCCGATCAATAGGAAATTAATGGCTTCAAGGAAACCTAAAGCTAATGAAACAAATTGCCCATGTACAACAACCATATAGATGAGTTATCTTCCTTCTTAACTTCAACACATATTTCTTCAACAAATATACGTGTATATAAAAAAATATATTAAATATTAGGGTGCTTATTAATAGGTATTTAATAAAATACACATTCTTAAATTACAAACAGATAACTAATTTCATGAAGAGTAATCTGTATCTCCAAATCATCTGAGAGTATAATACAAAATTCAGCTTTTGTTGAATTATTTTAAATAACAAAATGACAGATATGAATTAGGAAACAAATATTTATATTAACAAGTGTTCCTTGTATATTTGGATGGAAGAGGAAAAGTATAAAACATATAATATACATAGAGAATTTGAAATGTTACATTCTATACAAAGTAATTATCAACAACTCTCACCTCACTTAAGAATTGATAAGCAAAAACTGTTTACCGAGACTAGACCCCCGGTATACCTTAACTGCATAACTGACATGAAATAATTAAAGATAAAACCCCAAATGAGTTGGGGCTCACCAATAGTTGATACGTACAAAGTCCTAACGAGCTTATCCGTCGTCCTGTAAATACATCGTGAAACGCGCGCCCCAGAGACAAATAAAAGGGACATCAAGATATTTGAATAGATAGATCAGACAAGTAAAGAATCCGAATGAAATAAGCATGGCACATGAAATAATAGAACTGAAACTGAGACTGTATATGTAAGTTGAACATGAACATGAGCATCATCTGACATGAATATACATATATTTGTATAACATGAGTAAAACATTTTAAGTGGGAGAATCTTAGTATAAACGACATGTAATCACCACGTATGTACGTGGCGTCCAATCTCTGCCCGACCAGCTAAGCCATTTTGTACCTTGCCGGGGTACAACACATGAACATGAACATGAATGGATCCAATAACCCGCAATGGGTAAACATGAAGGTATCGTCCTAACTGGGCGGAGCGATCCTTATCTTACGATGACATATGTAGTTTCAGGCTATCTGAGCCTCCTCGCAGAATCTGTGCAACTCCCAAAACATGGACATGGGTATGATTGGCTTAGTAGGCCATGAGTTATATAAACATGATTGTAGACATGATTCATGATTGTATTATAACATGATCTTGAGCAATTTAACATAAGGCATCCTTTTTCCGTCTGAGGTAAAATTTCAATCTCAACACCTTCCGTCTTGGTTTTTAAGTCTTGAATCATGAGCGTAGCTACTTTAAGGGTACGAGTTGTTACAGATAGCTAATGGTGGTTGTTGTGGGTGTCTATTGGGGGTGGTTAGGTAAGAGTATTCGCTTACGAATTCGGCAGAACTCAATAACTTTGGATTAGAAGATCCACTTAATATGTGTAAATAATTTATTCAGAATCTAGGTGATGGTTGATGGTGATTTTTATGGGGTAATAGCTAGCGCCTAATGGTGATGATGACCTGTAGTAGCGGTTAACAATGAGATGATAGTGATAATTAGTATAGATAATTATGGTGGAAGAATAGTTATAACTGATACTGTGATAATGACAAATGATTGTGTGATTGGCGAGATACAGTGTTGGTTGATTGATGATAATTGTGGGTAGTAATTGGTGCATATTGTAGTAATGATGGTTGGTGGTCATGATTATAAATGGTGACTCATAATAGTGAAATGTGATATTTGCGTTAAATTTTAAATGTAACATCTTTAATAATATTAAAATTTTATTGTACATACTAATCATTCATATATTTTTTTTTGGTAACTAATTGTATTATTATTTACCAAATGAGTTGTCTCAGTCTGATTCATGGACAAAAAGCCTCACAATATCAGTAACCTATATGCAAAACAAATCTAGCACATTACATGTAATGATTCAACTGGCTAATTCTACTAGCTAACTTAGGCTTCATGGTTCCTCGACATATAACTTATTGGATTATCGACTTTGTTAGCACATCTGCTGTCGTCATTTTCTGCTAGAAGATTCTGTAATTTCTTTCTTACCATAACATATAGATGCAATCAGTCAAAGTCACCCTGTACATCTCATTTGTGAGGTTCTTTCCATTAGCATACAATATTTTCCATTCTTGCTCATTTTTTCATGCTAGAATTGATCCTGAGCACCCCTACCATTGGAGTAGCTTGCACCAGACTGCTGCAGACAATAGGCATTTGAAAAATAAGTGCTCAGTTGATTTAGTTTCCAAACCACACATAGGACATTCAACATCATCGATGATCCCCCATTAGAGTAATCTGTTTCTGGTGTACAGCTCACCCTGTATTGGTGGGTTTGTGATGAATAGCCATTTAGATGCCCCTTGGTTATTATATATCGTCTTTCTCCAAGGAACTTTGGCAAAATCCCCTTTGAGCTTGTTGGACGTATGTTTGATGGCGAATCTATCCAAATGATTGTAATTAACTCCAAGTCTCCTCCAGTATCCTCTTTACTTCGAAAATCCTATGTATAAGCCAAGAATCTTGGTTTGGCATAGATATAATTTATCATTCATATTTATTCGCACCCATTAAGTGATCCTAAGAAAAAATAATTGCTCCTAATTATGAATGAATATGCCAATGAAATTTAGACTCTCATTAAGTTTAAACGATTAATGGTTAAGACAAATCGTCTAAAATTATCCAATTATACTAAAGTACATCCTAACATTAATTGTGGTGGATGAATATAGGGGTGGGGTCGTTTGGTAGAAGGATAAGTTATCGCATGTAGATGGATTGGGTGGGATAAGATAGTATTACTAATTCCACCCTTTATGTGCGATTACTAATCCCACCTTATCCCACCTTTTATCCCATTTACATGGGATTAGATGGGATATCAAAAAAGTTATCCCACCAACCAAACATAGGATTAATTCCAATCCCATTGGATTAATAATCCAGCCCATCCTATCCCTCCTACCAAACTACCCCATAGTGCCTCCATCCTTAATTACGGGAAGTTTGGAAATCCGAATTAATTGAAACCTCAAAAATACGCGACACGAAATAAATAATAAAAAAAGGAAATAGGAATTTAGTAGTTCAGTTGGTTGGCGACCTAAACTATCACCTTGTTGGTGAGAGTTCGAATCCCCACATTGTAAACCTCCCCCTCCCCCATTTCCCGTTAAAAAAAAAAGGGTAGATTTGTGCAGATCTAGAGGGCAAAAAAGTGGGAGAGCGCCGCTCTGTCACTGCTGATTGCAATATTTCCAAAAAAGAAAAAAGAAAATAGGTTTGGGCTTTTTTGGGGCTAGGGCATCCAAGGTAAATTAAGGACGCAGTCAAGGGCAATTTGGTCACAAAGATAACCATAAATACGTGGTGTTTCACGACTCCTTAGACTTGTGCCATATCTTCCCAACAAGTGAAGAAATATTACAATAATAAAGGTCGACTCCGGCGGCCGATCGAGTTTTCCGGCTGAGTGTTTTATTGAAGCAATATTACAAGAAGAGATCTGCCATTGTTTCTGTTAACGAGACCTGAAGATCTCTTTCTCTTTCTGATGAGAATCGTCAAGTTTTGAGTAGGTCATCGCGGAATCTGCACTTGTCGGCGAGTTTAATTTTGTTGGAAACAGGTATTGAAAACCCTAGCTAATGCTTTTCTGCGATTATCTGTTCATTGTTTTTGGAGAATCTACAATGTTTGGGACTACTACCAGATATGACAGATCTATGGTTATTTCCTTGCTTTTGAAGTTGTCAAGATCAGGCCGGAAGTGCCATTGTTTTGTTTACTCTTCGAGGCAATTGAAGTTGCGATTGGGATCTTTTTATATCCATAGATTTATTGTTTATGTGGCCGGAAGTGCCATTGTTTTGCTTTCTGCTGCCATAGGATTTGTGCTTGACAAGTCAACCGAGCGGCCTAATTTTATGATCTACCTATTCACGGAAAGCTCGCGATGAAGGATTCATGCAAAAATTAGGAATCTACAGACATGAAATAATGCAATTAAGTTACGGGTTTAACATTACGTTATCCATCGGAACGCCTATCCAATCTAGTATTTCATGATGTAAATACTAGTTTAGAAGACTTTAGGGTTTCTCCTTCACCGAAGCGGATCGTTGGGTTTCCTCACAAGATGGATCAACTCCCTTACTTCTCTAAAATCCCTTCGCTGCAGACAACTCCTCCAAACCCTAGCCGTTTTATTATAAACCGTACGTGGCTCCCCCCCTTTATATCCAGTAATTTACGCGTTTTCAAAGCTTCCATCTCTTTTACAATGGCTCTCTCTGTTTCTGTCTATGTTAATATGGTGATTCTAGATTTTTGTTTTTCTTTTCTTTTTCTGTGTAGAGATCACGTTCTAGGTCTACTTCGTGCATATGATAGCGTAGACTTGGTTTCCTTCTTTTATGTTTAGAAGCAATAGATTAGGAAAAATTAGACACTAATGCATAAAATATGGATTTCCTGAGATATCCCTTTAAAGATATGGTTTAGTTGCTTATTCATTTTATTTACCTGTACAGGTAGACGTTTTGCTGGAATCCTTCACCGACGTGGGGTTCCAATGATAAGGGTTAAGCCAATGGTGAGTTTTAACATATTTAATGATTATAAATTTCTTGTACCTTTACCTTGTATATTCTGGATGATTTTCCTGATGAAACTTGAATGTTAAATTATGTAAACGACAACATGGCTGGTTACGCGTAAACAACCTCTCTACCTACCGATGTAGGGGTAAGGTCTGCGTACACTCTACTCTCCCCAAACGCCACTTTGTGGGATTCAACTGTGTATGTTGTTTTTGTACTTTGAGTTACGCGTAAGTGGAGATGAACTTTCATATGAAGCAAATTTATGCTTTTAAATGATAGTTCTGATGTTTGTGTTTAACCTTATTTATCAATATAGAAGTATCGATATTTGTGCTAATCTTTCTTTCTTTGGTTCTGCCCAAATATTGATATTTATTTTCTTTTTTGTCGCATTGCCCAATTAATGTGTTGTGATGAGATACGCTTCTGATTCTGAGTTTGTGAGAAGCAATGTGATTGTGGTAAACCTAGTCTAAAGTATTCCTATAGTTTGTGTATAGTTTACACATGAAAGTACTGCAGTTGCGAAGTCTGAATAACTTAACGATGCTAAGTAGAATGTTTTAATTATGCAGACTCGCTCGTGTAGTTGCCATGATAGTTTAAAATCAACATCCCAGTTGTTCAATAAGAGAAATAAGCGAGCTGCGTCATTATGCAAGACCTGTGGAGGGAGTAACATGCTTAATACTGTTGGTCTGGAAGTTGCAAAATCTATAAATCCTGAGTTGAGTTGGAAGGCCGTGACAAAGGGAAGGCGCTCTAGGAAGGCAGTTGCTAGACGGTTGAATGAGGGTGTGAAGGTGGTAAATCGGAGTCCCAAGAGGGTTGGAGATTTTTCAGGCTCAGATTCTGACAAGGTACTTGTAATTTTTTTGTAATGATTTTATCAAATACAATTTTAAGTATGTCTAATCGTTGCATCTGTTAAAATATTTAGCAGATTGGTGAAGCTGGCTGTTGGTCTTCTGATAAAGTTGATCACGTTCCAATTAAGAAAAGAAGGCATTTGCTTCAAACTTCATCAGCACACTCTCAAAATCCCTCTATTGACCGCGAAGATTCACTATCACCACAATCTCTAGCAACTCCTATGCCTTCAGAAGACTTCTCGGGAATTGCACTTCTAGCTGATGCTGCTTGCATTAATGACATGGATGATGACCTTGATGAAGCCAAGGAGGCACATGCTATGATTGCATATGCAGCACCAGTGGGGTCTGCTGGGTCTACTCCTCATTCTAAGGAGATATTGGTTTTGAAGGAATCGAGAGATCCTGGTAGAGGAGATATGATGCATGCAAGCATCACGGAGGCCTCCATTGTTAATGAATCTGCGGTTGCTCCTAAAGGTTTTGCTGAATTCAAAGAACCTTCAGTTGTAAATAGACCAGTTTCACCAAAGGTAGACAGAATGCATTGGGATCTCAACACCTTAATGGATACATGGGAGCAACCTCCCAAGGATTCTTCTATGGAAAATGCTTTTGCCAAGGGCTTAAATGATGGCGCACAAAAGGAGAAACTCAAAATAGAAATTTCTGATAAAAAGAGGGATTTTGAAGACTATAAACAGAGCTTTGGGGAATGTGCGCCTCCTGGTAAAAGTGGAGCAATTTCTGAGTTTGCCAGTGTAAAAGCAGAAGTATGTAAGCTCGAATCAGCCTCAGTTAATGAAAGAATCTTTGGTGAGGAGATGTTCTCTGGAAACCCTGTTAGCCATTGTACCAAAGCCTTGGACTCTTTATCTGCACAAAGAGAAACATTAGGTGAACTTGTCACTGGAGATGCATTAGCTGATTCTTCTATTGTTAAATCACATAATGCCTCATGCATGCTTGTCTCAAATGGATTAACTACCACTGCTGCTGACGGCCTAATTTTGACAGAGATTACAGATTCTTCTGTAAAGGCTGCAGGATGTAGTAAAGCTGCTTTATCTGAAGTCCCATTCCCAGCAAAGCCTGGCTGTGAGAGTGCCTCTAAATGCATTGACCGTAGTGATCCTATAATGACCAGTGAAGTATCTGAGACTAGTATTTTGAATGCCATGGATGTTGAAAGTTCTGATAGTAATCCTACAGAAACAGATTTCTGCGATCATTCATCTAAGTGTGAAGATTTGTCTGCCTCAAAGGTCTCTATAGCTGAGGGTCAGTCTGTTGCCATTGAACCCGTTGAGCAACATGGCAACATTTTAGCTATTGATTCTCGAATGCAGTTGGAAGGGAATGGAGTAATTTCTAAGTCCAGTGGCAGCAATAATTGTGATCAAGTGGAAAAATGCACGACTTCTGGGAAGGACTCTTCAAGGAGCTGTAATGAGGGATTGCAGATTGACGATCCTAGTCAATTCACAAAGAGTGCTTCGGCTTTTGAAGATAGCCATAAGTCTGATATCTCTCAGGAAGATAGTCAAATGATTAATCGAGACCATGTGACTAGAATTGAGGCTGGCTATGATTCTCCATTTGAGGATGGAGAATTAAGGGGATCAATTATGTACTCTTGGGAGGACTATGAAATTGAGGATGGTGAAAATGAATGTGTTGATTATGAATTAGATGTTAGAGATGACATGGATTCTGATGCCGGTGATTTCCCAGCCTCTGAAGTTGTTGAAGCCGGCTCTGAGGGTTCACGAAGTATAGAAAAGAGAATCTCGTCAACCAGCGGATATCCAGAAGTAGATTTTGTGAAGGGCAGATCTCCAAGAAACTTTATGAGGAGGCAATTCAATAGGGCTGACAATAGTGGTGGAAAGAATGGGTTGGGTACAGGATCTAGATCTACGACTCAAAGGTTCAGTGATAAGATTGGAGGGAAAGAGAATGATTTTAGAAAAGGACATACATCTGATTGCATGGCAAGATATGAATTCAGAGGGTCATACATTGAAGAAATTGGTTCAAAGACAAATAGAGGGAAGCTGCAGTCACATATTGAAGGACCGCACCGAAACAGGTGGGTATTTGTTTTTGAGACTAGTGTCCTTTACGATGTTCTTTCCTTTAAGTCTTACATAAAGTCTTGCTTTCTTATAAATTAGCTGATAATTTTAGCACCAAGTAATTTAAATATTTGTTTTTGTGACTATGGTGCCTCTTATAATGGTTCTTTCCTTCAAGTCTTGCATAAAGTCTTGCTTTCTTTTAATTTTTTTGATAATTCTTGTAGGCCGCATAACCTTACTGGTTCTTACCAGAGGCCTGTAAGAGGAGTTACTCCAGATAAATTTGTTGGTAGATATCGATCTGGTTATAATTCACGAGATAGGGGTGCAACGGATGGCCAGTGGAATAGCTGGAATTCAAGAAACCGCCACCCATCTACTTATCATTGCTCTGAGAGTCATAACTACTCAAGGCGCCACAATTTTACAGGTTCTGCTGACAAGTTTGGTGGGTTAAACTCTCGAGTTCATCAGCAATCTATAAAATTTTCCTCAGAAGGTGTGCGCAGGCCACTTGTGAGGAGGAGATCATCTGTTGAGAGGGATGACTATTATGATGTCCATAATAGGATGGTACCAGCGAGAGGAGGCTATCAGAGCCGCAATGGTGGTAGAAGTTTCTCACAGAGGGTTGTAAGAGGAATCAGGGATGAAGGGTATGAGCCTATACCTGGTGATGGTGATTTATCTTCTGTAGGCGTGCCTCAGTATTTACACAGGGGAGAAAGAACCAGTACTCCCACTTCAGGTAGAGCTACTCATATTTCACGGCCCAGGAGGAGATCTCATTCAAGATCCAGAACGCCTTCACCCCATCCGTGGCATACACGGAGAGAGCGAAACTTTAGCACCAGAAGGCGTAGTAGATCTCCAGATTTAAGGTCTCATGCTAGAACGGAGCGAAGTTTTGGTGAAGATTTCTCATCTCCACAACAAGGCCACTGCCCCCCTGAACGGAGTTCTAGTAGATGGATAGATGTGCGAAGTTTTGGAGGTGAACAATCAAAGAACAAGTGGTCTCGTAAAGATAATTAGGCAGTGTCAAAGATTTGATCCCAGTTTGCACCGTTTTAGTGTCTAGATATTTTTGTTAGGTCTAGTTTTTTGATATTAACGCTGGGGTGCTTTAGTTTTGATAATTTTTTTTCATTTTTAGTAAGTTTTACTTGTAAAAAGTGAAAATTACAAAGTGGACTCGCGTTTTATGATACAAGTTATGTTTTCATTTTCAATGAAAAGAAAATTTATAAAATAAAAGAATAGTTGTTCTTATTTCATTCAAGTTTTGATAAATAATACCGTTAGAAGCTTAGGGACATTTTAAGGATTTAGTACTCTGATATTTTTCTAATAATATAATAATATACTAGAAGCCAACAAGGTGGAGTACGAACACAGCATCAACATATTGTACACAAAGTTATCTGAGTTGTACTACAAATGTGTATCTATTTGATTGGCTATTGATCTCTTCACTTTTTGTGGCCTGGTTATTTAACACGTATATTTTCTTCTTTTTCTTACTGCAAACCGCGTGTATGCCAAAGCGCTCCATTTGGGTTAGTTATCAGTCGCACCGAAAACTCAGAAGGTCCGAAACACAGGCTTGGGTCAGTTCAAAGTTCAAACTCTCTGCAATTTTTCTTCTTCACCGGTGAAGAGAAAGGCATCTTTTAGCGTTTTATTCTCGATATATTCACGTTGGCAGGGAGATATTCATCTAATTTGGCATGATTTCGTTTCCGGCGTCCCCTTTTATGTCCAGGAATGTAATTTTTCGACTCCAGACGCCCAAGTGCTGCCCATCGGATGCCGCGAAGAGACTGTTACCGGAGTTATCGCTGTGGTAGCTGAAGAGCTTTGGTAGGATTGCAGCTAATACAGTACTATTACCTTTGAGTAAACTGTGGAAACTTTTTATTTATTTTCTTTTATTATATTTGTGCTATTTGTATCATGTTTATGAAGGTGGCAAGTGGCAAGCGGTAGATTATGCTTGGTTGAATCACAATTTCATTCCTCAATTACTTGAAACCGGAAACAGCAACTTCACGGTGGAATGGCGTCAGTTTAAATGCTTCCAAGGTATTGTTTACGTTGTACTTTCGTGATTATTGATAATCAAAAACATAGGCTAACCTCAGTTTATGAAGACTTTTTGTTGTTAATAGGATTAATCACGTCAGTTTAAATGCTTCCAAGGTATTGTTAAAAGAAAAAGATCCATATTTTCGTTCATGGACTAATTGTGCAAGAATTATAACGCCGTGATTAATTATAATAAATTGTTTGTTGTTATGTGTGAATAATATCAAATTAAAAGTTGTCCATAGGTCGATACCAAACTCAGGAATTAGTTTTATTGTTTCGTATATGCTTGTACATCGGTGTATACAAGTGAAGATTAAGGTACTTCTTATCTTAATCCAATTGAATTTAATTTATTTTAGGCCGAATTTCTTCTCTTACACGGCTACGGCTCCTTTCATCTCCGTTTGCTCCTTTCGTCCTCCAAATTTCACTGTTTGCTTGCTCTTGAGTACTTGCAGGTAAGCATTTCCTATTCCTTTAAAATAGTTTCTTGCTGGATTTTCTTCCATGCATGTCATTTGTTCTATCTGATCTTTTTTTTTTCAGGTAATAATCTCATGTACGATAATTGCAACTGAATATCAACTGAATTTTTGTGAAGCTATCTAGCTATATTGTTTTATGCATTTTTCTGGTATTAGTGGGTCCATCTGAAGCAGTGTAAGTCTTCTCTTATTATGCTATCTTTACACTATGATTTTGGATGGGTTGTATCTTTAACAGTTAGTAGTTCAAATTTTATAGATAGATAAACATTATCAAAAGTTAACATAATTGTTGATGTTCGTCCGTTTTTTCTTAATTTACTATAGTTTGTTGGTTTTTGTTTTTCGCTAGCCTTCTGTTGTAATTACCAGGGCTGGTGTCACAATCTAAACTGATAAAGAATCATCATAGAATTAGAGGCGTCGATGAATAGAGAAGTGAAGTATCTCAATGGCTCATCTATGTACTCACTCCATCGAAAATGATGTTATAAAAAATGGATGGCTATTAGGATGAAGTTGGATCTTTTTCTTCTTCATCTCTGGACCTCTGGTAAATCCTAAACGAGACATTATTTGTTCACATGCTGTCTGGTTCCAAGCTCTCTTTCATTCGAACATAATGGAGGCTAAGAGCAAATATATGGTCTCGACGATAAATAGACGGTTGGCATTCATATGCTGAAGCTCCGTAGGCTTTTCCTATTACTTTTATGCTGATCTTGATTGCTTGAGTCATAGCAAAGCGATTTCCCAATGTTAGGCAGAAATTGCAAGGTGTTCCACAAGAAGACATCATTCATTGAGGCTCCACTATTCTTGCCTTCTCTGGTGAATGGTGATTGTCCATTGGTTTTTTCTCCTTTTGCTTTATTGTCATAAATCGAATGTTGAATGTGCTTCTTAATGCGCTCTGTGTGAATAGGATTGTAAAGTAGTCTTTTTCCTCGGGATGCAAACATGAAATGAGATTAGGCAGATGGAGTCTTTGAAGTTGGGATTAATGTGTTATAATTATTGTTTTCAGGGAATTACATATTGCTCTTCATAAAAAAACACATTGCTATTGCTTCTGCACTGATTCATGCCATGGCTGGTGAAAATAAACTAAATCAAGCCTTAGCTAACGAAGAGGTAGAGTTGGTGGAGTAGCTCAGAGAGAAAAAGGAACATAAAGAGCACAGTAGGCTACAGTTCCTGCTCGGATGTTCTAATATAGATCATCAGGTATACAAATGAAAATCCTTTTTGCATGTTTATGTTGTGTTATCAAGTGTGCGATTTCTTTTGGTAATTCCCTTTGCTCAACTGTTGTTCCAGTTTTGCTGCATACAAGTCATGAAGTCAGGCAGAGCCTCTTTTATCTTCTATCATCGTATGTTAGATCCACCTTATTGTTGGGATTAAAAGACATAGAGTGAATCGTATTCAATTCTTCTTCTATGCTTCCTTTTCTGGAGTCTAGTGCTTTTAGTCCTGTATAATTTGGAGACAGCCAGGAGGTTTGCCTAGAAGCAGCCACCCTTGAAAGAGTGCGTAATAGCTCACTGATCGAGCGCTCTTGCGCCGAAGATGAACGGGGCAGGAGTAAAGAATCACGCATTTTGAAAAGAAGGTTCATAATTTTTGTATTCAAGCGAAGAGATCGTATAGGTTGTTCCATTTTAAGATTTGCATTGCTAGCTTTAGAAAATTTGAATTGCAAACTCACCTACAGAAAGAGGCTTGACATGTGATCCTTTTTTTCCATTCAAGGTGATGAAAGCAAAACCATAGTCCGAGGTCTAAATTTGAAGGAACTTCGCCTTTTACAAAGTGATTTTACCAATTGTTTCCTTGAGATATAATGACTAATCCACATAACACTATGAGAGGGTATGATTGTTTTCACAGTAAAGAGTATTCTAAAGTTGTGCAGATTATTTAACAAGGGTCATATTTTGCTGTTGCTTCGAGCATTTGGAGAGAAGAAATAGTATCCCTTCTTTTTATTTGATTGCAACTGTTCACATTAATGAATAGGGTTGAATTAAGCTCCTCGAAGTGAAATGTTATTTTTTGCTGGAGATCATCTATCTTTGAAGACGTAAAGGTGTAAACTTGCTCAACATCAATAACATGTATGGTTGTCTATTTCATTTTCGTCCCCTTTTTATATAATATAACAATTATATCCAGAATATCTAATATGTTTTTATCGAAGTTCTCAATTTTGTTTGTCTATGATTTTAGATCAAACCTGTTTTCACTACCTACATTCTTTATCATTTTCTTGAAGGTAATTTTGATTTTGATTTATTGAAGTGTAAATATCAAGTCAATAGTAGTAATCTAGAGAGAAAACACTGCTATAACATGCTTTTTATCGGGCAAGAGAATTGAGTTTTGCCTTCTAGATGTATTGCCTTCATGTGTATATGTAATATTGTGATTCTGGTTGTGTAGATCTCAGAGGCCTCTGACAGTAGTGCCCGATGACTACAAAGTACAAAAATTTGAAGCTAAAAAGCAAAGACAACTTGAAGCTCTACAATTTTCAAGATGGAGGAAAATAAAAATTGGCCTGTGGTGGATGGAGTTGGCCAGCAAACTCAAAGCCATGCTCCTAATCTTCCTGCTGACAAAATGGTTATGAGCCATACAATTTCTTAATTAAGTAATATTACATAAATGTTGTATTTGTGATTTTGTTCTCATTCCGGTTTTCCTATTCAAGGTACCCTAACCCGAGTCGGGAGGAGATAATTTATGCAGATATAACAGGTATCCGAAGTAGTTCAATTCTCGGTTATCTGAGTTTAAGATCTGAGGATTAAGCAGTTTTATTACTGGTGTTATTTTGTTATGGATATGTAAAATGCATATATGACCTATGATGTATGTAAACGTAAGTACTGTTACGGGCTGCCTTCATTGTGCCTTGGCGCCTATAACCCCTGCGCGTCCCGAGCGGGCCAAGCCAGTGTCGGCCGCGCGTAGCGAGGTCGCAAAGACAGCAATGTCGGCCCGAAGCATGCAGGTCGGGCCGTGCAGGCGACGTGAGCGGACATGGGCTCCGACGGACGGGAGTCAACAATCATCTAGATATGTTGCATTGCATATCTTAAGAGTAGCAAGGAAGTTTAGCAAGGATCTGGGATGAGCCCACGGGCCGTCAACGGACTAGTGGCCCCGTGCGAGCTTGAGCGTCAGTCCTGTGCGTTTCCGAGCTATCGATGGAATCTTGGGATTTCGGGTGAACAACGCATTCCTAGGATGTTATGGAATGTGCTTACCAAGTTTGGCGTCATTTGAAGATCATTTACCTAAGGGCTTGACTTAGCCAAGAGGCAGTGTCAGTGTCAAAGCTTCCAAAGGCTAATCTCGTTCCACGAGTATGGGGATGGGATGAAACTTCATGGAGGAGTGAAGGAAGTCAAGAGAAAGAGTTAGGAACAGACGGCGCCTCATTTGGAGTTCGAATCATTGAGAAAGGCCCATTGTGATTCTCGGGCAGAATCATGTCTACTGGGGGAACTTGGGTTTATTTCTTTAAAGCTTATATAGAGAGGGGCACATGTGTCTCAGGCTCGGCCACCCTCGCCCGTGCGTGCCACCATCAAGCCGCACTAAGTGAGCAACCTTGAGGGGCAACCTCAAGGGCCTGCCTAGGCATCCACAAAGGGTCGTAGGTACCCATACGAGTTACGCAACTCTACGGGCGGCGCTCGAACCCAGGCCAGCGTTGGGTGCACAACGAGGGTTGGAGGCTTGACGTATGGACCGACTATGCCCTGCGGGCTATCCTTGGGAATGAGAAAGCCCTCCGTGCCGATTGAACATTCGAGGCACCTCTCTTAAGAGTCTCGTGTGTTGACTTGTGAGCTTGGCTTAGGTTCAGCCTTGCGAGCAGCAAGGGTCCGTTGGCCTAGACGTTCAGTCGTAGGGCGATGCTGCACCCTGCAGGATGGAAGTATGTCACGAGGGCTATGTTCGGCAATGCCACACCATAGGCATACTGCAAAGGACGCACATGACAAAGGACAAGGACTCAAGAGTTGACCCTGGGTGTGCGTGCGGACAAGACCCAACATATGAATCATGCCACAGGGGCATGCCGGTAAGGCAAGGCCTAGGCCATGACATCGAACCGGTGGCACTGCTGAAGTTAAGCCTCCGAAGCGTGCTTCGCCATAGGCACAAGGTCGTGCTAAGAATCCTGGGATAATCATTAGGTTGGCTCGTAGTCTGCCTGGACTACGGGCGCCGCACTGGCCATTATTGTGCCGCTGACACTAAGAAGGAGGCAGCCCGTGACAGTACTTATTCAACATACTTTACACTAAGAAGGAGGCGACCCGTGACAGTGCTTATTCAACATACTTTTACATCAATATAACGGCAAATGTTTTAGTTGTGTATCTTCAGGCATCTACGACTTTAGATTGTACAATGTTGGGCCCGTGCGGCCTCTAGTGTGTAGTAATCTGATTCTCTTAATTGAGCACGGGCCGTGCCCCTCTAGTGTGTAGTAATCTGATTCTCTTAAAGTTTTATTGATCTATTATTCTTGGTATTTAATTTTTGTCTCAGAAGAAACAAACAAACATAAGAAAAAGAAGACGAGACAATTTAGAGATAGTATCGTTTAGATCTATCTCACTTACGCTTTCCGCAACTTAGAGATAGCATCGTTTAGATCTATCTCACTTTGTATTCCGCAAGTACTTTTATTTCAGTTATAAAATCTTCGTAAAAAAAATAATTAAAAAAAAAAAAAGGACAGAACAAAAGGAAAAAAAAGAGTAAAAGGAAACGTAAGGAAAAAAGGAGCAAATCCAAGGAGGGATTACTTTTGGATGAGAAGTGAATATTTTGCACATGGATTTCTTGGGTGAGTGCACAAATAACCTAATTTAACGGCGTTGATGAAGAGTTCTCCAGTTTTTAAAAACTTTTCAACCTATAGTCAGTCAGCAGCAACACTGCCAACAAAATCCCAACCATCAATCTCTTAATAACCAAATTGTGTCTATTTACCACATTCAATCTAAAATAAACCTTTAATTTGACGATGGTTTTCCAATTTACAAGGACTTTAACACCAGTTCCTAGCGTCTATATTGTTCAGCAAACAAAGAAGCCTATAGAAATAAAGCTAAAACGTCATAAATCATAGGTCTATAAAGTAAAAAAACAACAGCAGCAAATAGGAACACTTGAAACTGCAAACGTCACAAAACATACAGATTACCAATATCAACCAAATCCTATTGCAAAAAAAAAAAAAAAAAAAAAAAAAAAAAAAAAGGGCTGGATCTGAAATTGAAGTTTCCACTTCAAACATATTCAACTTCAAAATACATGTATGAAGTTTGTTCGCCAAGCTTAAATCATATCAATGCCTAAAGTTTGAATTTATATACCCAACTTTAGACATTTATATCTTAAGTTTGGCTTAGAAAGTTTTCCAACTTCGGACATTTAAGTCTTGAAGTTGGTTTTGGTATAGAAATAGCACTTGACTCATAAAAATTGCCAATGCACAAAGTCCATAACAACATGATGAGGGACAGAGAATCCTCTAACGAAGAGGATGATCGAGAAAACCTGATCCAAGAAAACAAATGTGTAAATGACTATTCCAAATCGACGACGTCAGTGAACGATTTGCCATTAGTCTGGCGGTTTAATTTCACTTTCAGTATGAGGTATTTCCTAGCAATTATTTTATTAATCTTAGTACTCAATTCTTTATTTCGCTATCGAAAACAAAAACCTATTTCAACCTTACTCCCACCGTTTTATAATAAGTGGTTTTTTTCTTTTCTTATGCACACCCCTTAAGAGTATTTTTACTAACTTACCCTTAATTAAATGCTTAGAAAAAATATAAAAGCTTAATGATTTTTTATTATATAAATAAGGATAATTTGGGAAGAATAAGATCAATTTTTTCTTAAAATTCTAAAGCACCATTTATTTTGAAACAAAATGAAAATTCTAAAAAAACATTTATTATGGAACGGAGGGAGTAATATATAAGTATTGGGATTGAAGCTAATCAACAGAATCCATGGAGTAAGATGGTGAAATTTTAGAGAGAGAGAGAGAGAGTTTAGAGAGAATAGGGAAGGTTAACGTTCTTTTTGGAATTCGAACAAAGGCAGCTGATACAGTTACAAGTTTAAATGCGCATAGAAATACTCCATCCTTTTCAAAAAAAGTGTCCACTTAGCCTTTATTTTTTATTCAGAAAGAATGTTTACTTGCCAAGTCAGCAAAGATTAACTTTTTTTTTCAAATTTGCCCTTATTAAGTATTAGGTGCCCAAATTTCAACACCTATTTAATTAGGGACATTTTAGTCAAATTATCTATTTTTTGGTAGGATTTAGTATTTTCTTAAGGGGTGTGTAAATGGCTAAGTAAAACTCATTTTTGAATGGGAGGGAGTAGCATATATATGAATATATCATCTAACTGTATGACCGACCAATAGGGTAAATAAACATAGAGTCAGAATGTCATTTAGCAGAAATGGGAGCCAGCAACTGGCTGTCCGATGAATGATATAACAGGAGTGATACAACTGCCTCTGATGATCATCACTAGCATGTCATTATTGTATACATCTTTCGCAAATTAAAATCCAGGTAACTATTAAAAAATAATATAATAGAACAAAACAGTATAAGGAAAAGACTTTTAGGAGATTTTTTGTAGCCACTTTGTAGGAAATTTTTGCATCTATATATACAGCAAGGAACTGATCATTCTTGACCCAAATATTGGGCCCCGCTTTATATGTTCCTACACCCTAATACAAAAGAAGAATAATATTATTGGGCCATGCTTTGTACCGGTACGCAGGTCTAGTAATAACTATTTAGAAGAGTGTCTAGTCACGAGATCTTTATTCGAACCTTTTGTTTTTGTCCACCGTCTCCACATTTTCCCAAGATTGCTATCAGCTAGATGCATGAGTGGAATACGATAAAAATTTATTCGTATTAGGTGTTTGAGTCGTCTCATTAAATACATGGCAGAAGTACATATATATTCTTATGACTAAATAGTTAATTTATGCACATTGACTTAATCCCAAGTAATTATATAATTTGGTGGAACATTGAGTGCTGATGAGTTTTACCATTAGCGTAGCTCGATTTCTTTACTTGTATTATTATTATTTTAAACAAATCTGAAGTCAGATTTTGTTGATTAAGCAAATGAACCAGAAAATTAGCCCAGTGCCTTGTCTAGTTACTCTTTGTAATTATTGCTGACTTTGCTTCTTTTTTTTTTTTCTTTTTTTTTTTCCTGTTCATATTACCTTATCAAACGCCTATGATACATCAGGCCTCAGGGAGCCACTTTCTGCATAAACATTATGCTACAAGAAATTTGGTTGGTAACCACACATTCATTCTATGTATTTCAAAAATATCAACACTGCGGTGGCATTATTATACTTATCCCTCATGGGGCATTTTTTTTGGACTATTGTTAATATCGATAACAATAACAATCATCAGCCTAATTAGTTAATAAAGAATTTTATTACTGTATATAAAATTTATTTTCTCCATTTTACTATTCATAGACCATGACAATCGCCCAAATCTTTTTTCTTCGTCACGGTTTGTGGATATTGTTTCATCTAAAACAAGCTCAACACTTATTTCAATGGTATCACAGGATTGTTGTGTTGACATTGTAATTAGTTCATCAGTTACCCCCCCCCCCCCCCCCCCCCCAACCCCCCAAATTATAATTCCTTTTTTCTGTCAATGAATATTGTTTTTCTCCTGGTCCAATCTCCTAATTTTTCCTCATGCAAAAGTTAACACTAAATTTTTTCTTTTGCGAGCCTAAAATAAGTAAGCACTTGTGTCTCCTTTCGGAATTTTAAAATTTTAGATGAGACAACCACAAATCATAGTTTTCAGGACGAGCATCCATCAACAATTTTTTTTTTGCTTGTCTGGAAAAAGGATGAGGTTTGCATGTAAGGTGAAATGTCACATAATTAGAATATACATAATTAAAAGTGTGATTTTTTCTAACCGTTCGAGCTTTTTGTGAGACATGCACAACTCAAAACTTAACACTTCTTCTACGCATTCTTAATTTAATGTGTTTACATTTGCTGTTTTTTTTTTTTTCTCGAAAGAAGTGTGCCCACGATACCTGATTAAATAACCATGAAGACTAAATCATATCGCCCATCAAGTACTTAAAATGTAAGCCATCAGATTGCCAACCCTAGAACGTACTAAAATTTGTGTACTACAATTTTATGTGTAGTAATTAGTCAACTGTACTTGCAGTGCTAGTACCATCTAAAATCTTGGAATTTTCATTCATCCTGTTTCTTTAAATGAGAGGATATCTTTAATTAAATTAAATTATCTATGGGTCTTTAAGAATCAATGCATCCTTCCTATTTGCTATGCGCCGGGTCAACTTATAAAGTATTCCCTAATTATTCCAAGCTAGTACTAACTAGTTTGTACCGGCAAAATTATTTTAATCCAATCTATTATCGGGCCAATATTTTTTTGCTCTGTAACTGTTGCGTAATATTCTTGCACTAAAACTTATTCCCATTCGATCTTTGCAGCTAAACTAATAAATCCAAGATGTGTGTTATTCATCGATGCATTTACAGTTAATCATAGTTAGTTGATGGGTTTTGTTACTTTGATTTTTAAACGCCAAAGTAAAACTACTTGGTTTGGTATGTCAACACTGGGTGCGATTAATATTATATGCCTTCTATTTGAGTTTTAAGTTATATACACCGTTAGTGTAAAGAAGTTACACTATTAAGTCACCCAAAGATATTTACAGGTAAATCTTCTTAAAATTAATGTGGATTGTAATATGAAAAATAGAATAAATTAACTATATAACATGTAAAAATGATCTGACATTGTAAAATTTTCTTACACTGTCCATGTATATAACTTATAACTTGTTTTTACCTTGTCAAAAGTGGTAAAGCGGCTCTTCCCGTTTGTTGAAAGGCAAATATATATCCTATACACGTTTACTAGACTGCTATTCACCTTAAAATTGTCAATAAAGAAATTAAGTAAATAGTACCACTTGAGAAGTCCACGCAAGGGAATTTGTAGCTGACATCAATCATAATAGGTAAAAGCATTAAGCATGATGTTCCAATTTTGCACACATGACAACACACTCTTCTATATATATACCATCTCTCTATAAGCCAATCTCATCACATGCATATTGAGAATTTGAGATCATAGTAACTATAGTGTGTGGAGATGGGGAGCAGATCAGCTGTTTTGAATATTCTTTTGGTATTGGTGTTTATTGGATGGCTCTTCATGTGGGTAATGTTACCTACAGAGACTTACAAATATTCATGGACGCCCCAGCTCCTAAACAAGCTCAACTCCACATATTTCAGAGAACAAGGTAATTAATTAAATTGGTTTAACATACTTCTTCCTGTCTTAATTTCCAAATTAAATGGTCCTAGCTTTGTTGGCTGTGTCTTGAATTCTAGTGGATCTGAATTGTGACCTAACCACAAAAGCTAACGATAGGGCCCCAAAATTGGAGAAGAAATGGATATCATGTACACACCATGCACGACCAGTGCACTGCCACTAAGCAACTACGAGTTGTTACGGCAATCCTAGCGTATCATGTCATGTTTTTGTCTATTTTTAAGGTCCATTGACCTAGGTTTGGGAAACACTTGTGTGGTATTTAAAGAGGATTTAATTGAGAATCTCATGTACTGTTTTCTTCTCTTTCATATCAAAAAACTTGATCTGCTTCTATTAAGAACATAGGCTAGCTTGGCCGAACCTTGTTGAATTCTTGTGTTATTTCTCTTCTTTATTTATTAATTTCGTGCATGATTGTGTACTAATTGGCCACTGCGCTATACTGCACATAGCTAATAAACTTCGTACTTCTTTAATTACAGGGACAAATCTTCTTCTATTAACATTTCCTATAATGTTGATAGCCGTTGTGAGCTGCATCTATCTTCATCTTTACAGCAAGCCAAGTTCTGATCATCAGAGGTTAGTTAATTAGTAGTAGTATTAATTTCATCTTCTATCTTATCTCGTTCTCAGCAGCCATTAATAGTTGGAAAAATAATTCATTCATGGTGTACATGTTTAACTAATATAATTATAATTGTGGTGAAGTAACAATGACAATAATAAGGAACGGCAATATTTTCGTTCTTGGAAACGGCCACTGCTCGTGATGGAACCTCTTGGAATTGTGAACGCCGTTGAACTTACTTTTGCTGCTATGTTTACCGTCCTTCTTATTTGGTCTTTAGCCAACTACGTCTATGTCAGCTATGGTCATCTCCATATGCACAATGCTGGGGAGAAAGTGTAGGTCATCGATCTACTTAATATTTCCTACATACACTTTTGTTTTTTGAAAAAAGAAACAGTTACTAAATCCGATTTTATCCATGGATTGGTCTATATTTTTGGGTTAATAATTTACAGGTGGATGGCAAAGTTTCGAAGTGTATTTTTGAGGCTTGGCTACATTGGAAATATTTGCTATGCGTTTTTGTTTTTTCCAGTGACCCGATTGTCCTCAATTTTGCCGCTGGTTGGGCTAACTTCAGAATCAAGCATTAAATATCACATCTGGCTTGGGCATATCTCTATGGCCCTTGCAATTCTCCATAGTGTTGGCTTCGTCATATACTATGCCGTGTCTAATCAAATGATAGAGGTAATTTGTTCATATATATCGTATATGCTTCACGATATTCTTCAAGTGTTTGGAGATCTCTTAATTAGTTACTATATCTTTGGATGATATCTTTTATCACAAACTACTAGGGTTAGTTTTTGTGTGTTCAAGTGAATTCATAACTTTTGGCTAACTATTTATAGATATGCAAAAAAGTTTAAATTAAATACATATAATTAATAAGATCACACTGATGATCAATCAAAACTCACTGATCACCCTTGATCTTGGATCCTCCTATGTCTAATTGATTTTACACCTAAATAAAGTATAGAAATGTGAGCATCACATCCAAAATCTTAATTAAATTGTTAGAGAGATCATGGTATTTACTTAATTACATTTTCAACGCGTCCCTTCACGTGCAGACCTAATTTTTTCATGGGTTAAGTACATGAAAAATCATTTTTCAAAATAAGGAATATTTTCATTACACGTCAATCTAACAACACCTACAACAAAAATTTAACCCTAATATATGAAAAATCAGTTTTTAATAAGGAATATTTTCATTACACATCAGTCTAACAACACCTACAACAAAAATTTAACCCTAATATATGTGATGATCGGTTAAATAGAATTGTATTTTTGTAATGGGTGATTTTGAGGCTAGAACCTAAGATCTCACCTGCTCTGACACCAAATTGAAGTTTATATAATTACTATTTTATCTAAAAGCTTAAGTTGTTACTTAACTATAATTTCAACAGAAAGAAGTTGATTAGTTAATAATGTCTTATACTCCATGGTTAATTATACATGCAGATGCTAGAGTGGAGCAGTACCTACGTATCCAACGTAGCTGGAGAAATTGCTACCTTGGTTGCAATAGCAATGTGGGCAACAAGTCTGTACAAGATAAGGAGAAAGATGTTTGACGTTTTCTTCTACACACATCAGCTCTATTCTCTCTACATCTTCTTCTACCTATTGCATGTCGGAGCTGCCTACACATGCATGATCCTCCCTGGAATTTTTCTCTTTGTGATCGACCGATACTTGAGATTCTTACAGTCTAAACGAAGGGCTAGATTAATTTCTTCGCGACTTTTACCTTGTAGCTCTGTTGAACTCACATTTTCCAAGAATCCAGGTGAATATACTCTTTTTGTTTTCAATTTATATACGTGTGTCTTTTTAAAAAAGAATGGTATCTTGTATATTTAGTAGCTCTTTAGTTCCAACATTCTACCTGACATATTTAAGACCAAAATATACTAACATTTTGGTACATTCTTTTTTAGTTTAAGATCACACGATTCAAAAGTTTTTTTTTTTTTTTTTTTTACTTTCTTAAATTAATTTCACACTTGGTCAAATTAAGACGCATAAAATTAAACGTTGGAGAATATATCTTTACAAATACCTAAAAATGTTAATTAATTAAGTACCTTTTAAAGATGTTAATTAAAATCCACTTCGTTTCAATTTATGTGAATCTATTTCCTTTTTAGCTCATTCAAAAAAGAATGAAACATTTTAATTTAAACTTCTCATTAATTTATCCTTAACGAGAAACTTTCATTGCTATCCAAACATGTTTAAGACCACACGTTTCAAAAATCTTTCTTTCTTAAATTTTATGTCAAGTTAAATAAGTTCACATAAATTAAAATATGAATACTATATATGCTAGACTTGTTATTAATGGATGTACTTATTATTTTCACTTTATATAACAGCACTGACGTACAACCCTACAAGCATCTTGTATGTGAATGTGCCAAGCGTATCCAAGTTGCAGTGGCATCCATATACAGTAGTTTCAAGCAGTAATTTGGAGTCAGATAAGCTGAGTGTTGTAATTAAATGCGTGGGAAGTTGGAGCCAAAAATTAGAAAAGCAACTTTCTTCTTCTCCAGATCGTCTTGAAATCTCAACAGAGGGACCTTATGGACCTTCATCATCTCATTTCTTAAGGTAACTACCAATTAAGGCTTGGACCTAACATTCGTTCAGATTTTCCCCCCTTTACTAGTAAATGACTAATTACAGTTGAAAAGGAGAAAATAGAAGGACAATAGCATTAATTCAAGGTACTTAATTAAAAAAAAATCATCCATGTTAAATGGTTAGGCAATTTTATCTCAATACTATTCCTTGTTCTTATTTTTCACTAAGCGTTCGTGTTTAATTTTTTATATTTTTTTTCTTTTACCGTTTCACTTTAATTATATACTAGCATAAATTTACTTGAGATATCATGCGAATACTTTTGTCTAACCATGACATTTGCTAATATTTATGCAGAATAATTTGGTTCTTTCACCTATTTTCTTAATTATAGTAGGATTATTTCTCTGTCTAACTATTAGTATCAACTACTGATTTATTTTCAAATATCTGGTCGTTGATCACATGATCTTCGTAGTTGTTGCTCAACTTGATGTGAGTTTAATTTCTTTAACTAACTTCTATACACTAAAAACATAAAAAGAATTTTTTATGCCATTAGATCATCTGAAACACATCTACTAATGTTTATAATACGCAGGAGTAAATAAAATTGCAAAATAGTTCATTCTATCTGCTATAACGAGTTAAAATACACTGATAATATAAAAACTTAAGTAGTTTATCAGCTTATATTAAAAGTTAAAGCCACTATTCAATAGGGATGCCTTGTTACCAATGGCAGACCCATGTTCGGTGTTTCAGGTTATTGAGCACCCAATACTTTTAATTTAGAGCCAAAACACTATTACCTTATAGAAATATTAGTAATTCGTATAAATACATTAACTGAGTAACATGTCTTAGTAGCAATTTTCAAACTAAAAATAATTGAAGACCGATGATTTAAAAATTCTGTGTCCATCACTGGTTGTTACAAAGATTTAACAAATTGGAATGTGACATTGTTGCAGTCGAGATTGCTTGGTGATGATCAGCGGAGGAAGTGGAATTACTCCCATGATTTCAATAATCAGAGAGCTCATTTACAAAAGCTCACAACCCAACACCAAAGTACCAAAAGTCATCCTAATCACAGCCTTCAAAGACACATCTGATCTCACAATGCTTGATCTCTTGCTCCCCATTTCCACAACTCCTACTGATATTTCCAACTTAGATTTCCAAATCGAAGCCTACATTACCAGAGAAAACAACCCACAGGAAAATAACCTTAAAGGTCATGTCCAAACAATCGTGTTCAAGCGAAATCCAAAAGACACTCCAATTTCAGCACCACTTGGCAAAAGCAGTTGGCTATGGCTCGGCGCGATAATTTCGTCGTCATTTGTCATGTTTCTCCTTTTGTTAGGCCTCGTTACGCGTTACTCTATATACCCAGTTGAGCGCGATGGAAAAATATATCATTACAGTGGGAAAATCATTTGGGACATGTTTTTGGTTTGTGTTTCGGTTTTTATTGCCACCAGTGTCATTTTTATGTGGCAAAAAAAGAAGAATGAAAGTGAAGGGAAACAAATTCAGAATGTGGAAATGCCTACCAATCCTACGAATTCACCTGCTGGTAATTTATGTGGTACGGAAATGGAGCTGGAAAGCCTTCCTCAGCAGTCTATTGTGCAAGCTACTAAGGTGCATTATGGTGCAAGGCCTGATCTAAAAAGTAAGTTTGCTAATTCTTGGCATATTTACTTATATATACAATAGCTAAAATTTTACACTATTAGTGCAGTTTAATTTGCTATAACGATTAGTTGCATTACTTTTAAAATTAGTAATTCTACTGATTATGGATATTCACAATATGTAATTACTTTTTAAATGACCTGATAGTGAAAGAAAAGAACTTCTGTCATTGTTAGTGTATAAGAACTAATACATACACCATGCATATGTTCTTGAAATATTTAGTACACGAGGAACTTATTATTTGTACTTCGCACAATGGCGAAATCAAAAGTTTCGTTAATGGCATTCAACATTTAATTTTTATGTCTAATAGTACTACTATTTAACCTATATACGTCATATTAGTTTTTCGACAAAAGTATTCAACTAACCACCCTTCGCCGGTTATAATTCTGCCCCACGCACACACTGGTATTTTTCTTGAAATAATTGTTATAAGAGGAACTTATATTATTTGAATTGAATGACAGGAATACTTTTTGATTGCAAAGCATCAGATGTTGGAGTTGTGGTTTGCGGGCCAAAGAGCATGAGACATGAGGTTGCCAAAATATGTGCTTCTGGCTTGGCACAAAACCTACATTTTGAATCTATTAGCTTTAATTGGTGATGCTCTGGTTGCTTGTTCGACAAAAACGAGGACAGATGTTTTGTCTTTAATTTGCTACAGTTTTTCTTTGTTTGTTGGCTTTTGGATTGTAATTGGTTGTGACTTGTGTGCAAGTTTCTGAAATATGGTTTAAAAAGTTGTGTTGTACAGTATAACCTCGTCAAAAGTTGTATAAAAGCAACATGCACTTACGTTGTTCTACGTACAAAGAAAATAATGAACATCTTCAATTAGGGGCCTGCTTGGAAGGCTACCTTGTAATAGAATTTGGATGTAACTTTTACAATTTGACATGTTTATTTGGTCAAATAATTACTGGATTAACATGAATATGAATGTGTGATATTGTTTGCATGTGTACTCGTGTTGTTTCGGTCACACAGATCTATAACTTGTACAGAAAGTAATCTTGTTGACAAATATTAATACTACCTTTATATAAGCGGCTAAAGGAGGCTATTTCCGGAATTTAACATGAGGCTAAATTTGTCATTCCACATATCTGCTTCAAGGTGTAGGTCCCGCTAAAAGGGAATTTTACACTGTATGTCAATTATGGCAAAATATTTACCCATTTTAGCTCATCTTTTTTAAATTACCCGCCATAGCCAATTTTTTCCTCTTCAGTTTTTTACTAGTCTTATACATTATTATACACTTTTATAAAAGATTTATACATTGTCTACAGTAGATGTATGAAGTTATATATTGTTGTATAATATTGTATACTAGTTTTATACATTATTATAAACTTTTATACAAGGTGTATATATTGTCTACAGTAGGTGTATAAAGTTGTATATTGTTTTATAAAGGTGAATATTCAAGTTGTGCCATGAAATGTTGGACTGTAGGTTTGTAATTTAAAATATAGGCTATGAATATGTAATTTTGACCCATAAATTGTTTATAACTGAAATTTTCCCCCGCTAAAATTCCACTGTGTTTAGCAGGCGTGCTACTTCCTTTCTTCCCAAGTGGCTATGTAGCAAATATTAGGGCCGCTGTGTTGTTCTCTGTTCTCATCTTACCACCGCTTCCCCTGTCTTGTTTGTGATACTTTCTGGTGGAATCTTTCTCACTCTGCTCTTCTTCTTCTTCAAATTTGTTGCCTTGTTGGTACTACTAATTCCCCTTTACCCACTTTTCAGTAAGTTCAGTTCGTACTGTATCGATTTCAATTTCTCGCTTTTTGGCTTTCGGATCTGTTGTGATTTTTGTTATTCACAATTTTTTATGTTATCGGCTAAACTGTTTGGTATTTGGAGGACATCTTTTTCCTGTTTTGTGGGTCTAACATTTAGAGTAGACAAGTTATGATTCAAATTACTGAAAGGGGCTATGACTGATTGCTTGTTATGGTATGGGCTAAACTGATTGCTTTTTAGCCATGAAAATTGATAAAAACCGTTCAGTTAATAAGGAGCCCTAGGTCAGTAGATTAGTCCATAAAACAATAAAGGAAGTGCTCTTGGCCAAAATATATTGTATATGTACGTGTTTTGCTTTGCTCTGCTTCTTGGACTTTCTTAGTATCACTGATTTGCCTTTGTCATGATTTTGGTTAATAATCATAGATGACGTTTACCGATAACTATTAATGAAACAATAATGTAACAAGGAAGACGAGTTGTGGGGAAAAAAAGCTCAAGGTAATGTATGTGTTTAGCGAAGCTTTTCTCCTTCGACTTTCTTAGTACTGCAGATTCGCCTTTGCCATGATTTTGGTAAGACGGAGGATGAGTCTGCCAACTTCCCAAGTAAAAGTAACAGTTATTACTCCAACAACTTAAACTATATACGAAACATCACTAAAACATTTCATATTATGGAGATCAACTTAGTGCACCCAACAATATCAATATGCTTCATAATTTGTTCAATGTGATAATGAGAAAACTTGGTGGGATAGCAAAGTTATTGGGAGCCAAGGTAACATTATTTCATTGATATGAATGAATATTGTGGGCCATTCAGAATATTTGTTTTAGGCCATGTTTATTGTTTAAAGGTTTCTAGCAGTGACCTTCAACATGCTCTGACATTATACCAAAAAAGGGGGTCGAATTACCATATTAGACGTATTGACATGGATGTAGGAACTATTACAGTGTTTCAATTTGAGCATCTATAATGAAGAATATTTAATCCCCTTTTTCAAGTCAACCGTCCAAAGTTTTCTACGTAGGTTAGACCATCAAAATTTTCATAATGTACTTGGTCTTAATGAGAATTTCTGTATTGCGAATTGTGCCTGTACCTAAGCTTATTATGTTGAACAGTAATTTATTCTTTAGGTACCACAAACTACTAGCAAGAAGTTGCCTCCTGAAATATCCACTCCTGAGCATGCGGTTGTGGATACATATGAAAAGATCATTCACACACTTCTTGCACAGCGAACAACATATATACATGCTAGAGGAGGTACACGAGCTGTATCGGGGATATGTTTGTATTATCATTTGAGTTGAAACTTCTCAAATTTTATTAAATATACTGTAGCTCGGGCTTAGTGCACCGGGCTGGTCTTTTTTTTTTTTTATACTGTAGCTCTGACTGAGATTGGAGAATTTGTTGCGTATGATCTTGACGAGGATGAAGATTGGCTTCAAGAGTTCAACAGAAAAGGAAAGGTTCTTGCAGCTGAAAAGTAAAAATCTTAAACCATGCTTCTTGGCACCTACTGTGTTACATTTATACACACATCTTTCTTTGAGACGTATTCACTTGAATGTGAAGTTTACTCTGGTTAAGCTTGTATTCCTCATGCCACTGCAAGCTGGATATTTTTATTTACTGCTTTGCAAGACGTGTGATAACAAATTGGATATACTATATGTTCTTAGATCCAACGTATATCTTATCCAATTTACATTTTCTATATGAAAACGAGACAAATTTTGGCGATTCTTCTTTGTTGGTTTGCTTTGGATGGGTGCAGAACTTTATCAACTCAATGAAATAAGTACTAAATAATTTCTTCAATGATCTTGATAGATATGTCTTCTGCCTTGTGCAGATCAATCGAGACACGCTCAGCTCGATCAATATTTTCTCCTACAGTCTTTATGTCTTGACTTTTGAATTAGATTTATCTACAATGTGTAATAAAATAATATCATTTTTTTCATGTTTATCATTACTAGTTACTACTTACGCGGCTAACGAGAGCTGCTTGGGGTTGTAGGGCTATTTTGGAAAATTCGGTAATTTTCTGGATAGTCTGGTCATATCACCCTAATGTTTGTGCTATGTGTGTTTGTACGTATGATCAGCCGCTCTTCTCCCGTGCTTTAATGACAAAATACCCGATCATCTTTATGGAAATACCAAGTATATGCTACTTTTTGTCATCTAGGTCCAGGGAGGTTATTTCTGTAATTGCAGCAAAATAAAGCAACTCTATTGGATGAGAAAATGATTTACTGTAGCTCCCTTGAAAATATTTGTCTTTAGTTGACTATTCTACCCTCTTCTGCTAATGTCATCCCTACTATTCTCCAAGACAAATCATTTCATAAGGGCCCCACAACCAAACATCTTAAATCTTCTTTGCATATATTAAACTGTGTACATGTCCACGTTTCGCGCGGTCGGAAAAATTATTTGTCTTACAAATACAAAAATTACAGATTTTGGAAGAACAATAATTGGAGGATTCAAAAAAAAAAAATTGACCTAGATAAGTAAAATAGAGGTATAGACATTAATCTGCGCATTTAGTCCAAAATACTCCTTCATCTCATTTTATATGAAGATATTACTATTTCGGAAGTCAAACAATTTTTTTCTACAATCTTCTCAAACTATTTTTACATATTGCGAATCATTAGCTATGTTTACTTATAGTATTTTTTGTGTAGTTTTTAAGTATGTAAATTTCATTTTAAGAATTTTAAAAAATCTATTCCAAAATTCATAGTCAAAATAGTTATTTTGGCCCCGAGCCCCTTCCTATAAATTGAGAAAGAGGGAGTAATATTTCGAGAAAGAAAAAATAACATTTTACGATACAATTGCATAAAATGTAGAACTAACACGCTAAAATGTATAAAAATTGTAGATGTACTGAAAAGTCAGAGAAAAATATGGAGAAAAATAAAAATAAAAGAGGAATATGAATATAACACATACTTGTTAGCCTCAAACCTTTTTCTGGAAACATCAGTTGGATCAGAAAACAAAGAAAATCAATTTCCCACAACAATTACAATGCTCAAATAAAAGTAATCGATATCATCAGAAAATATATTGATTCTCCTAAAATATATAGATTGATATCTAAATAACAGGTCATATTGGAAGATGGAGAGAGGAAGAGATTATTAATGAATTATTTAATGATCATTTTATAAATTAATCCATATTGATTCAAGATTATGAAAAGGACTTTTGTAATTTAGCGTCGAGTAAGTTAATTAACTTTTTTCACGATGACCACTTGGTAGAAGGTCTCTCCGACTCTAGCCGTTGAAGCAAGGAATTGGAACCATATTGCTAAATATCCTAATCATGTACATTTGAAACTATTCATGTTTGTGAATTCTCTAGTTCGCTTGATTTGCTCAATATCCTAACTTGGCATTCACCTGTTTTCTTTAATGCATCATTCTGTTTGATATGAAGGCAAAGATGCAGTAATCAAAAAAGAAAACAAAATGAAGACAATATGGAAGAATATCAGTATTTTCCTATATATGTGTCATTGTTTTGGATGAAGCATCAAATTCACACACTAAAATTAACTAATAAAAGTTACCTGGTGAAGGAAAGTAGGTAATGGGAGGAAAAACATGCACAATACAAATGCGAATTCCTGGAGAGATGGCATGATCAAGTGCCCATTGAAAAACAGTCATATCATTTTTGACAACTACATAAACATCATTCATCTTTAAACAAAGAGGAAAACAACATCCATCTATTGTCACATCCATCTATTGTCAAATTACTGTAAAAATAATGCTTAATTACATACCCAATCAAAGAGGAAAAGAACATAAAACTTTCAGCCTAGCAATACTAAATCTGAAAACCACTTCCCCCAAAGCAGAAGATAGAAACTTCATTAGAGACAGATGAATTATCTGCCTTCCTTCTTGGTGGCGATGTGAAGCAAAAAAATAGCATCTTGAAGGAAAGATTTTTAAAAGGCTTAGCTACTTGAGGAAATTTGATTCACATATTGCATGTTTTTGTTTGTGGTATATTATAAGTCTAGTAACTTGTCAAGACTTTTAAAAATCTTTTCCTTCATAATTAAGGAATTTGAAAGGTTGAAACAGTAACTGCTATTCGTGTAATTTTTCCTTTCATCAATGTGTGAACATTGATAATTTAATTGCAACAAGTAGTCCTCTTTTATGTGTTGGTACCGTTATTATATTGCAGCAAATAAACATTAGAACTCTACTGTAACATATATCTGAAAGGAATAGGAAGAAGTGGAGTATTAATTATATAGCCAATTATAAAAATAAAATAAAAAATAGGAGAAAAAGTAAAAGTAAAATGTGAAAAATCCAAAAAAAAAAAAAAAAAAAAAGGAGAAAAAAGATAAATAGGAATGAAGGCCATAGAGAGGTGTCACATCACTTTGTCTATGCTCAGCTTTATATTATATATAGATATAGATTCATGTGAGATGTTCTCATTTTTCACCTATTACTTAATACCAACGGGACAAATAAAAAGTACTTAGTTTTACCTTTTTCTTTGGTGGCCTTGTACTTATTTTTACCTACATTATAACTACTGGAAAAACAAACCTAAATCAGTGCTGCTAAGTTTTAAAATGGATTTCTGAAAGTTGTTTCAAATCAGATTTCAGAAAACAATTACTCCATACAACATATAATCCATCAAAAGACACGAAAAATATTCCAAAAACTTTCTGCACAAAGTTTTATTGTAAAATTAAAACTATTTGCCCAAAACAAATCTATGTTTTTCTAACCATGATTTTTTGCACATAATTTTTTTGTACTTAATCATGATTAATTAACATGCATTGTTGCCTCATTAAATTACTTAATTATGAAAAAATTATATCGTTTAGCATAAACACTGAGTCCCAATAAATTATGGTAAAATTTCTCAAATGACTACCTTATTGTAGCTTCCTACCATTTGTAACTACCCTTTTTAATATTACAATTCGTAGCTAAAAATCGAAATGATTTGTGTATGTTTTCGGATGTATTTCTTGTCGGCAAATACATGAGCATACGGTAAATAAGGGAACGACTTCCTTTATTTTAGCCTCTAAACGTGGTGATATTAAATGCGAATTCAATATATTTTTTAACTTCCTTTCCACATAATTAGGCCGTAATATCCCCTTACCTTAAACGATTCTCTTCTTCCATTCATTGTTCAACGATCAATAACGTAAAAATTCAAAATTCAAAAATAAATCTTCAACACATCTGAAAATGCAATAACAAACACGACAATCATCAGGTAATTCGTGCAAAAAGACCGTTTTTGATTTCACAAATTTCGTATATTCAATTTGTATTTAGGTGATTTCAATTGTTTTCTTGGATCATAATGTCAAAGTTGTTTATTTCTTCTGATTTTGGTTTTTTTTTTTTTTTGATTTATTTTCAAAAATGATATTAGAAAATAAAAATGTAATATTATTTTAATTATGTTAATTTAAAAGAATTGTTAGGAATACAAAAAAAAAGGATCCGGTTCATATCTTTTATTTTTAAAAGCTAAACCTAAGTATTTACGAAGTGTAACAATATGTGTATGTTATATTGAAATATGTTTTCTCTTTTACACGTTCCAATAACTTTTCGAAGTTTTCATCAATAACTTTCCGAAGATCCGGTTCATATCTTTTTTATTCCCGAATCTAAACTATGTATTTCTTTTACGTAATTCAATATCTAAACCATGTATTTACGAACAAATGTAATTCAGGTAGTAGCTCTACTATGTATTTTTATAATATCTAAACTATGTATTTTTGCCTTGTCTAAACTATGTATTTGTAAACTATGTATTTATGAACAATGTAAAGCGAACTATGTATTTATGATTTGTTCAAACCGGCGACCGTGTTGAAGACATATGATATACCTATGGATCCTCTGCAGACGAGCGTGAATGGAACATTCCCAACCACATCTTGGAGGATGTTGTTTTGCCCCCAAGATACAAGAGACCGCCTGGTAGGCCAAAGAAGAGGCGTGATAAGCCTTTAAGTGAATTGTTGTTTGGAAAGGGCAGACATGCTTGCAGTACTTGTGGACAACTTGGGCACGACGTGACGTTCATGTAGTTTTGAGCCTGCGAGGAGTGAATTTTCCTGTGTTCCTATCAATTTAACTTTTTTACCGAAGATAGATTGGTTATTTAGGTATTTGAACACTTGTGTCAAAAAATTCCATTGACACTTGTTGTAGTACTATATAAATTTTTGCAATGAAATGAATGTCCCATTCAAAATGATCTTAATTGAATTTTTTTTTCACGATACGTATGGTGTTTTTTTCAATATCAAAAAATAATGCGTAATTGGTAAACTAACATACATATTATATACTTGCAAAAATGATAAAGTTGTTTTTATTTTGGAATTTTGTTGGATTGGAGGATCGTAGTTGTCTTGGTAATGTCAACTTAAAATTATGTATTTATTTGCCCTTTGCTTGGAAAGATGAGCGAATACATGAAGTTAAGGGTTCGAACCCCGCTCGGGCATAAAATAAAAAAATAATTTCGCGAGCGGGCGGGGAGTGTATGCCGGATCCGGCATAAAATCTTTAAGAAAAAGTTAAAGTTATCTTGATCCGGCATAACTAAAAATACCCCCCTCAAAGACAAAGTACGCTTTTTCATGAGACTTTTAGTTAAACATAACTAAAAGTCCGCGAGGGGGGGCACTACAAAATTTAAACTTTGCCTTATAAGGCAAACTTTTTTTTTTTTTGAAAGTCTATTTTATTCCATCCAAAAAACTTTTACGGCACAAAGTTAAAGTGACCTTCAAGCGTACATGGTAAAATTCCTACTCACTAACTTGTATAAGTCAAACTAGGAGCAACTATTACATTAAAAAAAAACGACCAGTTTCAATCAACTACACTTAGCTAGGGATAGCAATTCATAGCAAAGCAAGAGCTCTCTGCCATTTGAAGTTGTTCTGCCTTGGATGTGAATATGTTGTGCAATCTCTCTGCAAAGTCTATCGGAAGAAGCGAGTATTTTGAAATCCGAGTATGTTCCTTTCTCTCCAAACCAATGCCACTAGCTACCAAAAATGCGAAGTAATGGAGCGATGGCACGATTTGTGTCTAGCAATGTGTGAGATCCATTTGATTTCATTTTGCCACCCCTATTCTTCTAGTGTACCCCGGCCATACCAACAATCTGTACCACGATCCTTTTGTGATGGAGCATTCAAAATAAAGATGGGAAAATGTTTCTTGGGTCTCACGAAGATGCAATCAGGTGGCACTTGAATGCCAAATTTCAAGTCTATCAACAATTGCTAACTACTTTGTATTGCCGTGCAAAGTGTGAATTTGTATCTGGGATGGACATTTGGTTGCGGCATAATACTTTTCCATGTAACTTTGGTTTATATGCTTGAAAAAATACATATATATGCTTCAAGGCAAAGTTTGCCCATAAGGCATAAGTATGCCCCCATCGGCATAAGTTTAGTAAATCCTTAACAAGTTTATGCCGATGGGGGCATACTTTTAAAGGGCAAACTTTTATGCCGGACCCGGCATAACTTTGTGAAGGAATTATCAAAGTTATGCCGGACCCGGCATACTTATGCCAAGTCTGCCCATAAGGCATGAGTATGCCGGGTCCGGCATAAAATTTGTAATTCCTTAACAAAAGTATGCCGGGTCCGGCATAACTTTGGTAATTATAAAGGGGTTTTCAAGTTGGTCCAAAGTCACAGTTTGAAAACAAGAGGCACGATAAAATCTTCATAGTCCGTGGGATCCTGATGAAATATCCATATCAAATACGCAAGATGTGTTTATTAACCTAAAACATATCTACAACATACATATTTTGTGAACTGGGGAATTAAAACATACATATTTTGTGAACCTGGTGAATAAATGTATTTGTGGATTCATGGTGTCGCATTTTACTGTATTTTTTCAAAACTTCAGATTTATTTGACAATATATGGAACTAAGTACTTCAAACATATGGAACATAAAACCCATCGAGATTACTTTGGTTAAATGATAATTATCCAACATAAGTCAAAATACATCTAAAAAACATCGGATTGTTTCTTGTAATGAAAAAAAGGACAAAAAACATGGAATGCACGAATAGTATTTATCAAACATCAATTGCATCTACGGTGTCATAATCGATTGGTGGCACGATCGGTCTTGGTGGAACTTCATTATCACTGCATTGTCGCAACCTTGCCTTCGACGTAGTCCCATAAGAGTGCACCGTATCTCATACGCTGCATGTGTGCATCAATGACATCCGGAATCCTTTCACCCGATGTCAAATACTCGACATCTGTTGCCACAAAAACACCACGGTCACGGTCCCTAAAAAAAAAAAAAAAACTTTTATTAGAAAATATATGTTTCAAGTTCTAAACAAGGTATCTCAAGTTCAAATAACTCATGTATTTTATAAGAATAATAAATTGATATGATATATCATGTATTTGATACTCTATGATATTTTAAAAAATGTATGTCTATAACTTACGTGCTACCAAAGGTTACTTTACGGCGGAGTTATCAACATAGACAACTTCAAGGATATCGATCTCGTCCCTTATCCGCATATCTTTGGTCTTTCACCAAATCTATGCTTTTTTGATTTACATAGAATCCAGCCGGATGTAGGAAATGTGGCAGTAGCAAGCTTTTTTATTTCATTCTTAACTTGCGTTGTGCCCGGGTGATTGATACGAGTTGTAAACATACAGACGCCTGTACATTTTTTTTTTAAAAAAAAAAGAAGAAGAATTCAGCGGTAAAATAATGAATGAAAAACTAATGATAAAATATTTAATTCATCATTAAAAATACCTGTCCTTGAATGAAAGGAGTACCAATAACCAATGATTTTCTTCTTGTATATTCACCGGTATTAGCACGTTGTCAACGGTATGCCACGGGACATTGGAAATAAGCTCCGTGGCCCTTAACATACTCAATCAATACTTGCTCTTCGGTTGCCACATTTGTCCGTGTTTCAACATTGCGATATGCATGGTGGACCACATCAATTTCGTGCATATACATAAATGTGAGGAATTACAAATACATGATACATAGTTTTATATGTTGATAACAAAAAAATGGTTAGTGAAATACATGACACGGTTCTACGTATGTTTCATATACAAAACTAATTCAAACAATACAAAAATACATACGAATGCTATCCCCTCTATTAATGAAATGTTCGATCAATAAATACATGCAACTATACTTACGGATGCGGTCAAAAATACATGAATCATTAACCGAATTTGAGCAACATGTACAATATAATTTTATTCACAAAAAATATATATATAATAAATGAAAAAATACCTGCTTGTTCATCGTTAATTGTTGTTCTCCGACATCTGTCTCTACAACATTTTTCCCTTTGCTACTATAAGCAACATCGGATGTTTTTCTCCTCTTTGTGGCGGTATCAAAATCATTTTTTTTTTCCAAATTAACGAGTTGAAGGATTTCGATTCGGAAGGATCATGGATTTTCTTAGATCTCCTTTCAAAGAACAAGTTTCTCACCGTGTTCGCATCAACATCATGTTGTTCTTTGAGAAATACCCAAATCAAACGAAGGGAATCTAAATTTTGAAGAGTATGTGGGATACCTCTTGTAACCCTACCAGATGTGCTTTCATCCGCCATTAATTGATGATTTTCACTACTCAAAATGGGAAACCCTAAGCATTGAAAGTTATAATTTTTGAAAACAGTCAAGAATATAGAATTAAGTTGACTAAAATACACAAAAAAATGAAAAACTTACACAAATACACGATACCACCCACGAATCTCGGCACAAGAAATGTAGTGGAATCGTGCTTGATGGTAATGGATAGATTCTATGAGAAAAAAAAGGCTAAAATTAATGGAAAGGAGAGAGAAACTAAAGTATATTACGTGCGTTTCAAAAATGGGAAGATGAGATAGCGTTTCCCTTTATTTACGGTGTATTTGTGAACCGATAAGTGGAAGTTACGTTGTATCTATAATGGGCAATTTAGAAAATTAATTAGCTATTATTATTAATTTTAATAAAAGGTAGTTATTAACATTAAATAGGTAGTAAAAGTAGCTATAACAAGTAAATTTTCCATAAATTATTAGCTCATTTATAGATGGGCCAATAATATTAGAACTCCAATTTAAACCACTTTCATATAATTTTCCTCAATATATTCTATTATTTTATTTAAATTATAACTTTAATAAAATGTATAACTAATTATCTTTAAGTGAGTCCATCCTTAACAAATATTGTACAATCAGAAATATACACAAGTACAACAGAGATAGAATCATTTTTCGTTACAAATTTAAACTTAAACCTCAAATAACTAAAAAAAAAAAAAAAAAAAAATTACAGCGATTGACCTTGTTGGGCCGTGCACAGCACGGGCATACCTTACCTAGTTCACTTATAAAAGGACAAATCAGTAAGGGTCTGTATGCAAAAATGAATAACTTCACCAAATGGATAATGCAACCTTGATTAAATAGTGGTTACAGAGAGCATCAAAGTTAGGCATCTTAAAATTATCAATTATCACACTATATAGTACGCGGCTAAGTAAATCAGTAAATCCATCATTTTAGAACTATTGGTAAATCAAATCAGAAAGGTCTATAGTATTATGCATGCATTACAAACCCTTTTGGAAAGTACAATACGAATATGTCAAGGAAGAATTATGATCCCAAGTCAGTATGTCGAAAATAGAATTTTGTAAAGAACCAAATTAAATTAAGACAATATACAATTCGAAGCACCTGACCTATTTCACTTCCTTGTGCTTGTACATAAAGGGAGAATGGGTCAACTTAACCATTTACAAGTTGAACAGAAAAAAATAATCTTGCAAAAATTTCTTATGAATTACTTTTTTTTTTTTTTTTTTTTTTTTTTTTTTTTTAATATCTTTGATGTGTAAAAGTAAAATCTCTTAAAAAGACATAAAACTAATACTAACAAATTTTTAAAAGGCTGCAAATCAATTTTTTAAAACTTGCCAGGTTAGACCATTGGTGTTTCTGGGCGTGGCAGGACACTCCATCATCCAAAAACTTGCAGCAACACAGAATGAGAGGGACATCCACCTTACCTCAAAAATAAATGCACAAGACTGTAACACACAGTCTGCAAAAAAAATCGGAAGATACTTAACTATGCACAAGTACTTCCATAAAATACAATACGTAATCAACTAACAAAAAAATTAGTCTTATCGTAATTTCTTCTTACACTTGGTAGTTGCCATTTATCAAGTAGCAATGGTCCCTTCGCCTCTTTCAGGAGTTGTTGAAAAAAGTAATACAACAACATAATACCCAGTGTAATCCCACCAGCAGGGTCTGGAGAGGTTAGAGTATACGCAGACGTTACCCCTACCTTAGGAGGTAAAGAGGTTATTTCCGATAGACCCTCGGCTCAAAGAAAAGCAATCGGGAAGTTGAAAAGAGTAACAAAAGGTACTATTTCTAGTCGATGCCGCCAATTTAGCCATGAAATCTGCAGCCAGATTAGCCTCTCTATAACAATGAGAGTAATTAAATTCAGCATCCTTCAAGTTGCTCGTGGTGCCTCTAATGATACTCTTGAGCTTCATACTGTTGATAGTCCCTTCTTTAAGCATGTTACCTCAATGCTGATTTTGTTATAGCCATTCTGCACACACCACCTGCTTCCATAGCTGCAGCTTCTGTATGATTGTTGCTAGTACTGTGAATGGAAATTGAGAAGGCCATGATAAGATCTCCCTCAGAGTCCCCGAGCACACCTCCAATTCCAGCCTTACCACTGTTAAATGTTGAAACTTCCATCTGTGTTAATCTTTACCATACCTGGTAAAGGTCTAGTCCAGATGACCTGTTTCCATATAACAACTGACCTAAGATTTTCAATAATCCTACAAGTTTTTGCCCAGTTCTCTTCCATTTTGTATCTTGAAAATGCAGTAACCATAGCCAAAATCAACTGAACATGTACATACTGCAATTTTAAAAATTCAAAACAAAATTGTCCTCGTTAAACTCAGAGAAAACAAGATTACTTGATCTCATCACTAATATACCACTTGATCTTAGACATAGCAACTAGCATCTTATTGCCCCTTAATTCTAACTAATGCTAACATCTCATCATATAAAGCTTGAAAATTTGATTCAGAGCGAACAGAAACTACAAGAAAACTGCGGAAATTAATCACATGGACAATTGGTCCACACTCCACCCACTATGTTATGTTTAAAACCATTAAAGTATGGTCCAAGTTGCAGTTTCAAATTCAAGTGCGTAACGAGAATCGACAGATCTGTAAGTTAGCATTTGTCACTTGTCTGGTTACTGCCAGGAAAATAAAGTTGATATGCAAAGAGGTTTTTGAATAATAATATTGGCATTCCCATAATACAAAGATAATGTATATCGTAACTCTGAGAACGGCAAAATAAATGAGTTAAGAGTCTGTTTAGGTGATGCAGACCAGAAAACTTCAACTAAGCTTGACATCTGACATCAACCATCTGACAACTTGTCAGCCATTTTTTTGTCTCTTTGAGTTCTGGCTTCCTTCTTCCATGGCCTTCAATTTGTTCTTAATTGCAGCTATTTTGGCACTCTTGCTCATTTGAGCCGAGGAGCCAGCAATAAAGTTTGACTTGCTCGTCTCCCCACCAGCTGCAGAAGAAGAACTTTCAGACCCTTCCATCAAATATTTCTCACTGGCAAGCCTAACAACCAAAGGTCTACCACAGACCAATCTTCCATGCATCTTCTCCTTGGCCAATACAGCTTCCTGCATGCTCACTTTAAACATAGAAATCAGTAATTACTCTCAATGATGAGCAACTGAAGAGTTCTGCAACTTACCTCTTTAGTGCTAAACTGGACAAAAGCATAACCACGTGGCTCCCCACGCTTAGGGCCACGAGTGTGCCACAGGAAGTCTTCAGCTACAATCTTCCCAAAGGAAGAAAACATCTTAATCAAAGTAGCCCTGGTGTCAAAAATAAATATACAATCAGGTGAAGCAAGTCTTGGGCAATATAGTATTCCAGTGCTACAAGTTCACCAGGGAATTTGATTGCAGAGATCTATCCTTACTCTGATATTCTAAGATCCAGGTTTCCAACATAAAGTCTGCTTTCAGACTTATCATCCAAAGAATTACTTGGATCCTGCAATAACATTAAAAACAGCTAATTAGCAGTTGCCAGAATTACTCTTACAAATGAAACATTCTAGAGCAACTTATATGACTAAGGATGTGTTTGGTAGGAAGGTAAATGTTTTTCTTTTTTTTTACTGTTCAAAAAAAAAAGGAAGGTAAATGTTTTCAACTATACCATGCAGAACAAAAGGACCTGGTAACCTATGCAGCAGCAATCCACAAGCAAAATAGAACTTTGGTATCTAGAATATTGCAGCCGCAAAGACCTGCATTCAGAAAGAAAGTTTTAGTTCAGATACTCCAACTTAAGTAATTCCCAGACCCCACTTGTGGGATTACACTGGGTATGTTGTTGTTGTTTCTCCAACTTAATTAATATTTCTTTCAGTTCAGCTGCAACATAGCTAAGCATAAATCCCATTACACTCTTTCCCTGCATCGACACCACGGGAAGGAAGATAAAGTTCATGTGAACTTAAGAATTCAACATAACTCGTTTTGTTTAGGCATGTCAGACAGTGAAGAGACCAGCAACATATCCCCCTCCTTTGCTTCTCCTCCCTCTTAACTCAACCTAAAAGAAAAGCCCCTCTTATTCTCCTTACCTTTTCACTCCAATTTTCATTGATCCAAAGTGTCTTAGGGTCTTCCCAAAAGCAAAGGCATCTTTCCCATGCATCCTGTCCTCGGGAGGACAAGTGCCCATGGCAACCAAGTTCATGTTTTAAAGCACTGATTTCAGGCTTCACATTGAGTTGCCTCTTGGATTATTCAATTCTCCACAAAGGTCTCGCACATCTAGGTTCTTCTCAATTCCACAGAGACCCACATTGGGCTGGGATGGACGGGGAGACAAGATTTACTACCCAACTTTTGCAAGATGTAAAATGAACTTGCCCTATTTAAAAGGGCAATACCAACTAGTTGGAATGAAAGCTTAGTCATGTTGGTACAAGTACATATGATCCCGTGCTTGGAAGGAATCTTTTTAATCTTTTTACATATTTGTATGCCGGTAGAAAAAATAGAGATTTTAGTGTAGAGAATCCCAAGTAATTGAACAGTGGAATGAAATGGGTATAAACGGAGTGCTAGCTTAAGATTGAAGTATACTTGTTAATTCATCACAAACCAATACCAGGAATCCAGGATGTAGCTTCATCCCCATGCCATCTACAAAAATTAAGAAAGCTAGGGAGGGGGCAGAAACCAGACTTCACCTTTGGGCCATAGATACAAACTAAAACAACTCTCTCTATCAAACTTAAAGGTGAAAATTAAATTCTCAAGACCCCATGCCATATATCCATAAATAAGAACGATCTCCACCCGAGCAATTTGGCTTTAGAAGTGTAAGGGAGGGCAAGGACCGTTGGACAGCGAACTTGAAATTTGGACCATAAATGTACGACTTTATCTATGAAATCTAAAAATGGAAAATTGACTTCTCAAGAATGAAAACCAGGATGAGCCCCAAACCCATCCATCTATCAACAAATTAAGAAATATCTTCTCCCTGGGCAATTGCATCTTTTGGCCAATAAAGTGGTTTTCTGAAGTATAATTTACGAACAGTAACATGCTACAAACCTCATTCATTCAGATCATGCCAACATCACTCTTCTGAACATGTTTGATACACATGAATGATTTATCATGCACTGCTAACCACTCAAACAAAGTTGCACAACTTCCCCTTCCAAATCCATCCCCCATCACACTTAACTTTTTACACTAAGATGCCAGGTAACCTTCATCTTCCATATTGACAATTTTCATCTTTGCCTCTCTATATCATAAACTCGATGAAAAATGTTACTCCCTCTATCCCAAAAAGATTGTCTTAGTTTGACAGGGCACGGAGTTTAAGAAATAAAGGAAGACTTTTGAAATGTGTGGTCCAAAACAAGCCTTAGATATTTGTGTGGTTGTAAATCATCTCATAAAGTTAAATTGTTTCTAAATATAGAAACGTGCCAATCTTTTTGGGACAAAGTAATAAAGAAAGTAAGACAATCTTTTTGGGAAAGAGGGAGTATAAAACAGCATCAGCATTCTACTCTAAGTAGATTGTGATGCTTGATTAGTAAACCCAAATCTAGAATACTAGTAATAAATAAGCTAATCTACAACCCCATCAAGTTGGAACTCACATGATACACATATTCCTAACGTTACATAGAAAATTGGAGCTCCTAAATACAACTAGAAGGCAGGCCAAGATGCAAATCAACCGAACAAAACATTCAGCATAAAGTAAGTGAACCCATGGTCTTTCCGCAAAATCAGATATTTTATGTACATTTTTTCTAGAATTGATCTAATATTAGATGTTGGCACCCATGCTACAAAAAGGCTTAATGGTGCACTAGATTGAAAGTTGAGTTATTTACCTAGAGGAACAATGGTGAATTCCCACTTAATGCATTTTTTTCTGCTTTCTTTAATGTTATACCCATGTTCTAGAAACAATCGCAACCAAGTTCACGTTTTAAAGCACTGATTTCATGCTTCACATTGAGTTGCCTCTTTGCATTCAAAAATCATTATTCAATTCTCCACAAATGCCTCACACATTTAGGTTCATCTCACCTCCACAGAACCCCCACATTGTGCTGGGATGGGCAGGGAGACAAGAGTCCCTACCTCACATCTTGGACCATATACGTAAAATGAACAACTTGCCCTATAAATTTAAAAGGCAATACCAATTAGTTGGAATTAAGGCGTAGTGATGTTGGTACAATTACATATGATCCTGTGCTAAAAAGGGACCTCTTTTATTAAATTTGTATGTCGGTAGAAAAAAATTGAGAATTTTAGTGTTAGAGATCCCAAGTTATTGAACATTGGAATGAAAAAGGTGCAAATGGAGAAATGGATAATACAATTCATTACCTCAACTAGCTTAAGATTTGTTATACTTGTTAATTCATCACAAATCAATACCGGGATATACTCCGATGCCATTTACCAATATTAAGAAAGCTAGGGAGGGGAAAGAGACCCGACTTCACCTTTGGGCCATAGATACAAACTAAAACAATTGACCTTATGAAATTTAAACGTGAAAATTAAAATTTTCAAGAACCCATGCCATCAATCCATATATAAGAACGATCTCCTCCCCAACCAATTTGGGTTGTACAAGTCTAGGGGAAGGGATGGAAAGTTGAACACCCAACTTGAGATTTGGCCCAATGTAAGCAGAACAACTTGAGATTTGGCCCAATGTAAGCAGAACAACTTTGTCTGTGAAATTTAGAAATGGTAAATTGAGTTCTCAAGAATGAAGACTAGGATGACCCCCAAACCCATCCATCAAAAATTAAGAAATGTCTTCTTCCCAAGAAACTTCCTTTTTTGGCCAATAATATAGCTTTCCGAAGAATAATTTATGAACAGTAACGTGCCACAAACCTCATTCATTCAGTTCATGCCACCGTCATTCTCCTGAACATGTTTGATAATTGATACACATGAATGACTTGTCACGCACTACTAACGACTCAACACAGAAACACAATCATCCCCCATTACCCTTAACTTTTACGCTAAGATGCCAGGTAACCTTCATCTTCCACATGGACAATTTTCATCTTTGCCTCTCTATGTCATAAACTCGGATGAAAAATGTTATAAATCAGCATCAGCATTCTACTCTAAGCAGATTATGATGCTCGATTAGTAAACCCAAATCTAGAATCCTAGTAATCAATAAGCTAATCTACAAACCCATCAAGTTGGAACTCACATGATACACATATTTGCTTATGTTACATAGAAAATTGGAGCTCCTAAATACAACAAGAAGACAGGCCAAGACGCAAATCAACCGAACAACAAAAAATTATTTAACCAACAAATTCTACTAAAATTTCATCTATCCCAGTTCAACCAGAAACATTCAGGGTAAAGTAAGTGAACCCATGGTCTTTCCGCAAAACTAGATATTTTATGTACATATTTTCTAGTATTGATCTAATATTACATGTTGGCACACATGCTACAAAAAGGCTTAATGGTGCCCTCAATTGAAAGTTGAGTTATTTACCCAAATCCCACTTAATGCATTTTTTTTATACTTTCTTTAGTATTGCACCCATGTTCTAGAAATCCTAAATCTCAAATAGGAAATGGGATCCAAAAACTTATCCACGGAAAACCAAATAGTTATAATCTGATAATGTGCTTCACTTTTCTAAGAACTATGGTTCCTTAGTTGTCTTTGTAGGCAAATAAGTGTTGATTGAATTTTAAGTTAGGAAAAAGCTGCCAGAAATTGGAAAAAAGAAATCGAGCTAAAGCCCCACTAACATAGAAACCTAGTATTCAACAACAAACTTAGGAGAAAATTAGAACATACATAGGCAAAAAGACAACATAAAATGAGTATTAAACGTAGCTTACTTGATTTTTTGGCTGAATTTTTTATGATGAACAAACAAGACAGTGCTTGACATGTACCAGAAAAAAATAAGAGAGTGCTTAAGTAACGTGATCAAGGGGACAACTTTATTTGCGTAAAAGGTTTTATGGGATTGTTTTGTCCCTCTCTAATTTTTGTGCCCTTCTATCCGACGTTTGATGGATTTGGGTCAGCTCACTCTATTATCTCTTACTGGATTTTCTGCCAGTCAGCCCAATAAAGATTCTTGCCCCACAAACAAACAGTCCAACCAACAATAATGGTGGTCATTGGCATTTATGTCCTTATTTTATGCTGGTCTTCAATTTCTGTCCCTCATAACCAAAAAAAAAAAAAATTCTCAAGGCATAAATTTATATTTTCGCATAGTAATATCTCACAAATGATGTAACGCATTACTTTTTCCCTTAAAAAACTTATGTACTACTAGACATAAGTTCAATAACTAAAGGCCATAATTTAAAGACCAACCCATTTCAAGGGACAAAAATTAAAGACCAGCCCATTTAAAGGGAAACGGACAATTTCTTCGTAGAAATAGCGTCAGTTCACCATTTCTTGGGCATGTCTTTGAAATATAATTATTACTAGTAAATTTTTCCGCGCTTCGCGCGGTAATAAAAAACCTCATTAGATTACAAAAGATTTTTTTCACAGTACTAAAGTATTACAACTATTTTGGAATTTGAATATTTGAAATATTTTTTTGTTCTTCAACTTCAAATGCATTAGATTAACATTTCGTTATATGTTCTTCTCTTATTTTAATTTTTTGTATTATTAATATAGGTGAATCTAAAACTTTTTTTCCTTAAGAATGTAAAGAAAGAAATGAAGTTTAAGAAGAATTGATCTCTGCATATCGAAGTAATCAGATTTTATATGTATTTAAGTACTTATTTTTTTTAAAGGTTTGTTATGGAGTCAAATTTGAGTACTTTCGTAATTTTATTTTTGTTTAAAATTTAAAAGAAGCCAAAAAAAATGAAAAGAAAAAAAGCACAATTTTCTAGCTTTCATACTTCACCACCAATTTATTTTAAATTTGGGCAATTAAAAAAATGCCAATTACTTTTAAAAGCTTCTACCATAAACATACGACATGATCAGAAGGGAATGGCTTTGATGAGAGAATTCATAAGAGCTTAAAATGAAATTATATGAGTAACAAAGGCTATAAAAGGGGAAAAGGGGAAAAGAAAGAGAAAGTTACATTTGTGAACAAATTATTATTCTAAATCCATACAAATCAAGGTATATTTTTACTCACGGATCCAATTGCTTAGTTCTCTATTTTCATCACTTTCTCATTTTCTTCCGTTCACCAACCTAAATATTAAATTATCATATTTGAATCATCAAAGAAGAAATAAAATAATTAACGGTCAAGAAAAAAAGATAATAAGAATGAAAAATCATTTTTGGAAAAAAAAAAAGCGAACGACAAAAGAAAGTTAGCTACTATGTGAGAAAGAGAGGCCGGTGAAAGAGGGTAATCAAATGAGCTATGCAAGAACTGCAAAAATGATAGTTGCAATTTCTTGTGTTTATTCTCTAGTTTGATTGATATATATAGAGAATAAAAAACACGTTTCACATTTCAAATGAACATCACATTCATCAAATATTAAATTCGTACGACGTGACTTTTGGAGTCATTACTAATGTATAATTAATATTTAAGGGGTAAAAAGGAATGAAATAAACTGATTTTAATTCACTTAATACTCTACAAATTATTGAGAAAATTATTTTTAGGTTAAACTATCTCAATGTGAGCATGCAAAAGTATCCGTTCCTCTCTTTCTCTCCCAGTGACAATAATCTACATGTTCTTGATACCACAAAATAGATATTGAAAATGTTGAAATTAAAATGAGAAGTTTTTAGAATATAAAAGGTCCCCAGATTGTTAGAATTTCAAAGATAATTAAGAGAGATAATTTATTTTTTATTTTTGACACAACACATTTAGCACAATTAAGAGGGTTATATGAGTGACTTGATTTTTTTAAATATAACATATATATGGAAAAAGATAGGGACAACAACAACAAACAACAACAACAACAACAACAAACAACAACAACAACAACAACAATAATAATAATAATAATAATAATAATAATAATAATAATAATAATAATAATAATAATAATAATAATTGTGTTTTATACTACATATCACCTTTCATTGCTCGCTTTGACAGGTTTGATTAATTTGACCCTAATTTGCAATTTCCGATAGCCTAAACTAAATTAAAAAAGAAAAAATTGTTAGTCCAGATCGTTAAATAATAATACCAAGAATAGTATTTGAATGGTTAATTGAGATAGTAAAAACAAAAATATAATAAAACTTAAGGTGAAATCTTACAATTTTTAACACAATGCTAAAGCATGTTCAATAATTGAATTGTTGGTCGTTCTCACTTTAAGATTACATATTGCTACTGAAGATAAATTCTGAGTATAAAAATTGAGGTAGTTTATAAAGTTGACCTTATTAGTACTCAATAATAAGAATGAGAACTTCTTACAGTTGCTACTATGCTACATTAAGTACAAACAAAAAAATAGTATTAATACATGGAAAGAAAGAAATGATCATACCTTCACAAATGAAAGGTCACATAAAATTCTCTTAAGATTAGCAAATACCAAATCAAATATTTCAGTACATTCGAATCATTCTAAATCAGTTAAACTCAAGAAACAGGGAAAATGTACAAGGCAAACCACACAAATTGCTGTTTTCCTTCCAGGCATGGCTACAAAATTCAGTTGTCCTCTGAGTAAACAATTGTATAAAAAGCTTCCACGTATGAGAGACTATTGGACAAAGCACAATGTGATTTATCTTCAATGTCTAGAAAAGGAGCCATATGTTGAATGTCGATATTTAATTGCATTAAGGAACCATAGAAAATGCCTCTTTGTCTTCCAACTCCTTGATGCTTTGCCTTCTCCCAAACATTTTCCTTTTGGGAGGATAAGAGTTGCAACCGTAACAGCCATGCTTGAAACCATTTTTTCTTTCATTAATGTGTAAACATTGCACAATTAATTGCATTAAGTACGCACTTCTTTATTGGCATGCATATTTTGCAATTGGCAATATTAATTTTTATAAAATTAAATAAAAGGGATAAAAAGTCAAAAAAACGAGATAAAAGATAAATAAAATGTACGAAGGTACAGATGTAGAGCGCTACATCACCTCGTTTACGCAATAAATTATCTTATATATAGATATAGATTATGGTGTTTGAAATTTTAAAATATGTGAAATTTTCATTATAATGTTATGGAGTTTCATTTGTAATTTAACATCAATGACAGTGACTAAATATTGGGATTGAGAATAATTATTTATCAATTGCATCTCAAACAACGTTCTAAAAACTGATCGGCTGAGCCATTTTTACATTCTTCGTTTGCCTCAAACAGCTCCATCAGATTGAATGGCCGATTGGATCTATTGGGCCCTGCCCGAATGTCTGCATGTGGCAACTAATGTCGTTTGTCTAAATCAATAATTAGTCTGTCCCACAATCATTAGTTTGCAATAATCTAGAGCATGTGGTACCACAGGTCCTTCATAATTTAGCTAATCGACGTCCAATTATGCATTTTTAATTATTGAACTATTACCAACGGGTATTATATAGAGTAAATCTTTCAATTATATACACACTAGCCAAGGCGAGGGAGAGGGCTGCGCGTGACCTGGATCAAGTAAAGTGCATCAAGGACGAGGACGGCGATGTACTAGTGGAGGATGCTCTCGTTAGACGAAGATCGCAGGCATATTTCCATAAACTCTTGAACGAAGAAGGGGGTAGAGACATTGTGTTGGGAGAGTTAAAGCGTTCTGATAGGTGTCACGATTTGGGTATTGTAGGAGTATAAAGGTTAAAGAGGTCAAGGGTGTTGTTTGCAGGAGGTGTAGAGGGAGAGCTACCGGGCCTGATGAGATCCCGGTTGAATTTTGGAAGAGTGCAGGCAAGACAGGTTTGGAGTGGCTGATTGGGTTGTTTAAAGTCATTTTTAAGACGGCGAGAATGTCTGAAGAATGGAGGCGGAGTACAATGATTCCATTATACAAGAACAAGGGTGACATTCAGAGTTGCAACACTTATAGGGGCATCAAGCTGCTAAGCCACGCTATGAAAGTCGAGAGAGGATAAAGGAGACGAGGGGCGAGGGAGAGACATGTCCCGTTTCGTAGAATCGCCTTGGATTCATGCCGTGGCAAGTAGATCATGATGATTCATCTATGCAGCAAAGATAGTGGAAAGCAGAGAAACTTACATATGGTATTCATCGACCTAGAAAAGGCATACGACAAATCCCAAGGGAGGTTTTATAGAGATACTGATGCTAAAGTGTACCCGTGGCATACACCAGGCTGATCAAGGATACGTTTGACGGAGCGAAGATCGTGTAGGATGAGGGAGCAAGGACTTCCTGACATTTTCCAACGCGACGGGGCCGCACCCGTGAGAACTTATCGTGGTGATATAGGACGACGCGTTCATGCCGAGTATTTATTTGCGACGACATAGTCTATTGACGATACTGCGATTCAAGCTCTTGTTTGGAGACAAAGGGGTGAAATGATAAGCTAGATGTTTGGAGACAGACTCTGGAGTCTAAAGGGTTCAGGTTGAGTAGGACCAAAATGGAATACTTAGAGTGCAAGTTCAAAAGAACGTTACCGAGCCTGAGATAGGCGTGGAGGTGAGGCTTGTTAATCAAGTTATTCAAAAGAAAGAAAGTTTCAAGTACCTTAGGCCTATTATCCAAGGGGATGGGGAGATTGACGATCATGTACACATCGATGTTTGGCGATGGCGTGCCACCAAAACTTAAAAGCAAGTGTACAGAAATGCAAGGGTTAGACCAACTATGTCGTATGAGACAGTAGTGTCGTCACCAAGAATTCTCAAGTTCGAAAGTTGCGGGGTATGGAAAATCGAGGATGTCAGGGACGGATGCGGGCATATCAAGAGAGATAGATTAGGAAATGATATCCGGACAAGGCGGAGTGGCCTCGTGGAGGATAAGACGCGAGGCGAGATTGAGATGGTTCGACATAGAGGAGATGCACAACTGCCCCAGGCGGAAGAGATCGGCTATGGATTTGCCGAAGAGGTAGCCATAGGATTAGACGGATATGGCGCAGTATATTACCGAGAGCATGACCTTAGATAGTCTTATGGAGATTTAGATGGTGCTAGTACTAGCTGAGTGTTGTCCTACTTACCCTGTCATACTAGTATCGTAGCAATATTCTAGTATTTCGACTATTTGTTGTCTCTTGTACTTCGTTTATTTATTAGTTTGTAGTTACTATTACTTTCTTCATAATGCTTAGCTATAGTATTTTGTCATTGCTTCTTTTCTTCGCATTTCTTATCTAACCCCTTTTATGTCACGCTTTTCAAATTTCGAGTTTTTCTAAACAACCTCCTCTATCTTTCAAGGTTCGGGTTAGGGTCAACATTCTACCCTCTCTGGACTTACCATTAAAATTACACTTAGAGTTGCAGAAGTTTCTATGTTTAATTGAAGGTTACATTTGAAACATGTTATGCGCATGGCACGTTCTGTATTTTGTCTTATAAAAGAACTTAAATGGAATCCTTCGAAGACAGAAGGAGAAAAAGGAACTGTAATAGGACGTTGCAACGTCATAGAATGCACATGGAAAAATTCCGGAACACGACATTTAAGAGCATTCTTAAGATTAAAAAAATTCAATACAATGACAGATTTGCCAGTAACTTTAATTAATACACTATGGGGTCGTTTGGTAGATAGTCAAATTTATCCCGGGATTATAATCCCGGAACTAATTTATCATCGGGATTATTTTATACCATCTAAAAGATGATAAAATAATCCCAAGATAAGGAGATAAGCCACCCAAAAACTTAAAAGCAAGTTCTATACGGATATTTGGTGGGTATAAATTTATTCCGGTGATAAATTTATACCTTCTACCAAACATGATAAAAATGGCCGGATATTCCAAAATTCTCGCCCCATGCTGTAAGTAATGCTCATGAGCTTGGTTCCTTTTTACTATGACTTAAATGCTTATTCTTTTACTAATGTTGTGATGGATGTGTGAAAAAAGAGTTCACTATCAAAGAGAGATAGGATTAAGTGTTATATGATGAAATCCAATGCCATTTAGAATTGTGTGGTAGTTTAGCCTCGGTTTTTGGAGATTTTCAAGATGCGGGGCGAGATTGAGATGGTTCGGATACGTCATAACTAAAATAGATGCGCTATAAGTGTCCACACATTAAACGGGCAGGTGCGAAAGATCGGCTTTTTTATACGGTTTAAGGAGAAGGTAGTAGGTAGTACGATTTTAAATATTGGTATTGGGGGGAGGTGGGGATTAGATGCAGAGGATATGCAACCACGGTGCGACTTCACCGAGAGCGCACAGTGATTTCACAAATGTTAATCTTGTTTAATGTCATTTTCGATCTATGCCCGAAGACGAAAGAGTATAATGATCCCGTAGAATAACAACAAGGGTTAGTAAAATGTAGTTGAGTGTTGTCCTACACTCATGAACATGTCATAAAAGCGAGTATCGTAGCAATATTAATGTGTTTATTTACGAGAACTTGTTTGTCTCTTAATCGACTTCGTCATTCATTTATTAGATTTGTAGTTACTATTTACATATGGTACTTATCGATAATGTGGATAAAGTATTTTTGTACAAGATGATCGATTTACTATACTGCGGCATTTCTTATCTAACCCTTTTTCAAACCCAAATAATGAAAGATACTTAACACTCTCCAAATTGCATTTCGGTCAGCTTCCTCAACTTGTTTTTATTTGCTCACCATGAATGGAATCGACACTAAAGATCTTAAGTATCACATGGTGTACGCTTATTCGTAGACGATATAGTATAGATCGACGACACCTACGTAGCACAGACGAGATAAGAGACAGACCTTAAAGTCTAAAGGCTTCAGTTGATCGATATGTTGTTGTGGCATCACAAGAGATCTATGTTTAGTGAAGGTTACATTTGAAGCATGTCTATAATCTAATAAAACGGCACGTTCTGTACACATTTTGTCTTATAAAAGAACTTAGGCTGGCATCATCCTAAGAAGAACATGTCACCGAGAATTAAAGGTAACTGTGTACAGGGTTGTTAAATACACTATGCCGTATGCCCGGAGTGTTCGTGAAAAAATTCACATGTTCGTAAAAAATGGTGTTGCAGCGACATGTTAAAGCAATACGTGTGCATTAAAAAAGATTCAATAAGATATACGAGTGCTGCAAAGAGTAGCCGCCGCGTGGTACATAATACAAACGATGGGGTCGTTTGGTAGATAGTCAAATTTAGGCAAAGGTAGACCGAGAAAGTATAAAGTGACAGATGCGACACATCTACAACTCACCAAGGAAATGACCTAAATATTTTATCTGATGATCTGATAGATGGTAGTAGGTAGTGTAGCGTCGTTCGACAATGAGATAAGAAGGTTCTGGGCCTCGTAGTATCCGTTTCCTTGCTACAAGATTATTACTATTATGATTATCTTATGCCTCAATTTTATTACTACTATTGTTTCTTTTACTTTGGTTATCCTTAATATTTATACTGCTAGGACTTTTCTTTTTTCAATATTTTCAACTTAGCTTTTTACTCTTGCAGTTCTTTCAAACCATTTATTAAAAACTAATTTTCTTGAGCCAATAATCTATCGAAAAATAATCTCTCCTTTAGGGGTAAGGTCTGCGTATACCTCACCCCAAACCCCACCTTATTTTCTTTTGGCGGCTTTGTTGAGAAACAAAGTGTTGTATTAAAATTGTATACTCAATTAACAATGAAAAGTAGGATAAACAGATTCCTAATCTTTTTTTAAAGCCTACTCACTAATAACTATATAAAAAAAGTCTATTAGTGGAAGCAAAAACTTTTGCATTTTCTGTATTTTTGTTGACAAAAAAAGTGCTCGAACAACTTGCAATCTGACTGGCGTATATTGCCGATGGTAGATTTTAGCCTTAATCAAGTTGATTAATGGAGAAATGTTTGCAACCATTAGTCAAAAGGCAAAACATAACAAGATCAAGTAACCACTAACACCAACAGCCCTGGAACAAATTTGTTTAACCGTAGCATTATATAGCCACTCCATCTTTTTTTTCTTCTTCCAAGTAATGCCAATCTGTATGGGTCCCACGGAAGTTATAACGATAGTTGAATCTAAGGTCCTTTTCCCTTGAATATTGTAGATATTACCTCTTTTATTTTAATATTTTTTACAACCAAACTAATATTGGTACTCCTCGGTATGACTAATTCAGATTTTCTCCGCAAAAATTCATTAAATTAGAAAATACATTAAAATTTTCTCCATGATCAAACTTTGAATGCTGTGGATAACTTGGTTTTATAGGTGAAAACTTCTCATTCATGCCGTTTGTTTCCATTCCCTTAAAAAGACTCTCCTTCCACTTCGGATGAATGGGAAAACAAAAATATTTAGTAATTCCTTCATTTTATTTTGTTTGATACTATCTTTTTATAACTATATTTTCAGAAAAAATAATATAGTCTTATATGTTCTTAATAAGAAGCTTCTATAACCATACAAATGATATGTTTAAAACTCCAAGTCTCAACAGTTTTTACCCACACAAATATTATAGTCTAAGATCATAATTATTAAATTATTTTTGTATAAACTTTTTGTCTAAGTTAAATTAGGAATGATAAAGTAAAATGGAGGGAGTATTTTGCAAGTTGTCACCACGTGCTATCGAAATGTAAAGACTTGACTGTAAAACTCGGTAAAAGTATGTCTGAAATTAATTTGGTTGAGAGTATTTACAATATTTTTCTTCTTTTGACAATACCAAAATTGCTCTATCCATCCAAGTAAAGCTGATATTCTTCCCCTTTTGCTTTTTGTCAGTTACTGAAAATTAGACTTCCTTCTTTAAATGGTAAAAAAAAAAAAAAAAAAAAAAAAAAAAAAACTTCTTTCAACAAATTCAAACTGCTTTCACTGATTCCACTTTTCATTTTGCCTAATTTGATTTGAAATATATCACCATCTAACTCGATCGCTTGCATTTATCATGATTAATTGTCCTTTTGATCAAACTTTGTTTAGCATCTTAGTAGCATCCAGCAAGTCAAAATAAACACTTGCTCTTGTTGTTCAAATATATGTGACACTGTTTAAAATGATATAATTTACAAATAAATAAAGCCGTTTGAAACTTATAATCTAAATTAGCTTTTGGTATTTATATCGCTATAGATAATTTATTAAAAATAAAGAAAAAACTTAAAGTTAATTTATTTTTAAGTATAAATATATTATAATTTTCGGGACATACTATAAAGAAAGGTGTACAGACTATTTAAGTTGGGACAGGATGAATAATATTCACTGTGTTACTTTCCTTTTAGTCCGTTTCAAAAATAATTCTTCTTTTGACAACTATTTAATTCTAACTTTCCACATGATATGTTTAAAACTATAAGATTAAAAATTATTTTTGGTAAATTCTACATTTCGTTAGTTTAAGATCACAAGATTTAAAAATTCTTTTGACTTTTTTATCATGTCAAGTCAAAACTAGACAAATAAACTGAAACGGAGGGAGTCCCTCTTTTATTTGGAAGGAGGAGTAAGATGCTCAATATTGTATATTCGGTTTGAACTAAAAACAAAAAGTTAAGGATAAAAACGAACTTCTGGCCAAACTTTTTGGACTAATATTTGTGATGAATTGCCAGCTAAACATAGAATTCATGCGTTCAGATGATTGAGAGTAGCAAAAATGAAGATGTTTAGATGGATGTGCGAAAGATACTAGACGAAACAAGATTAAGAATGAAGATATACAACAAGGTGGGAGTAGCACCCGTGGTGGACAAGATGCGAAAAACAAAGCTGAGATGGTTCGGGCATGTGAAGAGGAGGAGCACATATGCCACAGTGAGGAGGTGCAAGAGGTTGGTGGCGATAGATTTGAGGAGAGAAGGTAAAAATGGAAACCGTCAAGACTTAGAGAGAGGCGATAAACGGATACGATACATCCGTCGCTCATCGAGGATAAGTACGCTGGAATAAGCATTTCTCGAGGTTGAGGATTAGGGTAGGCGATTAGTAGAAAGTGAAGCTGTTTCTCTCTCCACAGTTGTAGAGAAAGGTTCTAACCTGGAGCATTTGTCTGTTCCCTTACCAGTACTATTACTATTATGCGCATTATCTTATGCTTCAATTTTACTACTGCTGTTGTTTCTTTTATTTTGATTATCCTTAATATTTATACTATCAATACTTTTCTTTCTTCATATATTCATCTTAGCTTTTTACTCTTGCATTTCTTTCAAATCATTTTCTGAAAAATGATTTTCTTGAGCCCCAAGTGGTCTACTCGGAAAGATAGGGACTTCTACATCTCTCACAGAAGTAAGTAGCGTCTGCAGACACTCTACCCTCCCCAAACCCCACTTATGGAACTATATTGTGTATGCTGTTGTTGTAAGGGTCTATCGAAAACAACCTCTCTAACCCACAAAGGTAGAGCCATATAGGTAAGGTTTGCGTACACCCACCCTCCCCATACCCCACTTGTGAGACTTTACTGGGTATGCCATATTTTTGTTTCAATTAAAAGCCTACCACATTTTTAGTAACTATATATATTCTTAAAATTAGGTAGTTAGTAGGTGGCTATTAGTGGAAGCAACCACTTCACTTCGCATTTTCTGTATTATTACTGACAAAAAAGTGCTTGAACAACTTGCAATCTGACTGGGAAGACCTATTGCCAATACTGATTTTGGCTTTAATCATGTTGATTAATAGAGAACTAGTACAACCATCAGTAGCATAACTCTTTAATTTATTAATAACTCTTTAATTTATTATTTTTTTCGTAACCAACTAATATTGGTACTCTTCAGCTTGATTAATTCAGATTTTCACCGCAGAAGAATCATTAAACATGAAAACACCTTCTAGCAAAATTTTCTCAATGAGGTGAAAACTTCTAATCCATTCCTTTTGTTTCCATTCCCTTAAAAAACTCTCCTTCCCCTTCTGATGAATGGGAAAACAAAAAAATTTAGTAATTCCTCCATTTCATTTTGTTTGATACTACTTTTTATTACTTTATTTTAAAAAGAAAAGAAACATATATTTTTATATTTTCTTAATTAAAAGCTCTTGTAACCAAATGATTTGATATATTTAAATTCACAAGTTTTAAAGTTTTTACCCAAACAAATATTATATAATAAATTTTAAATTATTTTTGTATTAAAGTTTTTGTCAAGTTAAATTATGTTTAATACAGTAAAATGGAGGGAGTATTTTGTAAGATTTGTTCTCAAGTTATCACCACGTGCTATCGAAATGTAAAGCTTAAGTAGTCCGTAAAAGTATGTCTGAAATTGAATTTGGTAGAGAGTGTTTATATTATTATTTTTCTTTTTTGACAATACCAAAATTGCTCTATCCATCCAAGTAAAGCTGATATTCTTCCCCTTTTACTTTTTGTCACTTACCGAAAAATAAGACTTCCTTCTTTAAATGAAAAAAAGGAGATCTTCTTTCAACAAATCAAACTGGTTTATACTAATTCCACTTTGCGTTATGCCTAATTTGATTTGAATTATATCACCACCTAACTCGCTTTCATTTATGATGATTTAATTGTCCTTTTCCTCAAATTATGTTTAGAATCTTCGTAGCATCCAACAAGTCAAAATAAACACTTACTCTCACTGTTCAAATATATGTGACATTGTTTAAAATGCTATAATTTATAAATAAATAAAGTCTTTTAAAATTTGTAATCTAAATTAACTTTTGACATTTATATCGCTATAGATAATTTTATAAAAAATAAAGAGAAAAGTTATTATTTTATTTTTAAGTATAAATATATAATAATTTTTGGGACATACTATAAAGAGAGTGTATCATTTAAGTTGGGACAGGATGAATAATACTCCCGCTATTTCAATTTGTTTGTCAACTTTCCTTTTTAGTTCTTTTCAAAAATAATTTCTTTATTGCCAACTCTTTAATTCTAACTTTCCACACAACATATTTAAAATCATAAAATTAAATAACATTTTGATACATTCTATATTTCGTTAATCTAACAGCAAAAGAGCCAAAAGTCTTTTTCACTTTTTTAAATTTTGTGTCAAAACTAGACTAACAAACTGAAACGGATGGAGTATTTTATTTATATTTGGAAGAAAGGAGTAAGATGCTCAATATTGTCTACTCGGTTTGAATTGAAAACAAAAAGTTAGGGATAAAAACGAACTTGTGGCCAAACTTATAGGACTAAAATTAGTGATGAATTGCCAGCTAAATAACAAAAACGTCGGCGTGAACAAATGAGTAGTACAGTACACCCTCGTCCTGCAATAATGAGTAATGAGCATCTCTTATCTCTATAAAATGAGTAATGGGCCCCCACAGGCCCAGACCCGGACCCACCACCCATTTCACAACCATAATCACGTAGCGTGTATCCTTTTGCCTCAGTCGGAAACAACCGCAAAAAAGTTAACAGTGAATTCTCATTTCCGTAACTAGGACCAACTATATACTAAAAAAAAGTTTAGGCAATCCATAAAAGAAAAAGGGAATTGCCAAAGGCAACGGTCCATGGTGCTTTTTCATTGTTAATAATAAAATTGGGCTCTTTATATTTTCATTTGAATTCAATTTTTGGGGGAGATTTAATTAGGGTTTTGAAGAAAGGATGAGGGAGGTGGTCGTCCATATATATGATGTGACGAATAGTGGGTCAGATAAGACGAACAATACAATTGTTCAGATCAATAAGTTTTTCAAAGATGGTATTGGCCTAGGTGGCATCTTCCATAGTGCTGTTCAGGTGACATTAATTACCTTTTTCTTTTGCTTCTTATTATTACATAGTGTAGGTTAATTGGATCTAGGGTTTTAGTGTCGGTGTGGTAGTGGATTTCTACATTGGGATACTGAAATTTGTTTATTTTTAATGCGTGAAATCATGTCTGGGAATATTTAGTAATGGGGGATCTGGTTGAATGTAATGTGTCCATGGGATATATATTCTCAAAATTCCTGTTCTATTTCTTTATGCTCGGTAATGATTTGCTTGCTAGTTGCCATGTTTTCTTTTTCATAATTGTTTTGATTTGCTGCACTTGAGCTTGAGTGTCTTCCGGAAACAGACTCTCTACCTCACGAGGTAGGGGTAAGGTTTGCGTGCACTCTCCCCTCCCTAAACCCCACTTGTGGAATTACACTGGGTATGTTGTTGGTGGTGGTATATTCTCAAACATATACCTTCCCTTTTTTGTTTTTTTTTGTGTGTGTGTGTGGGGGGGGGGGGTTCAATTAACATTTTTGTTGAACCTACTTGTGAGGATGTATGAATTGACTTGGTTTTTGCTCTTTAACTAGTAAAATCAACTGCCTTGGCGGCATCAATTTCCTTTTGTTTTGTTTCTCTTTCGTTTCTTTTTTGCTTTTCCTTTGACACAAAATTTTCCTTTAATACTCAGGTTTTGAGTTCATAGCAGATGTCAGCAGTTGTAACTAAATACCATCTAGAATTAGGTACTAAAGTTGAAAACAAGTTTGATGTACATATGACTAACCGTTATATCAATTTTCGTCTTTGAAGCTTGTTAATACTTGAAAGGTATTCAGTTCCCAAGGGGTTTGCCTGGTGATTGAGGCATGGGAGTAATAGCCTGGAGATCCTTAGGTTCTAATCCTAGCTATAACACTCGGTGTGAGTCCATCGGTTCCAACCTTGGTGGGCAGGATTACCTTTTCACCATAGACTAGAAATGAAATATTGCTAGTAATATAAACAAAATAGTTTCCCTTTCCACCATCAGGCATATATAAATACAAAGGGTGTGGCCTAGTGGTCAATGAAGTGGATCGAGAACCATGAGGTCTCAGGTTCAAATCTGACCTGTCCAAGCTTTGGCGGACAAAGTTACCCGATATCTGTGCTGGTGGGAGGTAGCAGGTACCCCGTGAACTTAGTCGAGGTGAGCACAATTCGGCCCCTGACACCAAGGTTATTAAAAAAAATCGAAATATCCTGTTATTCTGCTATCATATACTTGAAGAGTACTGGTTTTCCTTATTTAAAATCGTAGACTAATGTTAACTGATTTTTTCACATGCTTACGTCTTGAATAAGATTTCAAAACTGTGTTGATCCTTTTTAAAAGCCTCACAGTTTTCTGACCTAGCCTTTTGTTTGTTTTGATAACTGATTAGCTCAGTTTGTCTGACCTAGACTTTTGTTTGTTTTGATGACTTGATTAGCAAAGTTTGAGGTGTGATTTTCTTATTCTAATTCTTTCTATTATCAGATATGTTGATCCCTATTTGCAAAAGTCTTGCATGGTCTCATCTTGTGTAGTGCCCATTTAAGCTCATCAGTTGCTGTCTTCAGTAGTTCTTTAACTTTAGTTGAAATTTAGATTCTTGTTTGTCAACTAGCTTCTTTTTGTCAAAATGCTGCTCTGGCTTATATTGTATATAGCTCCGCTTTCTTTATTATCCTTTTTCAGCCTGTGCTGATAAATGTAAGATTTGGTGTATATTTTACACAGGTTTATGAAGATGACGAGTGGTCATTTGGATTCTGTGAGCAAGGTACTGGAGTTTTTAGCTGTCCTGCTGGGAAAAATCCAATGTATACATACCGTGAATGCATTGTACTTGGAAACACAAACCACTCTTTTTCCGAAGTGAAGCAGATTCTGAGAGAGCTTAGTAGAGAGTGGCCTGGGCATTCATATGATCTATTGGCAAAGAATTGCAATCACTTTTGTGATGAATTTTGTGAAAGACTTGGTGTTGAAAAGCTTCCTGGTAATCTTTTTCTCTCTCCCTCTGTTCTCCTCTTGCTTGTTGATCTCTGTTTGTGGTTTAACCATTTTCATCTACAAACTCTTAGTGGTGAACTTGAATGTGGCGCAATTGTATCGCCACAATTTTTGGTGTCCGAAGAAATGCTCAAATTATAATATATTTGCTATCTCATGATTTTCAATTGGGTGATGTCTGTTGACCGGTGAGATGTTTTACTGTGGAGACAGTTCTTGGCTGCCAGTTCTCCTCATATTTATCAATGCTCATGAAAACTTTCATCGACCTTAGAAGTTGACATTTCTTATGAATGTTATTTCTTTCTTTCCAAGTTTAGTTCGTCTTATTTTTCTTTGATAAGATAATTTCAAGTTTCCTAGTTTTGATTTCTGTTTCGTTTTTTGTAATTTTCTAATTGGTCCAATGTCTTATAAGTTTAACGAATCAAATTCAATAGTTTCCTTTCTATCTCGGAGTATCCATTCACTCGAAACTCTTTGCAATCATTGATTAATAAACATTCAAGCCTAGAAACAAGGTGCACAAACATGATGGAAACACTGCCAAAGTCCCGCCTTAGATTTGCCAAGAACATGATCCATGGTCATAGATAGAACTTAGAAGGGTAAAGGTGCAAATATAGCCCTCAACTTTGCGATTTAGAGCAGATATACCCCTCATTAAAAAAGTGGTATATATATAGATTTAGAGCAGATATACCCCTCATTAAAAAAGTGGTGTATATATACCCCTGCCGTTACAAAATGGTGCAAATATACCTCTGTTGTTACTTCAAATATACCTTTTTCGCTGATGGAATTTTTTGCTAAAAATCATTTAGCTTATTTTTTAACTAAAAAAAATGCCACGTGGCTTTAAAAAAGTCTACCTAATTTGTTTTTTTTGAGTAGACATTTATCTAAAGCCACATGGTAATTTTTTTACTGGTGTGTCGGGTCTGGTTCGTTTAAAAAAATATCCCCATGACTTTAGAAAAATAAGTCTACCCTTTTTTTTAAACGAATCGACCCGACCCACTAGGAAAAAAAATTACCATGTGACTTTAGAAAAATATGTGTGCAAAAAAAAAAAAAAAAAAAAAGGTAGACTTTTTAAAAAAAAAAAAGCCATGTGGCATTTTTTTAATTAAAAAATAAGTTAAACGATTTTTACAAAAAATTCCGTCAGCAAATAGGGTATATTTGCACCATTTTGTAACGGCAGGGGTATATATCCACCACTTTTTTAACGAGGGGTATATCTGCTCTAAATTGCAAAGTTGAGGGGTATATTTGCACCTCAGAAAGTTTAATTTTGAAGTGGAACCCCTAATTTGGGGCACAGGGCACATAAACACCTAGTATATTTTGATTATCTCTTGCACTCTTAAGTAAGCAAATACTTCATTATTGTTAATTGCCAAGCACTAAGATTGTGCTAGGCATTATAACAGCTATTTTATAGATTACAACGTGTCAATGTTGTGTGAGCTACTATGTATTTAATCATTTTTCCTGCATCAGCAAATTACACCATAATGCTAGATTGCATAAACTTCTATGTTTTAAAACATGTATTGATGATGCCTTCCCTTCAAAACATCTCTTGTTCCTCTCCCTTCCAAATAGTCCAAAAAACACATGGCTGAATGGTTCTCCAGGTTTTCTTGAACTCTTTTTTCCAGCATTGTAGTGCTTAAGCTCATGATATCGTGGGTTCGAACCTGTTGCAAACAAAACCCTAGTATTTAAGTGGAGAAGGGTAGAGGGGCTGACCCACTATCCACCGAGTTTCGAACTGTGCACCACTGGCCCTCGTGAATTTCTCAACAGTTACCAATTTTATAAAAAAGTATTGTTTAATCACATGATTCTTGTTAAAGTTAATTTTTGTAAGGGGATGATAAATTTTACCTGTATGCTGTGTAATTCACGCTAGGAAGAAACCTTCTATTTAATCTTGAAGTAATCTGTCAAATATGCTTCTCCAAAAGTAGGTGCTCTTAGGTGTCTTTTTGTATGAGGGGTGGGGGTCTTAGATGTAAGCGTCATCTGAAGCTGTGTCTTGCATTCTGATTGTTGCTTGTATTGAGGTTCCCATTATGTACTAAAATAACAGTTCCAGACAAGATTTGAGATGTTATTGTGCCTTACCAACATAAATAATTATGCAGGTGATGTATCATGCAGTGAAGTTTACTTGATTTTCGTCTCTTCATCTACTAGAGAGCAGTCATAAAGTGTCCACATTATCTAGGTATACAATAAAAAGTTTAGGTGTCCACATTAAGTATTATTCTGAAGGACATGAGTTTAACAGCCGTGTGTAAAAGCAGGAACCTTGAAATATAACTTGGCTCTTGGAGTATACTTGTGTTAAGTATTCAACGCAAATGAGTGTTGAATGGTAGGTTCTTTTGCGATTGCTATACTATTAGAATATACCACTGCCAGAAACAGATTTCCACCAAAATAGAAGTATGAAACGAAACCGTCCATTGATGCTTGAGTGCTAATCTTGCTGATTGAAGCAACATCTTTAATCATGGTTTTAACTACACATGTTTCTTATGGGATCTTTGCAATATCAGTTGATTCTTGGAGTTTATTGGTGTTAGATGTTCAGTGCCATATGATTGGTAATTGTGACGATTGTACTTTTGATTGTTAAACTGCTCACTGGTGCTAGTGAAATGCTGATTCAAGCAACCTCTTTAACAAACATTTATAGTTGTGTGCAGCATAATTTTCTGAATCTTCTATCTTCTGTCGGTAACTCGCATCATAGGCCATATTCTTATAGCTTCAGCATGTTACAGGTTGGGTTAACAGGTTTGCTCATGCTGGTGATGCTGCTGTTGAGATAGCAGGAACAACTGCCTTTAGGGTGAGATTCTTCTACTTTTGGAAGTGCATTTCGTTATTTCTAACGTAATATGTGTAGTTACTACTCTCCTAGTTCCCAACGCCTCCTGCCTGCTGGCCTGGTGAATTGAAGTTTATCTTCTGTTTCTACTTCTCTATATGTGCACCAATTGTTTGACCTTTTCCCTGAAGGGAATATTTCTCTCAAATGGTTAATTTTATGTAAAGATTATTCTACTTGTACGACTATAATCTTGATTGGACATTTTTCAACTCGTTTTCCACATTCAACTATAGCTATCTTTATCCAAAGCAAGTACAATAGTAATCATATTAATTTTTTTTATTTTTCCTTTTGCCTGTAGGTAGCTCAGTCAAAGTCTTTAAAAACATGAATTAAGCAGCTTATTAGAGATTATTGATTTCACATCTTTGTTTAGTTAAGAAGTACCTTGACAAATTTTGTTTGGTAGTTAACTTGGCTATATCTTGCTAGTTTAACACATTTTTTGCTTCAACTTGACTTCTTTATCACTTTGTAGCTGAGGCAAGCTAAAACAGAGATCGTTACAGCTAGTAAAGTGGCATATAGGTTCTTCGCAGGAGTTGCTTCCAACAATTCAGTTGCCCCCGACTCTCCTGGTAACTCTGATCGAGGAACTCCTAGGTTTCAAGCCAATTGGTTTAAAAACTTTATCACCACTGGTGCCAAACCATCCAGTTCAGATTTAGAGAATCACAGTGAAGAGATGCTAGAACAGCAGCAGCAGCACAGCACAGAGATCCCTCTGAGGCAAAACTTGCGGCAGGACAGCTAAAAGAATTCCACTCATCTGCGCTGTTCGATGTTATAGTTCATGTTGTACTCAAGACATGAGGAATATGGTTTCTCACTCCAATCCCTGTTATTATCAAGAAAATGCAAGCTTATTGTTGCTGAATGCTGATCTGTTATGGAACTATGTAAATCATTTTGTTTTTCTGGTACTTAAATGTTGTAATTTGTTATGGGATAATGTAAATTGTTCTGCTCTTTTGGTTATGCTGATTTTAATGCTAGAAACTGCACGCACAAATTAGCTTCCTTTTTTTTTAGTATCTTAGCTGTCCTCTTCTTCAATTTCATTTCGACGGCATGTAATTTGTGTGGTAACTGCTCTTAATTTTCATAGATTTTGAGAGGATGGGTGTTGCATTGTTTCTCTACAGCCAAGGTTCCTTTGTGGTCCAGATAAAATAAGGAGTCGTCATGTATATTCGACGATGCTTTGCCTCATCCATAAATCGAAAGGCTAATATAAGTCTGAAACAGAGGAATTACATGCATATCTAGTTTCTCTTTGAAGGAATGGTCTTGCAAAAAGAAAGAAATCAAGTTATTGGCTGTCATAAAAATTTGATACTTGGGACATCTTGGTCGTATCGTTTTCATGACAGAATCTGCTTAAAGAAAATCGCTCATTCATCCCATCCAACTTCTAACTTTGAGATACTGTTTTTTGCTCAACTTCAACCAAATATTCTCCCAACGCCTGCAAAGAGGACATACATAAATCAACCAAGAAATTAAGTCTCCTCAACGAGTAGGTCAACATTTCAAGCAAGGACTCCGAGACCATAACAATAAGAAAACAAAATCGCAAGTTCATAATAGAAATGCCAAAACAGTAAATTTTAAAACACAAGCAAGAGCAAAAGCGTACATTATGCAAACAAGGTTGGGTGAGTTCACCTTCAAATATACACAGGGGATTATTCAAATCCATAAAAGGAAAAGAAAAAAAAACAACAGCAGTTCGGCAGCACCAACTGGATTACAAACCTAAGACTTCAAATTAATCACTCCCTCAACATCTGATTGAAGACATACGAATCCACTGGAGCATCTTCAGCTATCTGAAGAGACGAGACAGCCTGTGCTGCAATAAAACCAGGAGAAATTCTTGCAACCTCCCAATTTCCCTCATCAAAATATTGATGGTTAATATCCCTTACCCACGGTTCAGATGAGACCATCCACTCAGAATTTCCCCACTCATTCGACATGCATCCGTACCCGCTTGCGCCAGAAACCCACTCTGTTCTTTCAAGTGAATATGCCGAGAAGTCTTGGTGAGGAAGTCGTCTCCCCATGAAGAAGTTAAAATTGCTATTAACATCCCACGTGTTCCATCCTTCTTCCTTCTTCAGGATGATCTTACATGAATCATCCGTATCTTCACCAAGTAGAACCTGAAGAGCAACTGCCTCAGCAATCGCGGCGCCCTGTTCATCAAGCCTTTGCTGTTCTTCTTGCTTCTTTTGTTTCTTCTTTTCCAGTTCAGACCGGATTGCAGCTGAAGTAGCCAAGGCTTTCTCTAAGCGCCTCTTCTTTTTCTCAGCCTGTTTTATTCTATCCAACTCATCCTTAACTTGCTTCTTCTTGCCTTTTCTAACAGCAGATGCAACCTTAGCACATTCCATTTCGCCAACTAATTATGAATCAAGTAACACTTGAACCGATCCGAATTTCCCTTTGTTGAGAATATCTCTAAGACATAGTCATTCTCTCTATAACTAATTTATTATCCTTTTCCTGTGTGCCCTGTTATTAATTCTATTGCAAAAAAACTACCCTATCCAATCTAAAACTTTTACTAAAAGTACACTACACAAACTCAGGTCTAAAGGAATACCGCATCTTACGAACAATACAGTCCCAGACAGAAACAACAGGAGATTGAAGAAGAGAAGAATGGTAAGCACTCGCAGGCCCGTCACTCACCATTCTTCCTAGTTTGCCAAAAGCCTTGCATTTACCCATCTGGCAGCAACTAACCAAACTACTAAGCTCACTGAAAACCCAACAAAATGATGCCTATACTTGTCTGCTTGCAACAACTCACATGGCCTTCCCTCCTGCAGAATATGCAACAAACTTAGTACGTAAATTCCAGAGATCATCTGAACAAATATTTTGGAAACACAATCAAGAGAGTACATTCTAGACATATGTTTATCACGATGTAAAACCACGTTCTTCCATACACAAACATAACTTCTGTGTAAAGGATAATCCATAGTACTCATCCAGCTTATTAAAGAGACCATTAAAACAAAGGTGCCCATCTTGATATCACTGACAAATCTACCACCAAATGCGGAGGGAAATTTAAGAGAGACAAAAATCCCAACAGCAACATAGACAAATCATCAGTGTCGTCAAGCATCCATGAGAGCCCCAATAAAGTCACATTACATATCCTTTTAACTACCGATTAACAACATAGAGATTGAATCCCGGACATTCATGTTCTCAAATATGAGGTATTGCTTAGGACATTTGTAAGACACTTAGTCATATCAGTCATTTCTAAATCTAATCATCTAAATTGTTTTATAAAAATAAATTTATTTGTTAACAAGGAAGCTAGTATACTATAGTCTCCAATAAATCAAAAGCTGTCATAGTAGGTAAGCAACTAAAGAAAACCCTAATTTCACAAATATGAGATCATATAAGATCCTTAAATCAGAAATTGGCTTCATCACACCAAGGCAGAAACTACAAAAAGCAATAACCCAAATTAAATTCAGTTCCTTCAATTTTTTTATTTATTTTTTAATTATAATTGAAGTTAGATGTTCTATTTCTATATAAACTTCAATAATCTATTCCACCCACATACAAAAACCTCAACTTTCAATAGAATCAATTATTTCCACATACAAAAACCTCAAATTTCAATAGAATCAATTATTTTCACATACAAAAACCTCAACTTTCAATACAATCAATTACTCCCACACACTAATAACATCAAATCAAGAATACCCATAAGCCAAATCAGACATAAAAAACAAAAAAGAACCATAAAAATCAAATCTTTCAGATCTCACTTGAACACAAAGCTATAAAAACCAAGAAAACCAAACCTTTAAGAGAAAATGGCCAACGATAAGCTCTTCCAGCGAAAGTCAACTAGAAATAGAAGAGTATATAAAGATGTGTAGATCTGATAACAGATAACAAAACGCAAAAGTGAAACAGAAATTGGGGATGAGATAAAAAAGAGAGAGAGATAATATAATAAGGAAGTGATCACATGAATTTGCCGGTTGGAAGAGACGGGGATGACTAGGAGAAGCAAGGGTACAATTGTACAAAAATTGGTTGTGAGACACGTGGGAGTAGTTCCAGAGTTCATCAAGTTTCTTGTGATGACGTACACTTGGAATGGACGGTTTAGATTAACAGTTAGGAGTTGTTTGGTAGGGTGTACCAGAATAGTATTTTCCCGTTGCATTTTATATAAAGGTGTTTGATTTGACACAAAGCTTAAGAAATAAATAAAGACTTTTGAAATTTGTAGTTTAAAATAAACCACAGAAATTTATGTGATTAAAAAGGAAAACTTAAAGTTGAATTGTTACTAAATATAGAAATGTGACATATAAATTGGGACGAAGGGAGTACTGAATGTATTAGTAATGCAAGGGTTAGTGACGCAGGGGCATTTCTTATCGATTGTTTGGTGTGGTGTATTAAAAATAATATGCATTGCATAATTTTTTTTAAATTTATTTACAAAAATACCCTCTACATTCTTTAGCTTTGAGGGGCTTTAAGGACATTTTTATTTTTAACCATACTTATCCATGTATTAATAGTCTTGATAACTCTTAACATACCCACCTCGTTTAGGACTAAATATCTGATAATTTTCATTTTAATATGGAGGTCCAACATCGCAAACAATGAATTGGGCGAATCTGGCTATGATAGCATGTAAAGAATGGATCTTGAGCTTAACTCAATTTTAAAAATTTCAGCTTTCATTATGAAAGATTGCTAAAGTATCGTAGAAAATTTCAAAACCGAACCGTACCGATAACCCAACCGCAAAATTGGCTTATTGGCTTAATGGTATTGCGTTATCGGATCGGCCTTTGGGAATGAATTAAAATTTTATAGTTATCGGCTTATCGGTGCGGGGGCGGATTACTCAATTTTCTTATCGAGTAAACCGTTAATCCGTTAAGAATTTGTCATATTTATATTCTTAGCCCTAACAAATAAAATATGTATTGTGATTGTAATTTGTAAACCTAAAGCTAAAGCCTCAACCTAAAATATGTATCTCTATTTCTGTTAATTGTGAAACCTGGTTGTTTTCTATCAAATAGTTCATTCCCTGTTTCTTGTTTGCCTATATTGTAGTTTGCTAATTTTCTTGGAAAATCGTTGCTACTTGCACATATTTTTACTAATATTGAATCCAACATTTCAATCTTCTTGGTTATATTCCTATCCCTTTTTTTTGGAGGATATCAGTATCTTCTTTATAACCTATAAGGTAAAAATATTACATTTTGAGTCACTTTAAAGGCAGGTAATTTCCTTGACTACATGTGATTTTATCATTCATTTTTCTCTTAGATTTAACCGATACATCGCCCGATAACCGTCCGATAATTGTTAATCTCATACCGAACCAACCGATATCTTATAGGTTGGCTAGCTGATTAGCACTTTTAAAAGCCGATAACCGTTAAGCCGAACCGTTAAGTGTAACTATCCGTCCAATCCGCCCGATAAGCCGCCCTAATCATGTACCCTTTAACGTAGGACTGTTAACAAGAATAATACCAAATAAGATGTATTAATTAATAATAATATAAGTTGAAAAATATGTACCAACTAAGGAATTATTAATACCAAAACTAATGCATGCATTATTTTCCCTAATGCATTCTAACAAACGGACCCCTTAATATTTAGGGTGGGACCCCCTGTAAATGGAGAAGTTTGCGCCGCTTGATCTGAATGATTTACCTCCTTTTTTTTTTTTTTTTTCTTAGTTGGTACTAAAAGGAGTTTGCTTTTGCTTTATCTTCCTGATAAGGAGTTTGCTTTTGTTTTGAAAAAGAGGAGAAGAGGGTTATTGGTTGGAGCAGATCAGGGAATCAAAGATTATGTGGTTGGAAGTGGACGGCTCTGATTGGATGAGTACATTCACTATGTCGTCATATGCCAAATGCATGAAGCAGAAATAGTGAGGGATGAGATGATATTTTAGCATAAAATTTGGGGACCCCTAGCAGAAAAGTTGGGCTGGTTTGTACAAATAGGAATATAGGATCTTTCATAAAATTACTAAATCACAAGAAAGAAATTAATTTGAATCCATAATTTCAAAAGTATAATGAGTTCATGAAAAAACCTACTGGGTGAACCCATCAAATATAAATATTGAATACACCTTTTCATAATAATGCACCCATCCATCTTCTTAAAATCCTGAACATCATCCTCTTGTGTGATCATGTATGAACTTAACAAGTGAAAACCTGAAATTGTCGATTTCAGATTTCTGAAGCCTAAATATTGGATAGCGAAAAGGTAATAAAAGGGTGAGAATAGTAAAAAGATATGTAAGAATAAATAAAGCAAAACACAGGTTTATATGTATGTTACAATCTAAAATACGTGAATGGTGTAAGTTAGTGTGTATTTTGGTACTGTATCAGTATTTTTGATATTCTTTTCTTTAAATATCGGATATCATATCAAATATCAATTTCTTTTAAAGAAATAAATCAAATACCACATCGGATATTAATTTTTTTTTATTTTGACTGGTAAAAAACATAGTACTACCAAATCAGGCACACCTCAAATATTTAGCATAAAAATTGGTTCCGCTAGCTGAAAAAAGTTGTGCTCGCTTGGGCACTTCGATTTGGACTTTATAACCTCTTTGGGCTGCTGGTTTCCAGAATGCTAATGCTATTAGGTTAGAATGAGTGTTTTTGTTTTTTAAGAACGTAATAAAGAAGAAAACAAAATTATATATAGGTTTCCTGATCAATTGAGATCTCTTAGATTGCTGATGATCAAAAGTAACTCCTAATATGATGTTTGTTTCTGGGATAAGCCATACTAACTGGCCCAACAAATCAATTCGAATAATTGCACGAGGTAGTATAGTATTCTGATGATCCCTCACTATAATCTAGTGGCGTAATTATTTAACTTCGTTAGCACTCTATAAATGAAAATTTGATGTGTATTCGTAGAATTTAAAAAAGAAATGCATAATGCGCTGCTTTACTAAAAAAGGGCAAAGAATCTTGTGCATGACTTTTGCCTTCTGTCATGATTTGTAATCAAGAAGGATGGGATGTAAAGACTCGCAATCCTTGATCTCTTGAAGAAATATTGATCTTTCGCCTTATGCAAAGGTATTTCTCTTTTTTTAGACTTCATAAGGAGAGAATATTTTACTTGGGTGGAAGGTCATGTATTTGGACCAAAAAGATGTCCTTTGCAACTCCTTATCACTATTTATCTATAAGCATAGTGTCGGTCTCCCTTACTTTATGGGGGAGGAGAAGATATTTTAGATCTTTCCGATAGAGAACTAAATCAGAACTAGGTTAGAAGCTTGAAAAAGGGAATTCCCTCTTATATTCTGCCACTAAAGAAGAATTGACATAATTAAAGGTTCAGAAGAGCACTGGGAGCTGAAATATCAATAAACTATACGAAAAAGTAAAAATAAATCTTAAAAGGCCAACCTCGAGGCAGAGTTGTGCCAATACTAATATTAAGTGTACAACAACAACAAAAACATACCCAGTGTGATCCCACAAGTGGGGTCTGGGGAGTTTAAGATGTACGCAGACCTTACTTCTACCTTTATGGGGTAGAGAGGCTGTTTCCTATAGACCCTCGGCTCGAAAGAAATGATAGTGATGTGATAACAAATATCAAAGTAAAAAGCATGGTATCAAGAGAAATATAGTGACAAAACAACACGATAAAAAGCAAATGAGGTAACAGATCACAATATACATTGAAGAAACGAAACTACACGACTACTACCTAATACTACTGTTACGGAGACCACTAGGCTACCTACTAATCCTCTAACCTAATCCTCGACCTCCATATCTTTCTATCTAGGGTCATGTCCTTAGTAAATTCCGAGCAAAGCATGTTCTCGTCTAATCACCTCCCCTAGTTCTTTTTCGTCCTACCTTTACCTCTACCAACTCCTAATATAGCCAGCCTCACACACCTCCGCTTCACATGCCCGAACCATTTTAGTCTCGCCTCCCTCATCTTCTCTGCCACGGGGGCCACTCCCACCTTGTCCCGTATAACTTCGTTCCTAACCATATCCCTCCAAGTGTGCCCACATATCCACCTGAGCATTCTCATCTCGGCTACACTCATCTTCTGAACATGGACGTTCTTGACTGGCCAAAGACTCCACCCATACAACAAGGTCGATCTAACCACCACTTTGTAAAATTTACCTTTAATCCTAGGCGACACATTCTTAATTCACAGTACCCTAGATGTGAACCTCCATTTCACTCACCCCGCCCCGATACGATGAGCGACATCATCATCAATCTCCCCATCTCCTTATATTATGGACCTAAGATACTTGAAACTATCTTTCTTGGGTAGGACTTGTTCATCAAGTTTCACTTCCGCCTCCGCCTCCTGTGGTACGACACTGAACTTGCACTCTAGATACTCTATCTTAGTCCTGCTTAACCTGAATCCTTTAGACTCTAGAATCTGTCGCCATACTTCCAGCCTATCGTTAACTCCCTCACGTGTCTCGTCAATCAGTATTATGTCATCTGCGAATAACATATACCACGACACCTCTCCTTCAATATGCCGCGTTAGTTCATCCATCGCTAATGCGAATAGGAATGAGCTAAGGCCTGATCCCTGGAGCAGCCCCATCAAGACCGGGAAATGTTCTGAGTCACCCCCCATTACCCTAACCCGGGTCTTAGCTACATCGTACATGTCCTTAATTGCTCTAATGTAAGCCACACGTACACTTTTGGACTTTAGACAGACACATCCCTCCTCATCCTCATCTCTACCACTCTCTCCCAATCTTTCAACACTAATAGTGAGTGTGATTTACTATATTCATCTAAAGAGAAAATAAGTATAACTACAAACTTAAAGGGTCTTTTGGTGCATAGTATAAGCTGTGATATCCCAGCAATAATTTTTTGTATCATGTTTGGTAGAAGGTATAAATTTATCCTGGAATAAATTTATATCCTCTACCAAACAGAGTATAAAATGAAGCACAATCTTAAGGATGAGATATCCCACTAACCTTGGGATTATAATCCTGAAATAATTTAGTCCGCGTATCAAACGGCCCCTAGAGAGTAAAGAGCACCACCTTAAGCGGAAAGGAGCACCAAATGAGAAAATCGTTAATTTTCAAATCCCCTTTTAAACTTGAGCATATTCATTTTACAATGTTCCTAGTCATTGCTATAGCTAGAAATCCAAACTTACTTCTTTAATTGTTCATTTTCACTCCTAATTAATAATTGAAATTATTTCAATCTCAAAATTCAACAACCTTATAATAAAAGTATTTGCTAGAGAAATATATTTGTCTTATTTAAAAATAAAAACAACAAATAACCAAAAAAGGAAAAAAAAAAGAAGAGGAAGATATTTTACCTTCTTCTCTCTTCACCTCATTGCCACTCCCAGTGCCGTCGTGTTGCCCTTTCTGCTAACATGTTCTTGTTGTGAAGTTTCTTCTCATTCACCCAACAAAATACAGCATTTTGTTCTACACAAAAGAAAATGTTATCTCTCCGACCACTCTCCAACCCTAAACCCTCCTCTCTCTACTCTTCCTCATTTACCCCTCCCAATCCCTTATCTCCCAAAACCCTAAAACCCATTCCCCCCTCCTCCAAACCTTCTAGAAACTTCTACCCTTCCATCCATTCAATCCTCCAATACAGCCGCAAACCTCAACTCGCAGGAAACACCCCAAGAGTCGTCGTTATTACCTCCGGCAAAGGCGGCGTCGGTAAGACAACAACCACCGCAAATATCGGTCTCTCCTTAGCCCGTCTAGGGTTCTCAGTCGTCGCTATTGACTGCGATGTTGGTCTTCGCAATCTTGACCTCTTATTGGGCCTCGAAAACCGGGTTAATTACACCGTTGTCGAGGTTTTAAATGGGGATTGTAGACTTGATCAGGCTCTTGTACGTGATAAACGTTGGTCTAATTTCGAGTTGCTTTGTATTTCTAAACCTAGATCTAAATTGCCAATGGGGTTTGGTGGGAAAGCATTGGTTTGGTTAGTTGATGCTTTAAAAGCTCGCGATGAAGGTGTGCCTGATTTTATAATTATTGATTGTCCAGCTGGCATTGATGCTGGGTTTATAACGGCTATAACTCCGGCGAATGAGGCTGTGTTAGTGACAACACCGGATATTACGAGCTTAAGGGATGCTGATAGAGTGACGGGGTTGTTGGAATGTGATGGAATTAGGGATATTAAGATGATGGTGAATAGGGTTCGAACGGATATGATTAAAGGGGAAGATATGATGTCTGTATTGGATGTGCAAGAAATGTTGGGGCTTCCATTGTTGGGAGTAATACCTGAGGATTCCGAAGTTATTAGAAGTACTAATAGAGGTTATCCACTTGTGTTGAACAAGCCACCAGCTTTGGCAGGTCTTGCATTTGAACAAGCAGCTTGGAGGTTGGTTGAGCAAGATAGTATGGAGACTGTAATGTTGGAGGAGGAGCCAAAGAAACGAGGGTTTTTCTCGTTTTTCGGAAGGTAGCATAATGGTGATCTTCTTCTATGCTTTAATTATTGTTTTCTGTAATTGTTTGATTCTGTTTTCTGGAAGGTCCTCTGGAACAAGAAAGCTGTGTATAGTAGAGTTACGGTTTGCATTCTTCCATTGTGACTATTTCAGGATTCTGTTTGTAGGATAGTTGAAGATTAGTGCAATTTTTAGAAATGTGCACTTTTGTTTTTGTTGGATTTGAGCTGAAAACTGTATCATGCGCGTTGCACGAAATATGATTATTTTTTTCCTCCATCAATCTAATCTGAGTGACTGTATTTGGCTGCTCTCAGTTTGTTCAACCTGTGATCTCCACTTCTGTCCTTATTGCTTGCTATGCACGCTCTAAGAAATTTCGCTCGAGTCAGTGCTCAAAAGACAAGTAGATTTGTGTAAGACTCCCTCAACAGTGTTTAATTTAGATATCTGTGTTAATGAGAAAAATATGCAGCCTCTTTCACTCGGACGGAACCTGGTTGGACTTCCATAAGCATTGAACTGAATTGATTACACTGTACAGTAATATTGTATATGCTGTATGTACATAATGAAATAGCTCCTGCTTCTCCACAAAAAGAAGCCAAGAAGGTGATCATTTTTTTTAAGTACATAAATTTATTAATAATGAGAAAATCTCCCATATACAAACAGTATATCAAAAAGTAGATAATCTACAACACAATATGATTGATTCTCTACAAACTAAGATAATCTACAACACAATATGATTGATTCTCTACAAACTAAGCACTATCTTCTATACCAACTGGAAGTTCATGGATGCACAAGAAAATAGGAATGGGAGTATATTCTTCAAAGATACATAGTCGTTCTCTAACCTTTCAAAAGCTCTCCTATCTCCTTCCACAATCCACATGATTGCTAAGTTAAGGAGGTGGTCATAAAGGTTGGAAATGTACTGTTGCCAACATAAATACTCAATAATCAAGATGATCAGTGATGCTGGGAGGTGAGAGCCGAAAGGGCCCCAGAATTACTATCGGGGGTGCAATGTGGTGCTTTCTTACTCCATCACTTTTATACCAATGGGTGTGTTCCTAGTGAAATGGTGCGTTTGCTGCAGTAGGGAAAGCAGTCAATGGATGCAGACAATCTCAAGCAGTTGAATGTCATCATCATCATATCTGCGTGTTGAGATCCTCTATTATGAGGTCGGGCATGGCACCATCTGAATTTAGCGTGGATGAATGTGCACAGTGCTAGCACCCTCGGCTTTAATTTTAGCCAATTATATGTGAAGACTATAAACATCTTCCTGTCCAGAAACGGAAATGCTTGCTGCCGGTCTCGTGAAAGCAGTAAACTATAGCAGTCTCTGCTGCAATTCAATTAGTAGTTTACGACCAACTGAAGTTACATCTCCTAAAAAAAGATGTCAAAATCAGATCTCATAAATAATGAGCCTAAGATTCATGCATCTTTTTTTTTTCCCATTGATATTCCTTTCTTTGTTTTTCTTTCTTACTTTTTTTCCATCTCTGTGAAGAATGATCTCCGTAGACAAAAGACTAATGTCATACACGAGATTTCAGAGTCAGGGAAAGCAGAATGTTTACCTGCCCCTAAGGTCAAGATGACAGTTTCATGATCCGGATCCTTGGATATCTGAACAACCAGCATTTCCAGCACTTGTATCTGGGAAGTTAAACACCATAGACAAGGGAAAAAGAAAAAGAGCAAGAAAAAAAAAAGGGTTAGCCAAGATGAAACATAAGCTCCCACTGACCATTCAAGTTGACTAGTGCAGTACTGTAATGGATGTGATATTCTTAGAGCATTGGCAATAAATAGGGTTATCTAGAGAAAGAGAAGCTTCCATCCGTCTCCGACCATCACGAAAAGAATTTTCCAATTTGTTCATTAGACATAAGAATAGGAACTCAGTACTTCGTGAAATTAGACTGCATTATTCTCATATTCAAAACAATTGTAAGGAAAGCACAACAAAATTCCAGGTAACTACAACATTTACAACCGCGAGGAATTTTTCTTAGCTGCAGTGAGTTCCAACATACCAGGGAAGGGATAAACTCAGATGGTGGACCAACTATAGATATTGCAAGATCGCTTCCACTGATCTTCCACATATTTGTTTCTCTAGCTGCATAAATCTAGCAACAGAAACAAATATTACATCTCCTTTGACAAGAGAAGAAAAATGGGGGAAATAAATGCGTTAACACATTAGCAGTTTTTACATCAGAATTTAAAATGGGACTATACCTCTGTAACCACAACTCTATCCGCATTAGTGAATGCAATAGCAAAGTCATCTTTCAATGCTGCTAGACGACTGCAAATTAAAATTTCAAGCATTTTGCAATCAATGTAACTGTAATATGGAAGGAGAATGCTTTCAGGTACATACCTGTATGTATGAGGTTGAAATATTACTATAAGTTCTTGATATGGAAAACTCTGGCGTGCTGCTTGAAGAACAGCACGAATCTCAGTGGGATGGTGAGCATAGTCATCGGAGATATGGCACCCACGTACTGTACCTATCCTCTCAAAACGTCTAGAAACACCTCTAAAATTTTGCTTGTGTAGCTGCAAAGAAACAATGGAACTAAGAAACTTTTTCTGATCCGCGGAAAGAGCACTGATTGTTGCAATGACCTGCAGGTTGGAATATCCAAAGCAGCAACGGAACTCAGCAAATATTGACTTTACTTGCAGTGGAAGAATGAAACAGCCTTGCAAGCTAAAACATGCTTTCTCTAAATATAGATGCCTAAACTAAGATATAATTACAAGCAGCCAACAAATCATTTTCCAATTTTGGGACCCATTGATGTATAAACAAGTCAAAATTGATTAGCTGTACTGACATCGTTTACAGCCAACAATATTTGAGTAAAGATCAGAGAAACATAAAATAGTTCTGCTACTTTTAAATGTTTACTTACACTGATAAAAAACAAAAAAGCAAAAACAATTCTCAACGCCCTTATGAGGTAGTGATGAGTTAAACTACTCGTGTTGGCATGGAAGTCAGCCCGGTAAACTGATTCCATTCTGCTACTAGGGTTCCAAACCTTCCCCTGAGCTCTAGAATCTATAAATAACTTTTAAATGTTTACTTACTGCTAATGAATTAAGAACATTGTGGATTCCCGGCATTTGTAGGCTGATGTCCTCAGTATGTAGTCCCTTGTGGAACTGGAATAAAGAAAGAATATCTTTAGACTGCAATCCATGCACAAGTATGAGGTATTCCATATGCCAGTAACATCAAATAACTGCAGGGAGTAGGTATAAACAGAAAATAGCAACCAAAAAAAAAAAAATTCTCCATGGCATTATATTTTTGCATTTATCTGCAAGAATACTGTACACCATAGAGAAGTTGCAAAGCCTCAAATTCACTAACAGGAATATAAAGTTAGTATTGACAAATTTCCTATATAACGAATTTTTTTCAAAAGACCAAAAACCTATTTGTTGGTAATAGCCATGTCAAAATATATTCTTTAACCTGTCAAAATATATTCTTTAACCTGCATGGAAATCTGAATCACCCAAATCAGATGGAGTAAGAATAATTAGTCTTTCAATTGATATGACAGTGCTGCAAAATTCAAGATGTGGAATAGGTCAATCACTCCTATTGAGTCACGTGAGATGCATAATCAAAAAGAATTTTAGAACCTGGTATACTTCATGTTTCTTTGATCCAATTTTGCTTTTTGTTCTTTCTAAGTTATCTGATCCCTTAGTCCAAATAAAAACTGTCTTATTAGGTAGTCACTATCCCCACTCCCCGGCAGGCGATTGGGTTTTTCACAAGATTTTTCGTTACTCATGTCAGCATTCTCACGTATGATATCTCCAGGTCTCGTCATCAAAAACCTTATGACTGAAAATTTTAATTTAAGAAGTTCTAGTTCACAACTGAATATACAATGTCTTTTTCTAATCTTAAGAGTGCACTTGGTAATGAGTGAAAGCATGTGTTGTTTTCTGTTTTTTTCCGAAAATATTTTCCGGTGCTTGGTATTTGGTTGGAAAGTCAAAAATTTCTCTTTGATCCTACTTCCTAGTATTCCAAAGTGCATTGGTTATTTCGGGATGGAAGGAGCAAATGAGGAGATTACTTCCCAAATGTTCACTTTATTTGTTAGTTGTTGCATTCTTTCATAGTCCTTGGAAGAAACAACAACAACAACAACAACAACAACCTAGTGTAATCCCACAGGTGGGGTCTTCGGAAGAAATTGTTTTGAATTGGACTCTGGAGAAAATAATCTGCAGATTTGTAGAGGAAGACTTACGTAATGATATTTACCTTACGTTGAGCTTCTATTAAGTTGTTCTTACACTTTCTTGACAAGTGAATTTATGGATCATGCAGCATAGAGTTGCCAACTGAAGTACAAAGCACGTGCAGAATTAGCAAAGCGTATCACTTTCTTAGGAATAAGCTACCTACAATTTCCCTGTATGCTATTCTTGAATAATATTTCTAAGAAACTAATGAACTTATTTCAGTTTTACATAAACTAGTACATTTTACCTAGAGCTATATCTTTTAAAGAACAAATGTACTTACCAGCTGATAGTCACTACCTCCACACAAGTTTAGGGATATAGATAAGGCATGCCAATCGTTACAACTAGAAATTCCAAATGTTGAAAACTGGAATGCATCATTGCGAAGAACTGAAAGAGCAGAGCCTGCGCCCGTTTTGTTGACCAAAGAACGTGCACCCGGACTGTAAATCCAATCAGAAAATCATTGTTCGTAACTACATTAGACATGAAAATTCAATATTTCCTTCGTTAGCCTCAGAATGAGATCAATTTGTGTGGCCTATAACTAAAGATAACATAAGCCACCAAATGATAGTTTATGAAACATAAATGGGACCTTCAGTAAAAGTACGATCAATGTATCAGAGGACAAACATAATAAGTTCACAATTCCGGTAATGGATTATTGTTCCATATCCTCATAGATGCAGCATCCGCAAGTTGGTTGAGACATATGATTCTATTAGAACTGTAGTCAGTGAACTCTGCATAGTACGTGAATAATATCTTCGGATAGTGTTCTAAAGGAATAAAGGGTAAAGACCAACAAAGATGCAATAGCTGAGTATTTCATGTAGTAAAAAGAATACGGCACATGTGATTGTTCTCCTTGAGGAGATGTTTCCTATGAAAAGTGAGCAAAATTGTTTGTGAAATCTTCAACAAGTTTCTGTTTGAGCAAGAAAATTTGATGCTAAATCCACTCAATCCATGAAATATATCGACCTTGGAAGGAAATTTAGCAATATATATGTATCACCACATAAAATGAAATGTCCTCCAACCCTTATCTGTCCAATGAACTTCCCGAAAATAGTTTTAACTGCTGCCTGAGATTGAAACAATCTAATGATTTCCAGAGACCCAATAAACAAATTTAGTATACATGGCAAACACTACAAGCAGTGAATCACCAACCTCGTCTTGAAACATGTCTACATGTTCCCAATCTATATTTGTTACCACAGCTATTTGAGGTTTTACTCCAAGGAAGCAACAGTCATATTCATCAGCCTACATTAAGAAGCACAGATATTAGACTTACAGGAACAACAAACTACAGTGATTATGATTCTCTTAAGATTTCACAAACAAAATCAACTCAACTCATGCAGATAACCAGATACAAGAAAAGATGTGTGAGAGGATTGGATACCTCCAATCCAAAGTTGCAACCAGTTCCACAGACAATGTTTCTTGCAACAAGCTGCGGAAGGCAGTTATGTCAAATGTAAGTTTTGTGCGTAAATGAAAAAACTCACAGTGGGATACAAGTGCTCTAATGTGAATAAAAATCGATCCGCAAGCCTATTGACAAACTCCCAATGTACACATCCAGAGAAACTTCTTACAGAATGCAGAGTAATACAAATCACTTCTTAGAGGAAGATGCAGAGTGAGGCTACCTGTGGTACCCAAGCCCCAATTACAGCTGTAAAATCATCCCCCATTGCATTTAAGAAATAAGCAAGCATAATAGCTGTGGTACTCTTCCCTGTATTGGTCAAAAATCAACAGAAAGCAGGAGAAGTGAATTTTGATGGTAAAAGAGGCTGAAACACAAGTAGGTCAAATTAAGCCAAACTAATTCAGGTTACCTAACTAATAACAGAAAATATCCAAAGACCTTCAAGAATCAGTCTCAGCTGATAGATGTCATACAAGCCAAACATCTTATCAGGCCTGAAAAGTTCTACCCATGCATTCATAACATGAGTTTTACCCATTAATCGTATATGTTTTTGCTAATAACATAATGGTTCATTAGTAACATCTTTTTGCTTATAGCATAATATAGAGAGCAGACATGAATTCCAGATTTTAATAACCTACAGTATTGGAAGCCTGAAACTCTCCTCTCAAATGTTGCCTAACCCTTGTCTTCTCCCTTTCGAATACCCTATGCCTTGAATCCTTCTTAACACCTATGTTAGTGCAAGACACTTGAGTAAGCATAAAAATCAGCGCAGATACACATTCCTCCAAGAAGTGTATCCACAGATCAAATAGCTAACCCCACAAAGCAGAAGAGTTTTTAGCAGAGCTAATTAGCACAACCGAAATGGTTTGTACTACAAGCGAGATAGTGAAGTTCCTCATATTTTAGCTTCCTGGGAAATACAAGATTACATGGCACTTTTAGTCAAGATCTCATAAAACGGCCAGTTTGGTAAATAATGACATTGACATTGAACAGAATTACAAATGTACATGTTTTTCAAACAACAGATCCACCCAAGAGAAATGGCTTACACAAATGATATCACACCTCAGGAAACTTTCTTCATATTTCAGGCTTCCATGTATATATAAGCATATATTGAGTCTTATCAAGATCTCAGAACCCTGTCCATATTTAGCAATGCTTCGACATTGAAAAGATTTGTCACGTTTGACAGTATCTCAGCAAACACAAAAGAAATAAGATTACCATGGCTACCACTGACAGCAATGAGGTTGTAGCTTTCAGTGATCCTGCCCAACCAAGTTCCTCGCTTGTACCTACAAGAACAGAATACCATGTATACCATCTGAGTCCAGGTCTAACTTGGGTAACAGAAATTCAGTAAATAAATAAAAAAAGATTACTGTTCTCACACAGGTTCCCCAACAGACTCGGCTTGTAAAATCTCCACATTGCCTCCAGGAATCGCACTCGACATAACAAGGGCATCAGGCACTGAACCATTATACTTTCTCAGATTGAGCTAAGAATGGCCTATATACAGTTGGGCACCGGCTTCTTTCAATGCTTCCATAGCATCTTTCCATATCATATCAGAACCACTGACCTCATAACCCTATTGCATGTTCAAATTTAGTTCAATTTACCTACCAAAGCATTAGACGAAAACAGAAGAAACAAAGAAAAATAATGATATAAAACTAACTACCACTCACTAATTCAATTGTCCAAATAATAATGGGTCGTGTTACTCACGTATTAGCATGCAAAGATTAAGATACATAAATTGTTATATGTAGGAGTTATGCAGTTGTTATTCAATGGATAATATTACAAGCTTGGATTATTTACTGTTAATGTTAAGATTTTAATGATGACAAGCTATGTTACTATGCTGGGAAAATACTCAAGGCCCAAGCAATTAACACACTGCAACAGTTCGGCCCATGATCCCATGGATAGACTAAGCCAACGTGATATCTGCATTAATGAGGAAGAAGTCATTAAAAGGAAACTATCACTGGCAATCAAGTACCACGAGACCCATTGCACAAGGAAAGGAAATCAGTTGAAGGCAAATCACGAGAACGTTAAAGGAAGGAGATAATCAAGTATCAATCAAAGAAAACAAGGAAATATTAAAGGAAGGGAGATAATCAAGTATCAATCCGTTCAAAGACACAAGGAAAAGATCAATCATCATCAAAGCTCTTGCTTTATTCTTGGAAAATAAGGATCCTCAATCTTCCTATTTTCCGAGGATCAAAACTCTTGGGTTGCTTTCTCTGCTTAGAAGAGTCATGACGACTTCACACCTCATGTATAAATACTGGCTCATTCAGACGCACAACTGTACTTTGTCTCAACCTTCACATAGTCTTTGCTCTACTTTTCATAAGCATTGTAATTCAATTAAGTGTTGCTATGTAAACAAAAAAAAAAAAAAAAAAAAGAGAAGAGAGAGTTATTTTCAGTTGGTGAGACTTTGTAATAGAAAAAATACGAGAGGTTGAGTGTAGACATAGGAGCTCCATTCAAACCAATTCTCTGTCCCAAGATTCACATTAAAGAGCTGCAGAGATCACCCTTGCAACCCAAGGGGACTGGACTAGGATTCACCTTGAATCTGAACCAATATAACTATCGTGTGTCAATTACTTTTTGCATTTACTTTACAGTTATATTTATCGTAGTCGACTAGGTGTTCTACATAGTCGACTATCCAAAGAACAAAAAAATTACAATTCACCTCCTCTCTTGCACTTTCAATTGGTATCAGAGCCTGGACTCAATCTTAGTTGCTTAACAACACTTGAGGAAAAGATCAAATGGCTGGATATCATATCCCTGGAGCAATACTGCAAGATGGACATTCCACTACTAGACCTCCCTACTTTGCTGGTGAGCACTATGCACACTGGAAGGAGAGATTCAAAATCTTTGTCATGTCAACTGATTACCAAGCATGGGTTGTAATAAAGAAGGGACCAAAACCTATTCCCTACAGTGAAGCAAAAGATGATAAAGAGAAACTTGATGAAGTGTCGTTTGATTTGACTAAGGAACAACAAGAAGTCATTGCTACAAACGCCAGAGCTATATCTTTGCTATACTATGCAGTCAGTGGAGAAGAGTATAGCAAAATATCAAATTGTGAGACTGCAAAGGAAATGTGGGACAAATTGGAAGTAACCTATGAAGGCACATCCACAGTTCGAGAAAACAAAATTGATGCTCTTCACCATGATTATGAAAATTTTATGATGAAGGAAGATGAAAACATTGAATCAATGTTTTCCAGATTCAGCAAAATAATCTGTGAGTTAAAATCTCTTGGTGTTGTGTATTCCAATGCTCAACAAGTAAGAAAATTTGTCAGATCTCTTCCAAAATCATGGGAAACCAAAGCTATTGTTTTGGAAGATGGAAAACTTGATAAAATGACTTATGATGACCTCAGAGGAAATCTCATGACCTTTGAGAAGAATCACATCGACAGGCACCAAAAGGAAGAGAAGAAGAAAGTGGTTGCATTCAAAACTCAGATAGTTGAAAGTGATGATGATGATTTCAAGGAAGATGAAGTTGCACTGATCTCCAGATCTGTAGTGGAAGCAATGAGGAGATCAAGAAATAATCGAAGAACAAGTTCAAACTCTCAAAAAGGAAAAAGTTCTACTAATCTACAGAAAAATGATGGGAAATGTTATGAATGTGGAAAGTATGGTCATATTGCCTCTGAGTGCTCAGAATCAAGAAGGAAACCCTCCAGGAACTATCAAAAACAAAGAGCATTTAGTAGCCGGAGCGAAGATGAAATCTCAGAAAATGAAGATGATGTGGAAAATATTTGCTTCATGGTAATTGGAGAAACCAGCGAGGTAAGACCTTATTTCTGCGCTAAATGTAATGAAACACAAGAACTCTTAGATCAAACCCTTGAGGATTTGAATAGAGTTTTTGATGAATTTAGAAAACTGCAAAAAGAAAAGAAAGACTGGGATATAAAATTACAAATTTGTGATATTGAAAAGGATCTTCTTTAAAAAGAAATCTGTGATTTGTAACTACAAATAAATAGTCTGCGTAAATCCACCAGTCACAGTTCTGTAAGGTCTAATCAGTCGATTCACAATCGCAAATCAACTGGGAAGAAACCTATGAGTGATTATTCTTATAATAGTGAAAAGTCGAGATATCTTGAAGAGACAGATCAGTCGACTAAATCTCGCAAGTCAACTGACAGGAAGTCTGAAGCAAATCTCTCCATTATGTCTAAATCGTCTAATCAATATGTCACCAAAGAACCATTCTCTTTTACATGTTTTTGTTGCGGTAAAACTAGTCATAAATACTATCAATGCAAATTTCGCAACTCTCAAACCTCTGGATGGGAATGGAGACCTAAGAATATGTTTCAAGCTAATCCTCAAGGACCCAAGCATGCTTGGGTACCTAAAAGAAAGTAATTACATGTTTTTGCAGGAACACCACACTAAGAAATCCAAAAGTAAATGGTATCTCGATAGTGCGTGTTCCAGTCACATGACAGGCGATAAAAACTTGTTTAAATCAGTCGCTGAATATGATGGAGGATTGGTAACCTTTGTAGATAATTCCACAGGAACTGTTATTGGAGTTAGTACTATAGCATTTAATAACTCTTGTGATATTACTAATGTTTATCTTATGAAGGGACTCAAGTATAATCTCTTGAGCATTAGTCAATTATGTGATTCAAATCTTGAGGTAAGATTTAAGAAAACAGGATACATCATTGAAGACCCCAAGGGTAAAGAAATTCTTCCTGGAAGCAGGAACAAAAATGTATATGTACTAGATTCTGTGAAGAATCCAGTAGGACATATATGTCTAGCCTTTATGGGAGAAGATCCTTGGATATGGCACAAGAAACTAGGGCATGCCAGCATGAGATTAGTTGAAAAATTGGCTAGACATGGCTTGGTACTAGGACTGCCTAAGTTGAACTACACAAAAGATCACATCTGTGATGCTTGTCAAAAAGGTAAGCAAACTAGAAATTCCTTTAATTCAAAAGATATAGTGTCTACTTCTAAACCTTTGCAGGCACTTCATATGGACCTTGTTGGTCCTACTAGAACTGCCAGTATTAGAGGAAAAAGGTATGTCTTTGTTATTGTTGATGATTATTCTCGTTTCACTTGGGTTATATTTCTTGCTCACAAAGATGATACTCTAAAAAATTTTAAGTTTTTCTGTGAGAAAATACAGCGTGAAAAAGGTTACTACATCACTTCCATTAGAAGTGATCATGGAGGAAAATTTGAAAATAAGGCATTTGAGGATTTTTGCAATGAACAAGGCTATACTCACAATTTCTCTTCACCAAGATCTCCTCAGCAAAATGGTGTTGTTGAACGAAAGAACAGAACTCTACAAGATATGGCAAGAACCATGATTGTAGAACACAACTTACCACACCACTTTTGGGCTGACGCTATAAGCACAGCATGTCATGTTCTTAACCGGTGTCTAATTAGGCCCATTCTAAAAAGAACTCCCTATGAACTCTGGAATGGAAAGAAACCAAACATCAACTACTTTCACCCTTTCGGATGCAAGTGTTTTGTTCATAACAATAGTAAAGATAACATCGGAAAATTTGATCCTCGAAGCGATGAAGGTATCTTTCTTGGATATTTTCACACTAGTAGATCATATAGAGTTTATAATAAATGTACATTATCAATTGAAGAATCTATTTATGTTATATTTGATGATACTAATCGGTTGGTCGAGGAAGGTAATAATGCAGATGATGAAGAAAGGAAATCCCCTGCGGCTCCCTCACTTGCTATATAAAATGATAAAACACAATCGACTACTCCAGTAAAATCGACTAATGTGGCCCTTGAACCTGTTCCAAATGAATGGAGAAGTGAGCCTGACTATCCAAAGAAGTTTGTCATAGGGGACATTCATGAAGGAATGAAGACTAGAGCATCAAGCAAGAAAAATACAAATATTGCTCTCATATCGCAATTAGAACCAAAGAAGATTGACGCAAAGACTTAAAGATGAACATTGGGTCAAAGCTATGCAGGAGGAACCGGATCAATTATCAAAGAATAAAGTATGGAAATTAGTTCCTAAACCTGAAAATATTTCAGTGATTGGTACCAAATGGGTTTTTTGCAATAAGCTGAACAAAGCAGGAGAAGTTGTACGAAACAAAGCTCGACTAGTCGCACAAGGTTACTCACAACAAGAAGGAGTCGACTACGATGAAACTTTTGCTCCTGTAGCACGGTTAGAATCAATCCGCATCTTACCTGCATATTCATCTTTTAAAAGATTCAAACTTTTTCAAATGGACGTCAAAAGTGCTTTTCTAAATGGTTTTATTGACGAAGAAGTTTATGTCAAACAACCACCTAGTTTTGAAGATCCTAAACTACCCTATCCTATTTTTAAACTTTAAAAACCTCTTTACGGTCTTAAACAAGCTCCTAGAGCCTGGTACGATAGATTAAGTTCTTTTCTAGTGAATCATGATTTTTCCCGAGGTAAAATAGATACCACCCTTTTTATAGAAATAACTCCCTCAGGAAATCTCATTATTCAAATTTATGTTGATGATATTGTATTTGGAAGTTCTAACCCATCTTTGTGCAAGGAATTTTCTGATCTTATACAAAGTGAGTTTGAAATTAGTATGATGGGCGAGTTGACTTTCTTTCTGGGTCTCCAAATTGTTCAATCTGAAAAGGGAATCTTCATCTGCCAAACTAAGTACACCAAGGAACTTATTCAAAAATTTGGAATGATGGAAGCAAAAGCATTAGGGACTCCAATGAGTTCTACATGCAATCTTGATAAAGAAGAGACAGGTAAACCCGTCGATCAAACCAAATATCGAGGGATGATTGGTTCACTACTATATCTCACTGCTAGTCGACCAGATATCATGTTTAGTATGTGTAAGTGTGATAGATTTCAGGCCGCTCCAAAGAATCTCATCTTACTGCTGTAAAAAGGATTATAAGATACCTAGCTGGAACTTCAAATTATGGATTATGGTACCCAAGCACTAACTCTTTTCAACTTGAAGGGTTCTCAGATGCTGATTTTGCAGGTGATAAGGATGATCGCAAAAGTACAAGTGGTTCTTGTCAATTTCTAGGAAAATCTTTAATTTCCTGGCACAGTAAGAAATAAGGATCAGTCTCCTTGTCAACTACTGAGGCTAAATACATCGCAATTGGTCAATGCTGTGCTCAAGTAATTTGGATGTATCATCAATTGATTGATTATGATATTTTCTCTATACCTATTCGCCTTTTCTGTGATAATTCTAGTGCTATATGTCTTTTTAAGAATATTGTATATCACTCTAGAGCCAAGTATATTGACATTAAGCATCATTTCATTAGAGATCACGTGTCAAAAAGAGATATAGAAATTAGCTTTGTTAGCACTGATAGTCAACTTGCTGACATTTTTACAAAACCTCTCTTAGAAGACCGTTTTTGTTACCTAAGAACCTTAATTGGCCTAGTTGAAAATCCTGTTACTGTATAATTCTGCTATTTAGTATGTTGTTTTGTTTTGTTTTAAAAAAATAAAAAATAAAGTTCAAATCTTTTGCGTGATTTTATGTGTTTGTGACCTTTCCATTTATCTCATTTTCCATATTTACAACGCACCCGTCATAATCACTTTGCAGACCACCCGTTCACCTTCCATCCCATCTGTTCTTTTTCCTAACGCCGGTTCACAATCCCAAGGTTCTTCTATATACTTCTCGTATCCTCTCTTTTCTTCTTCATCTTCCTTGTCTCTTCACTCTCTTCCTTCATGGCCAAACAACAGAAAGCTGCGCCCACTTCCACTTGCCAAAGCTCTAGGATCAAAAGTAACGGTAAATCCACCTCCCCTGTTCATGTGGATTCCGATATCTCTACTCATTCGTCTTCTTCTGAAGCCACTGCGTCATTTCTCTCTAAAAGTAAAGGTAAATGTTCTCTCGATGTTGATACTTGCGTAATCCTCTAAGAAACTGAAGTTTGACCCCGAAACTCCTCTTGGGCTTAAGGAACACTTTTGGGACACTTCTAACCGTGACTTGTTCGTCGCTCTCAAAGAGAAATCGGTGGTTTCTGGTCGTAGTGTTGATCTTGACTACATGCAAACACTCTCTTGCAAGGTAAAGCCCCTTTTTGAATTTCAAGGCTGGACAATAATTTTTCAAAACCCCACCCGTGTCTATGAAACCCCTATTCGCTTATTTTTCTCATCTCAAGTCATCTAAACCTAATGAAATTGAAACCCTTGTTCTTGGTACTCGCATTGTGCTTGACTGTGATGTGTTGGATTCTATTTTAGACTGTTATTGTTTAGGCTTCTTTGATCTTCCCAAAACCAATTAGCCTGAATCCCTTGATGTTTCCTATGACCAAGTTAAGCAAACCCTATCTGGTTCCCCTACCATTCCTAGTCATCTTAGCCCGTTTGACATCACCTTTGAAGCCCGTGTCTTAGCCCACATTGTCTCCACCACCCTTCTTCCTCACGTAGGCTCTTTTTCTACTGTTACTCAACGTGATGCTATTCTTGCATATTGTCTTTTGACTAAAAAGAAAGTGAAATTATCTGCTGTCATCCTTAACTACATGATTGAATGTGCTGATAATCCAACCAGTCTACTCTATGGTATGCTTATAACTCATATTCTTGAAGCCCATCATATCAATCTCAGTGACTATCCCAGCATTCTGGTCAAACAATGTTACAACTCTAGAGCTTTCTGTAGCATGGGATATGTTCTTGTTAATGACTTTTGGGTTCCTAAAGACTCTGTTGATGATGCCCCCCTCCCCCCTAAAGATAAAACAAAGCCCTCCACCTCTCAGTCACCCCCTCCTATAGATGTGTCTCCTGAAGTGCTTGTCAAATTGGATGCTATGAATGCTCAACTTAAATCCATGAAAGACTTAATGGCGTCCACTTTATATAACATGGAACGCGTCAGGGACTCTACTAAGGAAACAGGTGCTGATATTGCTCGTGTTAGGGTGAAGCTTGATCAGATTGTCAAGAAAGCTGTAAAGCTGTCTACTAAGCTCCAGGCTAGTGTGGATGCCTTTCCCAACAAGCTGACAGGAACCTTGGATGCTCTTAATGATGCCATAGTCAACACCTTGGCTTATTTTCTTCGACTCTTTGCGGAGCAGCAGCAGGAGGAAAATAAGCAGGAGGCTTAGCCGTATTTTTTTGTTAAGACAATTTATGTGTTTTGTTTGCTTGTTTTGTCATGACACTATGTGTGCGTGAAACTGGGCCTAAGCTCAGTATTGTGGATTGTGTTTTGTGGTGTTGCATTATGCAGCCCCTTTATTGCTTTTTAATCTGGGCTATATTTCTTTGTTATTCTTGTTCCGTTTTTTTTTATTGATGCCAAAAGGGGAGAATAGCGAGGTCAACCATTCAAATATTCAGGGGGAGTTTTCCTCCAGACTGAAGCAACAACCCTCTAGAGCAAATGTACCAGGGAAGTTGACTACTTTATCTTGAGTATTAATTGTTATCATCAAAAAGGGGGAGATTGTTAATGTTAAGATTTAATGATGACAACCTATGTTACTATGCAGGGAAAATACTCAAGGCCCAAGCAATTAACACACTGCAACAGTTCGGCCCATGATCCCATGGATAGACTAAGCCAACGTGATATCTGCATTAATGAGGAAGAAGTCATTAAAATGAAACTATCACTGGCAATCAAGTACCACAAGACCCATTGCACAAGGAAAGGAAATCTGTTGAAGACAAATCACGAGAACGTTAAAGGAAGGAGATAATCAAGTATCAATCAAGAAAAAAGGAAATATTAAAGGAAGGGAGATAATCAAGTATCAATCCGTTCAAAGACACAAGGAAAAGATCAATCATCATCAAAGCTCTTGCTTTATTCTTGGAAAATAAGGATCCTTAATCTTCCTATTTTCCAAGGATCAAATCTCTTGGGTTGCTTTTTCTGCTTAGAAGAGTCACGACGACTTCACACCTCATGTATAAATACTGGCTCATTCAGACGCACAACTGTACTTTGTCTCAACCTTCACATAGTCTTTGCTCTACTTTTCATAAGCATTGTAATTCAATTAAGAGTTGCTATGTAAACAAAAAAAAAAGAGAAGAGAGAGTTATTTTCAGTTGGTGAGACTTTGTAATAGAAAAAATACGAGAGGTTGAGTGTAGACATAGGAGCTCCATTCAAACCAATTCTCTGTACCAAGATTCACATTAAAGAGCTGCAGAGATCACCCTTGCAACCCAAGGGGGATTGGACTAGGATTCACCTTGAATCTGAACCAATATAACTATCGTGTGTCAATTACTTTTTGCATTTACTTTACAGTCGACTCTCTAAAGAACAAAAAAATTAAAATTCACCCCCCCCCCCTCTCGCACTTAATACATAGTCTTTTTCACATTCTATCCCACATAAAACGCTTTTAAAAGTTCTGGCAAAATTTAAGTTGGTAATGGTAATGCAAAATTTAATATGGGAAACCAAATGTTGCATGCAAAGTTACATATTGCAATGGGTGTTGTACTAGTTATGCGTAAACCACATTGTTTCGCACAGTTTTATGTTGCAAATCAAATTTTGTCCGTATTAGATACGAGCATTTTTATGCCAAGATTATTTCTTTTTTCTGCAGCCAAACAAAATCATCCTTAAGAGCTGAGCAAGGTATCACGAACTATTTTATGAAATTGAAAAAGTTCCTTCATCCGTCCCAAAAAAAATAAAATAAGACAGGGTTTTAGAGTACAATCATTTAATTTTGTGTCTCAATTCATAATCACTCAGTAGCGATTTTATGTGTAAAAAAAGGGTCACGTGAACCCATCGTCACCCGATTAAACTCTGTATATTATGTGTATAATTTTTAAAATATATTTAGTACTCCACTTTCTGACACCCATGTTATAAAAGGCTCAGTGGTGCACTTAGTTGAAAGCTACATTATTTATCAAGAGGTTCAATGATAAATTTGCATTTTTTTAGTAGTGCACCCATCTTCTAAAAATTTCTGAAACTCCATAGCAAGTAACATTACCACTTTTTATAGTTACAAACATTTATGAAGTGTTTATTAAAATTATACTAGCAAAAACAGTTTGACACCAAAAATAAAATAGTGTGAGTAAGAGAGAATAGTCGTTTGAGAGCAAGTATGGCAAGGCAGACAAGCCACAACCTCCAAGCAACACCGACAAAGTGTATCCATTCCTTCTCGCTTGTATCAATGACTTCGTCATTGTCGCATTCCTTAATTATTACTGCTGGGAATTTCAAAGCAAAGGAAGTTGTTCCAACATTAATTATTTAACTTGCCAAGCTGAAGCATTTGTGAGAGTAATTGCCTGAGAATAACTGTAATTTCTTGCTGAGTAATTCAACGGTGACTTTATTGCCGGTGGTACCATTATTCAAGGTGCGGCAATTCACGGCTTAAAGCAAAATCAATGTCAGTGTTTGTGTGTAGAATTCAAATTTCGTCAGAACAAAAAAAAATGGGAAGAAGAAGAGAGAGAAGAAAATTGAAGTATTCAAATTTTGTACTACTGGAACTGGAGTCCGGAACCAAAATGACCTCAAAATAAACTTTTTGAACCAAAATACCCTAACAAAAAAAAAAAGTGACAAAAGTACCTTTAGCACATTAATTTACTACATTATAGAAGCAGTTAAAAAAAAAATTCTATAACGCAGTAAAATACTGCGTTATAGAAATAGTACCAAAAAAAAAAAAATTGGCCAACTTTATTTTTTGCAACACTTAGTGTTTTTTTCCATACTTTGACCAATGATTAGTCGTGTGTCAAGACTCCAAAACGTCAATATTTTATATAGAATCTGATATTTTTTCTCGCGTACAATAATGTAGGCTCAATACATCAAGGATACGTAAACGTTCGGATCGTCATTTTAAGAGTTGAAAAGGTGCCCGAAGTAAGTTTTGTTTGTAAACTTTAGGTTTAAGTGTTCTATATACATAGACGTCCATTTTTGTTTGAAGACTTGTTGTCATTAGCTTAAAGTTTTTTATTTTTAGGGTTTAGATTTAAGTGTGTTATTTTTTAAAGCGTAACTTTATTTCGAATATACGCGGTTTTTTGCGCTCGGACTCCGATTTACGCGATTTTTTTTTTTTTGGCAACATATTCAAAATAAAGTTACGCATTAAAAAATAACACACTTAAGGAACACTTAGTGTTTTTTTTCCATAAAAAGATCGCAACATCTTATTTTAATAAATCTTTTCTTTGCAACACTTAGTGTTTTTTTCATACTTTGACCAACGATTAGTCGTGTGTCAAGACTCCGAAACGTCAATATTTTATATAGAACCTGATATTTTTTTCTGCGTACTATAATGTAGGCGCAATACATCAAGGATACGCAAACGTTCGGATCGTCGTTTTAGAGGTTAAAAAGGTACCCGAAGTAAGTTTTGTTTGGAAACTTTAGGTTTAAGTGTCTTATTTTTTAAGGTTTTGATTTAAGCGTGTTATTTTTTAATCAAGACATAACTTTATTTTGAATATAAATATAATTCTAAAAAATATAGGGAGAAAAACTAATTGTAAAGTGGTCAAACTTTAGATGGTCATAACTTTATGCTCGGACGTCTGTTTTACGCATTTTTTTTTGAACTTGCATATTTTTTCGAGATCTATGCGGATAAACGGCCGCAAGGCGGTTTGGCCGAGCCGATTTTTAGAAAAACACCTTTTATCCCATTCAATTTCAATTTTCCCCCAAATTGCCGTAAAATTTTCAGTTTTATTTACTTATAATATGATGATACGCAATAGATTTCAACATAAAAATCCCGGGGTAATGTAGCTGAGAATGTCAATTTCACTTCTGTGATTTCAATTTTCGAAAATAAAGCTGACTAATTTTCTCGACATTTAAAGTTGACTAAAATAACCTTACAGTCAAACACTAAGTTTTTTCAAACGAAACTTACTTCGGGCACCTTTTCAACCCCTAAAATGACGATCCGAACGTCTACGTATCCTTGATGTATTGAGCCTATATTATTGTACGCAAAAAAAAAAAATATCAGGTTCTATATAAAATATTGACGTTTCGGAGTCTTGACATACGACTAATCGTTGGTCAAAGTATGAAAAAATACACTAAGTGTTGCAAAAAAAAAAAAAGTTTACCAATTTTTTTTTTTTAGTTTTCGCTATAGCGCAAAGATTTTACTGCGCTATACAAAAAAAAAAAAAAATCTTTAGCGTAGCAAAATACTGCACTAAAGCAGTTAACGGCTTCGTCTCCTTGAACTGCTTTAGCGCAGTATTTTACTGCGCTAAAGGTAGTTTTGTAACTTTTATTTTTGTTGGGGTATTTTGGTTCACTTGGTTTTTGTCACTTTTGTTCCGGACTCTTGGAACTGTGGGAAGTCAATAACTATGATGAGCTGCCGCCCAAAGAAAATTGGGCTATTTGCAGGATTGTCCTTCGCTGGGGTGGTCTTTAATTTTTATCCCTCAAAAGTTAAAATGGTGGTCTTTAACTTTAGTCCTTCAGGTAGAATTTGGGTCTTAAAGACAACAAAAGGGCAATTCCCTTCTTTTGGGGTGGTCTTTAAATTTTGCCCCTCATATTTGTAATCTTTAAATTTTGCCCTTCGTCTAAAACCCATGGGTTCCAGGTTCGAACCCCCACTTGGTCAAAAATTTAAAAAAAATTCACAAGGCAGAGTTTAAATTTCGCTATGTCCCCACCGACAGAATTTTAGTTATGTTTAACCAAAAGTCTGCTGATGGGGGCAGACTTTCCCTTGAGGCATATATTTTTTTTTATTTTTTTTTACTTTTCAAGGTAAACTTTTAGTTATGCTTTAACTAAAAGTGTGCCCCATAAGACATAACTAAAAGTGTGCCCCATAAGGCGGAACTTTTCCTTAAGGAATAACTAAAGTTATGTCGGACCCGGCATAACTATAAGTTCCGCCTTATAAGGCAAAGTTTATGCCTTAAGGAAAAGTTCCGCCTTAGGGGCATACTTTTAGTTATGCCTTAACTAAAAGTCTGCTCCATAAGGCATAACTAAAAGTATGCCCCATAAGGCGGAATTTTTCCTTAAGGCATAACTAAAAGTTTGCCTTATAAGGAAAAGTCTATTTCTTAAGGAAAAGTTATGTCTTATGGGGCATACTTTTAGTTATGCCTTAATTAAAAGTCTGCCCCATAAGGCATAACTAGGAAAAAACTTTTAGTTAAGGCTTAACTAAAAGTCTGCCCATAAGTATGTCGGACCCAGCATATACTTGTTAAGGAATAACCAAAGTTATGCCGGACCCTAAGATACTTATGCCAATTAATCTTTAGCAAATAGCGGAGGTTAAAACCCCCACGAATTGCAACTTTCAACCTCCACAAGTTACCCATTTTTTTATTGTGAAAGTATAGCTACGTATCGTAATTATTTTAACTATAGCCGTGAATGGTAAATACGTCGTAGATGTTAGTTATACCTTGTAAAATTTTCTAAATTTATTAAATGAGCTACTAAACTAAGAAAAACATATTTTATCTATATTTAAATAATGGTTTTTTCGTGCTAGTCCTTTAGTTATCAATCGAATTGTTTTTTATTTTGGTTCCTTTTTCAAAATTTTGGGTTAATATTAAAATGGTACTTTGGTGATGAGATGAGAGCGCAATATTTTATGTTAATGGGCGGCAGATGAACAAAGTGACGTTTATCTGTTAGTTCATGATCGATAGGAAATACATAAAATATTCATCAAAATATAATTGTTTAAACAATCAGTCAGTTATTACTGTTAATACATAACCACCTGGCATTTGAGAAGCGGCCCTCTTTTACGACAAGATTTCGTGAGTCAACTCGCAAAAAAGTGATCTGTCTAGAGCATATAGCTCCATTATTGGCCATTTTTTCACTTTATTCTCCACTAGATTCAGAGCAAAAGTATCAAATCTCAAGTGATCAATAATGTAGCAAAATGTAGCAGTGCCTTTTATTTGTTTCCTGTCCTTCAGGGTGTATCACAATAATAGTCAATGTGATAAACTTTAGTCCTTGTTAACTCACTCTTACTTTAAGATGATCAAACTTAGCTCATAAGATAAAAAGTATGACCCTTAATCGGTGGTTAACTCGTAGCAAAACAACATTATCCATGTTTTGATTTCCTAACAATATGTATGACCCTTAATTAGTAGTCTTGGGTTTGAGTCTTGACAATAATTATTTTTGGTTGGAACCACTCTCCTCTTTAGCAAGCCTTATACAATGCAGATTCAGATTAGTCAAAGCCTCAAGTCGGATATCGAACACCGATTGAGAAACAAATAAAAGAAATATGAAATTATGTATGGTCTAATGTGCCTTAAGTTAGTCTGAAGCATGCACTTATAAGTTACTTGCCAAATGGGTTCTCCCGATCCGTATCATAATATAAGTGGGTTTTTTAGCTTATGCACACCCCTTAAGAAAGTGCTCACTCCTAGAAAATTACGAGTGTTTTTAGTAACTTACTCCTAATTAAATGCCTAGGAAAGAAAAGTTACTTATAATCTATTTGGTCAAGCTTCTAAAATCAGCTTATTTTAAAAAAAACTTTTTTTGAAAAGTGCATTTTAAAAAAGTACTTTTTGTGAGAAGCCGTTTGTGTTTGGCCAATTAATGTAAAAAGCACTTTTGAGCAGTAATTAGCGTTTGACCAAGCTTTTAAAAAGTACTTTTAAGTGTATTTTTCTCAAAAGTGTTTTTCAAAAAAGTGCTTCTGGGGAAAAACTAATTTTTTTAGCTTCTGAAAAAGTGCTTCTGCTACTGCCCAAAAATATTTATTTTCTCCCAAAAGCTTGGTCAAACACCTCACTTTTTTAAAAGAAGCACTTTTTTTTTTTTTTTTTTTTTTTTACTTTTGGAGAAAAATAAGTTTGGCCAAACAGACTATTAATTATTCTTGATTCTATAAATAAGGGTAATGTTGGAAGAATAAGATCAATTTCTTCTTGAAATCCTAAAGCACTACTTATTTTGAAGCAAAACGAAAAGCCCAAAACACCATTTACTTATAAACGGAGGGAGTAAAAAATTACAATTAGCCACTTTTCAACCTTTGTAGTTAAATAATACTCCACTAATGTTCATGAATTTTAATTTCTACAAGTGAAATTTCAAATATTGTCTTGATGTTTCACTTTTAAAAGTTGAACCTTCACGACAGGTATCGACACATCTGAGATTGCCAAATGCTCGGGAGTTCCTCTATTCAATCCTTTTCCTTCTTCTTGTTGCTGGATATCTCGTTCGTACACATCTTTTCTTTGTTTCCCGGGCCTCTAGTGAGTTACAGACAGAGTTCGAAAATGTCAAATTTTTGATGATTCCATCATCTATGATTGGTAACATGAAGCTCAGAATTGGGGTGTAGTCAATACTCCCAAATAAAAAGGGAATTGATCTATGGTCGATTTCGCAACAAATCAAATAAAGAGGAATTTCTATTTGTACCTCGTAAAAAAGCTTTTTATTTTGTGGAATGAACCATTTCCTTTCTTTTCGTGGAAAGAAATTATGTTCAAGTAAGCAAAAGCTCTGCCCTCCCTCTCTATCTATCCAAGGGATGGAAGGGCAGAGGCCTTTGGTGTCCCCTCCAGTCAAGAATTGGGGCCTCACAATCACTAGCCAATATGCTTTTCTCAAGAAAAATTACAAAACGATATATATAGAAATTTTCTATGTTTATATGCATATATTAACTTTTAAACACCCTCGGCAAAAAATTACAGTGTATATTTAACTTCTTTTTTCCGAACACCCTGAATGAAAATCTTGAATCCGCCACTGCTGCACGATGATAATTATTTTTCAATTATAAAATTAGAAGGTGGTTAGTCCGCGCTATTAGGTACGGTCAAATGTAGGCCGAAGCCTCGAGTCATCAATTGATTCATTGAATCTATTATCATCTTTAAAAAGAGAAAGGATGTAAAGAGTAAAACGAATCTAATCTTGTGTGCCTTCCGGATTCAACTACCTAGTCGGCACCCTATCAATATATATAGTATCAAGCGCACCATTAACATTCATTTAAAAATAAGGCAACATTACACATACTAACGTTAATTCTAATTCTAATTGGCTGAGGTCCACCCCTTCTTTATTGTTTTTCTTCTTGTGGTACAATTGGACCTAACAACGTGGAATGTTGTCTATAATATTGGTAACAAATTATGTTCGTTATACTACTATGCCTCGCACTTGGTTTGGTGGGCAACTCAATCAACCATGCATTTACACTCTTAACCAAATTAAATAAAGCAGTACTAGACTACTAGGGGAATTAAACTTTTGGGATTTGATTGTTCTCTTTAAATAGCAAAACAACATTTGGCATGGAGATGTATGGATAATGGACATATAGCCTATATGGTATATGGGAGATCAGTGGGAGACTATTATCAAGTCGTTTGAGTTGACAAAAGTTGAATAAACTTATTTTAATCTTTGCATATGTATTTGGACTGCCCACCTAGAATATTGAGGCGACACCTGGCTCATTATTGAGTGCATTTTCACGACTTATTGTTAATATTTTAATTTAAAGTTACTTTAAGAGGATAGGATACGGCATTTCAATAGTGGCCGCGTTGGTTGGACAGGAATCTTTCAAATGGGGTCATATTGAGGAGCGGAATTTAATCGAATTTGAAGTCTGGATAAACTCATCTCACATTAAAAAATAAAAAAAGACCAAACAAAATCCTACATGATGACAAAGGGGATTTGAACCCTAGACCAAGAGGAGAAAAGCTTAAATGGTTCCTTTTTTGTCACTGGACAACAACATACTTTGTTAATGGGTTCTCAAATCGTATTTGTTATGTATTTATTGGGTTTTTCAATATAAATATAAGATTCATGGATTCGATATCATCTCTATGTGTTTCTCGATCAATCTCGTCATACGTGGCTTATCTAGTGTGGTTTACCTCCCGTGCGATTTGATGGTTTGGTTGTAGATGACCTAAGTATTTTATCTTCAACTTTATGCGCGAATTGATACTTTAGAAAGTTACGAAACCCAATTAACCAAGGCGACCAAAGCTAAACTATATATTCACATGGACCGTCTCTTTCACGATTGCACTTTATTGTCGCTAACTACTGTATTTGTAAATATTTTGAGTAGTACAAATTATTATTTGAATTTATATGATACATCATTCGACTAGTTACATATATAACCGAGACAATGTTTTTCTGTTAAAATAAATTCTTATTATTTCCTTGTATTTATACAATAAACAAGTTAACTGATGCTTTTTTTTTTTTCCTATGATCAGATGTTGTTACGCAGAATAAGAGTTAAGTTCAATCCATTGACAGTATAAAAAAATTTACACAATCAGGTCACTTATAGGTATTTATAAGGAAACTTATCAATAAATATTAACTTGTATTCTGAGTAAAAATTATATCTAACCCGCTATTTTATGTTAAAGATTCATCTACTACGTTGATATTTTTTGAGAGTATTCGTGTTATACACTCCTTCTGTCCCAATTTGTTTGACACTTTTCGCTTTTTTTTTTTCGACAAATAAACACCTTAATTTTACCGTGTTTGAACAGAATGTTAATCAGTAAATTTTTCGAAATAAAATTCACATATCTAAAAATTACGTAAAAAGTACTATAAGTCACCCTAATTAATAATTTAAAATATTTAAAAAATGTAAGAAAAAAATTAAATTAAAAAATATCTCGTCTGATTCTCGAAAAATGAAAAGTGTCAAACAAATTTTCCGAGAGAGTAACATAAATTCTTTAAGCAAATAGAGTCGGTTCTTTTTTCCCGTGTTTGACGTATAAAGGAACACCTCAGAATCCCACACGCAAACAAGCGACAGCGAATGAGGGCGCTAAAAAATGGAAGTGCCACTGTCACCAATACGATAAGTCTAATTCATTGTTTTTTTTTTTTTTTTGGATTATCATTCTTCTGGTTTGCCAAGAAGTACCAGGGAAATTAAATTGTCACCTCTGTGTAAATGAACAAAGAAGATAAAGACAAGGACTTTCCATATAGAGCTTTTTGTATTATAAATATATTTATCTTTTTTTTTTTAATTAATTAGCTAGAGCCTAATTACAGGTACATGTCATCAATAAAGTATATGTTGATCATAATCCCTTAGAAATTTTAACTCTTCGGTTGACTTCCTTTTCCAACTCTTCAAGTCCTCCTACTTCTTCCAATTCCTGCACCAATAATCAATCAATCACTGTCAGCCTCTTTTGCCATTTAATTCCAATTACATTAGTATTGCGTAACCAAAAATAAAGATAAGATTAATTACATATCATAAATCTTTTTTTCTCATCATGTGAGGAAGTTAAAAGAGAGGGGAGACAGTAGCACCTTAGGTCCTAGGAACAAGCCATATGGGACACCATCAAATTTCTCCGAGTGATGAAGCTGAAATCCCAGACATCAAAATCAAAGAAGATCACAATCGTTAGAATCCGTTAAGATATAAATGGATTAAGAAAGAACAGATCGGTCAATTTAATAATAAATCTGATTGAGCGATGGTGCTAAATGTGATTAAATCAAAATTGAGTAAAGCTACAGTCCAAAGAACTTTTTGTTACCTGATGTGCTGCAGCTACCCTCCGAAAATAAGGTACGTTGGCAATGGGCCCCACGGAGAATCTCTTGTGAACCAGTCCATCGTGAACGAACATGTAGGCCATCCCAAATACTGTAATCCCTAGCCCCTGCATTTACAAGAACACATTTTTCTACATCACATTACTTCTTTTGACTACTTTATACCTAATTAATCTCTCCTAATCAACTATTAATTAATAAAAAATAATTTAAGTTACATCCGATGCTTATAAGACAAACTTTTACATCACATTTTTCTACATCACATTACATCTTTTGACTACTTTATACCTAATTAATCTCTCCTAATCAACGATTAATTAACAAAAAATAATTTAAGTTACATCCGATGCTTGTATGACAAACTTTTACATTTTCAGGTCACCTTTACCTAGACCCTAATTAAACAGATAATCTACTTGATTTTCAAGATGACAAATTCACATTTAAGGAGGTTTATTGGTAGCTATCTTTTAAGGAAGCTGACAGTGTAAAGTTCTTTACCCCAATGGTGTGTATACCATTATAGAGTAGAAATTTTTACATTATCAGCTCATCCAAATGATATATGTAGAGTAAGTCTCCTTGGAATGTTTGGATTTATTATCTCAAAAATAAGACGAGTCACCTAATGGTATAAGAATTTCTTACACTAACAATATATATAACTTAAACTCATAAATAAAGTATTTAAATTAGAACATACCGCGCCGAAACAGAGTCCAGGGATGAGACCTTTGTGGAAGAAACCGTATGAAAGAAGAGCTATAGCTGGAACAGCGTTAATTATTGCAAAAACATCGTTCAACTCGAATGGTCCTTCTCTTGGTCTATGGTGTGACTGCAAATATTATTTAAAACATCATGCAGAGTCAATGTTTGGTTGCCAGGAAAAAAACATGACAAGAATCTTTATTTGTCGTAGCAAACAGATCAAGAGCAAGAATCCAAATTAGTGTCTGTTAGGAGTAATTACAAACCTCGTGCATGTGCCATAAAGAAGCATGCCACAGCGCTCTATGAGCCCATCTCGCCCAGTACTCCATTCCTACCTGAAATACCATAACATCCAATTTCAGTAATCAGCTTATATTAATCAGAAATCATTTCCTTGTTTAGCTACTGATTATAAGCAGGGGCGGAGTCAAGGGGACACAATGGTTGATCCGAACCTCTTTCACCAGAAAATTACATTGTATAACAAGGTTAAATATATATATATATATATCCAATCCCTTGACTTATTCGTGTCTGCCGTTAAATATAATATACAATTGAATATGAGAAGGTGGAACTTACGGCAGCGCCAAACGAGAGAGCGAATGTACCAAACATTTCAGAAAAAGGCACTTCTCCGCCCTGTACCATAAAAGTTTGAGAAAAAAGGTTAAAAGCAAAAAGCTTAAGATTAAGCTGAAGAGAAGAAAAAAAAAAAAAGAGTGATTCATACCTCCATTTGCCATGAAAATCTGTAATAAACAGCCAATACAGCCATAGAAGTAATTCCCAAACTTGACATTACAGCAGCCACAAGATAAGTAAACCTCTCCGATTTTTTCCTCGCCAATTTTTCCGCCAGCCGGGCAGCTAAACTCTTCTCTTCATTAATCTCTGCTTCTATCTCATCCTTTATTGTTTCAATCTCAGTTTTCCTAGCATCCAATTTCCCATCCTCAGCCAGCACAAAACAAACCTTCAACCTGGGCTTTTCTTGAGACCGCAAAATTGTGCCAAAATTGCGAGTTAACGGAGAGAAGAACAGAACTGGCGGGGCAGTTGAGGCGGGTTTTGGGCCTAGAAACGTGTTGGGCTGGAGACAAAACGTTCGGGAGGTAGCAATGCCTGAAATTCCGGCAGCCATGGACGGTAGCCTTAAAAATGAAGGGCGAGGTTGAAAAACTTACTGTGTGGACACCTTGCAGGATCCAAATTAAGGGGTCTATCGCAAAGTCGGTAATTAATTAAAGCTTTGAGATGAAAGGGATGAGTATTGGGGGACCGTGGAGCTTATATAGAGGACAAATTAAGGTGACAAGTTGTAGACTTGTAGTGTTGTAGCACTGAAATTGAAGGGCAGGCACCATAGATTTTTTCAGTTTGTGGAAAGTGTATAAATATAGTGCAAATGTTACGTTGCTGAACACGTTGCTCCCATTGGGCATATGAGCACGAGGGGACTGGGGTCCACCTAAGTAACTTATGGTTCAGTTTAGGGTCCTCAGTTTCACTAATACTACAGGATTGCCACTTTGGTAATTAAATTTTGTTTCACGCATGAAGTATTCTAGAGCAGTCTCTGTGAAGAATAAACTAATGGTGACAAAAAGTGCCTACTAATTAGAAATGGTGACAAGTTTGACAAGGTCAAATTTTTCTTAAAAATGAGATTAAGTTAAATGGGGGCTGAATTATATTTTTTAAAACTTATAATCTTTTAAAAAATACACAAAAGCCCACACATATTATACAAAATCTTCTTCCAACCCACCCCCACGACCCCAACTTCACTTCATTTTATTTCAAAAAAAAAAAAAAAAAAAGCAGTTCCTCTGGCGGCAAAGCAAGAAAAAACCGGCGACCACCCCCACCATTGCTGCTGCTTCTCTATTCATTCTCAGGTAAAGTTTTTCTTTCACTTGGTTCAAAAGTTAGGGTTTTGAAATCAGAGTGTGAAAAATGATAATTTTGGTTAGAGAAGATGAAGAAGAATATGGGTTTGTCTTGAATGTTGTTTGTTTTGTTGTAGTTTGGGGTATTTGTTGCACTTGTTGGGGTTTGTGAGTTTGTAAATAGTGGTTGTCGTTGTGCAATTGTGGTTTTTGGTGCTGTTTTTGTTCTTATTCTCCTTATTGTTTCGAAAAAAAGGCTTGCAATTTTGTTGATGTTTTCCAACAACTGAGGTTACCTGTTATAAAGAAATTCAACACCTGTTTGACAGTTGTAAACATCTGCTGAGGTTGCATGGTTTAAAAAAAACCCCTATTTGGTGTATTTTGTTTAAGTTGTGAGTGAGATTTGTGATGGTTGTGTGTTTGTTGTGAAATATAGATGTTTTTGCTATTGTTGTGCTACACCTCGGAGATTCCGAATTGTTGCCTTGTGAGTAGACTAATGTGAGCTTAAGGTGAATATGAAACCCTTACGAGATTAAGGAAAGTATTAGATAGCTTAAAGTGCGTACCATAAGATTTTGAAGTCATATGAACATGTGAGACTAAGTTTGTTGAAGGAAGTGAAATGTAAGTCTTGTTTGGAGATACGTATGTAGTGATGTCTTGAGGGGCTGCTATAGGGCCTCTTAGATGATTAATGAAGTGTTACATAAGTACCAAGAAGGCTTCACAAGGATTGGAAGTCACACGAATCGACAAGGATGAGTTTCGGGAATTTACAGTTTGTACGGCCATTTGTACGGACCGTATAAATTATACGACCCGTATAATGGTCCGTAGATTACTTCCAGAGAAGGGTGATCCCTGGTGAGGTTATACGGGCCAATTATACTGACCATATAAATTATACGGCCCATATAATTGGCCGTATAACCGGGTCGGGTCAGATTTTTCTTTTTATATATATGGACGACCCTTACTTTCTTCTTCATTTCCCATTTTCTCCAAACTCTTCAAAGCTCTAAAACCCTTATCCAAGCATATTCCACTCAAACCCAAGGGAAAACAAAGATCAAATTGCAAGAATTAAGGTGTTCATGTGTTGGAAGGCTCACTAGGGTTAGTAGACTTCAAGAATAACTTGGGTATTGAAACTAGGGTTTCCATATAAGTTGATAGCTTGCTCCAAGGCTTATTCTTATGAGATAATAGGTTAGTTTTCATGCTTATTTCATGTTATTAAGAATACTTAGTTGTTGCATAACTTGGGTGAAAGGAGAAAGTAGAGGATGAGTTCTAAATATGAGTTTCATGATGTTTTTGAGTAGTAAGCTAACTTGAGTCATGATTCTTAGTGTGATATGGATATAATCTTCTTATGGAAGGTAATAATGATGAAGAGAAAGCGTTGTATGAAAATGTGCAAAGGGTTGGTGTGAAGTTGTTAGTATGAGTTGAACACGAGAATGAATTTTGAGACTTAATGGAATGTGACTACTTGATTATGATATTGTGGATGTTATTATGGTTGTTTGGGAGTTGTTTTGCGATATGGTGGAAGTTGACGAAATAAGGGAAATGCTGCCCAATTTTTGTTAGTTCATGAGTTGCTCTAGTTTGAATTCAATAGCGTCTTTAAGATTTAACCATGGTATGAATCCTTTTAAATGTAGATTTCTCAAGACATGACGGTGAACGTTAGATAGTTGGGAAGACAAAGAGGTATGTAAGGCTAACCCTTCTTTCTTAAGGCATGATCCCATTGATGTATACCTTCATATGAAATCCATAGTATCGCCTATGATGATTTAATTCCAAGAATCACTAAAGCTCGTGATCTTGATATTCTCACGATACCATTGGCCTCATCCTATAATAGGTGATCCCCTAAGGAAGGATATAATGAAGTAATGATGACGATGATGATGTTGAGGATATATATATATATATATAGAACACCGAGCTTATATGACCGGATATGATATCTATCGCGCATGCACCACTGCAGTTGGGTACGGATAACACTGATCCTTGGTAGGGCCAAGTATGTATAACACCGAGCCTTGTCACGGCCGGGTATGTGAGACACCGAACCTCTATGGTCGGGTATGGTACTACTATATAAATAAGCATTAGAAATGGAAGGTTCCTATTAGAAAAAGGGTAAGAATACATGATGATTGTCGCTAGAGGTACAAATGGCTTCAGCATCTCATGACTCTTTTATATTATGTCATTTCTTATGCTTCTGTTATGATATTGATTATGCTTTACATACTCAGCACATTATTCGTACTGACGTCCTTTTGTTTGTGGACGGCTGAGTCATGCCCGCAGGTGGACAGGGAGATAGACTTGATCCTTAGGCTGCTTATCCAGAGATTGCTTAGAGGAGCTTCTTTTGATCCGGAGCTACAATTGTGGGTACTATTCTTTTGTGTATATAGAGGCATGGCCGGGCCTTGTTCCGTCCTTATGATGATGTTTCATACTTTTCTTAGAGGCTCGTAGACTGTCATGTATAGTAGATGTTTTTTGCCTTGTCGGCTCATACTTTTGGTATATTATTTTGTTAAGCCTCGTCGACTTGTGTATATGTATATGGGCGCAGTTGTTGATGTTGATATAAAAGTGTTTTAGCCGTTGAAAATGGAATTATTGAGGTATAGAGTTTGTTGATAGGCCATGTAGCTCACCTAGATACGAATGTGAATGTACGATGAGAGGTGCCCGGTGGGTTAGCTCCGGGTGCCCGTCATGGCCCTCCGATTAGGTCATGACATGTTGTTACTGTCATGGTATGGTTTAGGAAAAGTTTTGATTTTATCCAACAGCTGTTGGATAAAATCAAAACAATTGCTGAGGTTTTTGCAAAGAATCGAGCAGCTTGTTGCAAAGATATTAACAAGTTGTTGTAAAAAATCAAAACAGTTGCTAAGTTGTTGCTACTATTTTTCTATTTCCAACAGCTTAAGAATCTGCTGCAACAAGTAATAAGTTGTTGCAACAACTTCATAATTTGTTGCAATGTATTTTAACTCCGTCAAGTAACAACTGATTACTTATTGCAACATATTCCTTTTCCCTTTTTACTTTGAACGTTGCATTAATCAATTAAAATTGTTTTTCTATCTCTTGTGTGTAGATAAAATGGTTTCAGTTAAAAGAAAAAAAGAGAAACTAGCTGAGGGAGAAAGTAAAAGAGCCAAGGTACAAACACCATTAGATGAGCTTGTGACTGCTATTTGTCAATCAACAAATCTAGAAGAAAGAGTTAGTGAAACTGGGGCTTCAGAAAGAGAGGAAACCCACGAAACCTCTGTTAGGCATGAAGAAGAAAGTGATAAAAATAAACAAAGAGAAGAATAACAAGAAGATAAAGGAGATGATGAAGTAGACAAAGATGAAGAAACTAGAGAAGAAAGTGAAAAAGATAATGAAAATTCTGTTGAAGGAGATGAAGAAGAAGGAGATGAAAAAGAAGGAGATGAAGAAGAAGGAGGTGAAGAAGATACAGAAACTAAAAAAGAGTAATGAAGAAGAAAAAGAAGAAGAAGAAGAAGAAGAAGAAGAAGAATCTACATATCAGACCTTGGCCGAGTTAAGGAAAAAAAAAAAAGGAAACATAATGTGGATGTCAATCTTGTTGAGTTTTCTAGTATTGCCATAGATCCCAATAGACCTTCCATTGACGAGGTCTTCAAGAGTTTCAAAGATTGAAATGTACGGCGTGAGGATGCCACTGAATGGAAATAATGATTTGTTCGGTGATATTGTGGTCAAATCAATGATGGGAAAGGGCTTTGACAAATTTAGGGGCATTCTTCAGCAACAGAGGTTGGATAATTTTTTTAGGGCTAGCTACTTTGGGCTCCATTTAGACTTACCTCAAGAAACCGGTGCGCGGTTTCAAATAACAGTGGTGTCTGAGCTTTTGAAGCGTAAGATTATTTGTGATAGAAAGGATGAGGTTTGGATCAATTACTGCGGCATGCCGGATTGTTTTGGCATGAAGGAGTTTGCCATAGTTACCGGATTGAGATGCCATCCTTGTGAGCCTCTTCCTACTATTGTATTAACCAAGCCAGCCGGGACTCCCAAGGAAGCCAAGAAAGAAAAGGGTTCCAAAGCTAAGAATGATGTCTCTTTGGTAGACTTAGTGGGAAAGAGCTACATTCAGAAGAAATTGTTGAAAGATTTGGAGTCCAACACTTTCTCAAAAAGCACAAGGAGGCACCGTGCTTAGTTTGGTTTCTCAGTACGTTGTTCTTTGGGCAAGAGACGTAAATAACAACATACTGCTTGGATTGATTAAACTTGCTGAGGACTATGATGCCTTCAACAACTATGCCTGGGTTTTAAAATCTTTAGCTTGACTGTTAAATATTTGATGAAGGAATTGAAGCCAACGAGGAAGACAGCCAACCTATATAGCTTCCCTTGGGCTTTCATGGTAAACTTTCTTCAATGTTTTTTTTTTTTTTTTGTGTATTTCAATCACTATTTTGATGGCATCTTTTTTTATAGGCTTGGGCATTTGCAGCCATTCCTCACCTCATGCATCAAGTCAAGGAATACTCCGAAAAAGTTACCTATCCAAGAATTCTTAGATGGCTCACTGCCAGGAACAACACAAAATTGAGTGTTGACCTTGTCAACCTCCCTAAGGAAGCTGTAAGCATTAGAACACATTCATATAGAATAAACTTAACTTCTGTAAGCTTAAATAATTTACAATAGATAACTAGTTGTTGTAACAAACCTTTGTAATGCCGCAACAAAACATGCATCTATTGCAACAAGTTACCTAACGATGAATCGTTATAACATGCAACTAGTTTTTTACAATGCATGAGTAACTCCGCGCAACAAGTTACCCATCTGTTGGAAAATGTCCAACAGATGATAAACCTGTTGCAACAAGTTACCAATCTGTTGGACAATGTCCAACAAGTACCACATCTATTGCAACAGATCACTTTATTTGCTAATCTGATAACTTCTGAATCTGTTACAGTAAGTTTTTACAACAAGTACCATAATCTGTTGTAACAAGTTACTAATCTGTTGGACAATATCGAATAGATGAGTAACCTGCTGCAACAAGTTACTCATCTATTGGAAAAGTTCCAACAAATGAGATACCTGCTGCAATAAGTTACCTATCTGTTGGACAATGTCCAACAGATATGTAACCTTTTGCAACAACCTGATAACTTGTTTTAAATAGATTTTGCTTTTCATGATTTAGCACTATTTTGATATATCTACTTTCTTGTTGTAGGTTATGAACCCATGGCTTGTCCCGACAATAAGAAAGTTGGAGATGTCATGCCTTGGGACCTTGGCCCATAGAATGTGGCTCGGTTGATTGATTGACGGGTTCAAAGGGGAATTGGCTGGAGTGACAGCCATCACTAGGGTTGATGATGTTGTTGCTGGTAGTGGTGGTCTTGTTGCTAGTGGTGATGTTGTTGTTATTGTCGGTGATGTTGCTATTGATGTTGTTATTGGTGTTGATGCTGTTGGTGGTGTTGTTCAACCTGTTGATGTTGTTGGTAGTGGTGGTGTTGGTGATGATGTCCCGGCAAGTATTGCTGGGGAAAAATTAAGAGATGAGGATGCTGATATTGGTGGATTTACTCGAGTTGCTGGATTTAGTGATGTTGGAGAATTTGGTGGTAATTTTAGTGGTGGTGGATTGAGTGGTAGAAAATTTGCTGATGTTGGTTGATGTTCGGCTAAATTTGCATATATTTAGTCATTGTTGCCTCACATTATAATACTTTTAATAGTCTTTTGAGTGTTATTATATTGAATTATGCTTAATATTATATTTTATTGTGTAGAAATAAAGAATTGCAAAATTAAAGAGATTTGGAGAAAAAAAGAATCAAAGTGGAAAGAAAATAAAGGGAAAAGAAGGGGGACAAGAAGTGAGACACATGTTAATTGTGTCCCCCCATCTTGAAAGACAAAAATAAGGAAAAGAAGATGCAAAGAATTGAAATTTGCAAAAGAAAGACGTACCTGGGCAGAACTGAAAAGCGACGCGTCAATGCGAGGCAGAACGTCCAATTATATTTCGGCAAAAAAAATAATTATTCCCAACTTGTGTTAGATTCAGTTATTTTTATTTGGGATTTTTCCTATACCTATAAATATTTCATTAGCCACAATTCTTAGACATCTTTGGCATAAAACTCAAGTTTGGAGGCTAGGGTTCCTACGTAAATATTTTTTCTTTTATTTGAACATTGTTTATGGAAATTTCTTTGTGACAATTGAGATTGATACTCTTGTTTTGATTATTTATTCATCGACATTATTTTTAAACACGTAAGTTCTTGTTATTTTAATTATTCTTATTCTTCAACGTTTCTCAAGGGAGTAGCTAACCCTAGGACTTGCCCATTTACTTTGTTTGAAACTCGGAAGAGGAAGAACGGGGTTGGGATAGAATAATTAATATGAATTTGGGGCGTTAACCCTCATCTAATGGAAATTGACCTAGGAATAGGTGATACCACTTGTAGCCATATTCGGGTGTTCTTAATGCTCCTAATTGCTTCGAGGGATCTTCAATTGGGTAGTCTAGTTAATCTTCGAGAAGTTAATATAGAGTCATTATCCGAGGCTAAATAACATAAACTTGCTATTATTTATAATTCGTGAAATATATTGGATCGTTACTTGAGAAGTAGTTTCCTTTATTCCATTCTTGTGGCAATTGATCAATTTACTTGCTTTCTAGATTAGAATTTATATTTCCGTATTTTATCAAAACCTTATCAAAAACCACCATTGATGCGTTCGGTCTAGCTATTGTTAGTGATAATTCCTAATCTGCTTAAATTGCCTACATATTGTTCTCTGTGGGATTCGATCCCAACCTTGTTGGGTTACTATATTTGACAACGTCCGCGTTGTACTATTAATAGGTGTAATTTGAGCGTATCAAATTTTGGCGCCGTTGCCGGGGAACAATTGGCGTATTTTGGCTAATTTAGGAAATAAGCTAACTTGCTTTGAACCGAACTTTGTGAATATTTGTATAGTTTTTTTTCGTGTTTTATTTTATTTTTAGAAAAAAAAATGGCATCTTTCCATCAAAACTTGTTTAGTAGTGATTTTTATTGTGAGAATGGCCAAATTGGTGAGTTCAAACTCATGATGGAGTGTCTGCTAGGTGAGGGTAACGAAAATAAAAAAGCTTTAGAAGAATACTTGGAAACTAGTCTCCAACTTGGTTTGATGACAAAAGAAGAAAATCCGCCACGGACATTCGATCCAGATCAGAATCAATATGAACTCCCCAATGCTCAATCCAAAAAGGTAATCCCTTTGTTGAGGGTCAATCATGAGTGAGTTTATTGGAAATGCCAAAGAAAAATATAAATTGGATTCAACCATTGTTCTGAAAAATATGGTTGTTGTTGACTCCAATCCGGGGGAAAAGAGGATGTCGAAATTCAAGAAGTTCAAACGCCATATATCCTGCAATTTGAAAACTCAAGAAGGCAGAACGATATTCCTCACTTGAGAGCCAAGAAGTGTAAGATGAAAAATATTATGCTTGGCTTGTTCATCTACTTACCACCCCCCGCCGCTCGTGATCACAAACTTGAATCCAAGTTGGGTGCCCAATTCATAAGCTCGAAATGGCAAGAAAAGCGATTAGGAAAGTCTGAGTACCCGAAGTTGAAAGTTAAGGAGCATGTTTGGGCTTAAGTGTGGGGTCATCCTGACCCTTATTGTTGAGGATTTTGCTACTAGCTAGGCCTTAGAGGGTCTCAGGGAGTATTTCTCACCCTTATTTTAATTTTTTTCTCTACTATACATGCATTGAGGATAACGCATATTTTTAAGTGTGGGGTGGATGACTTCCGATACTTTCAGGTCAAGGATGATTATGCCGTAGGTTTTTTTTTTTTTGGGTTAGTTTTTAGCCTTATATTTAAAAAAAAAAAAAAGATCCATTTGGAGGGAAAAGCATACGTCCATAGGTCGTGTCCACAAAGATTGAATCACAGAAAAAGTTAACTGGCAAATGGATAAAAATGCTAGGCCCTTCATATGAGATCTTTGCCACCGAACTATTTTTTGTTTTTTTGTTTTTTTTTACTTCATTATATATCCCTCCATTTTTATTTTTTTACGCTGGCGTTCCTCGTAGGAAACGAATATCAAGAAATTTTTAAAAATATTTTACTTTGTTCTTTCTTTTATTTTTATTTTATAGTCTTTTTGTCCTTCATTAGCGGCATAGATCATCCACCCCTTGGGTTTTTTTATGGCCTCGGTTCTTTCCCGAGGGAAGGCTTTTGAACTGGGTAATTTTTTATTTTTTTAGGATTAATTTTTTTTTTTAGGAGTAGTAAAAGAGGGAGAAGAAAGAACTTTTAACTTGTTTGATACTAGCATATTTAGGCCTGAAATTTAGTAATACTTTCCCTTGAGTGCTTGATAATGAAAAAGATAACAAACTTTATGACACCTACACTCATGGTTATGACTCTGTGTATAACTTATTCTTATTTTGTAGTTCGTCATGATCCTATAAATCTAGAGTAGAATTGATCCATCTTGATTGAGACTTGTGCCATGTGTGGTGAGGATTTCTTGCATATATTCCATGTTTTGCATCTTAGTCTAGAACTTGCCCTGCATGTTATTGAAACGAAATAAAAAGTATTGCTCTTTTTAGAAGATGATAATAGGCTTTCTTTGATATGTCTTGTGAAATTTTAGCCTTTTCAGAAATTGTACCACTAGTTATCCCTTTGAGCCTGTAGCCTTTCATTTTTTAGCCGTATTTTTGCCTTGATCCTTTTTATTGAATCCCTGATTTTTGCACCTCGCTTCCTTGAGCAATCGTAGCATAGACTGTGATATTAATTGATAAATGCAAGAAAAGGGTGATCAAGTGAAAAAATGGTGACCAATGATAGCTGCAAAGTGATGGAAAGGCCCTCTTAGAAAGATGGTGAAAAAAAAATAGGAGAAAAAGTGCTTGAAAAAAAATAAAAATTGAAGCGTTCTGGATATGATGAAAATCTCTAGTGAAATAATTGATGAAGAGAGGGCTGAAAAATAAAGTGAAGATTAGAAAATAATGGGTGATGAAGTCTAAAAGTGCAAAGTGCTTAGGGAAGTGTAAGTCACTATTAATAGTTTTCCTACCCATCCCCTAGCCAACATTACAACCCCTTAAAGTCCTATTTGATTCTATTCGAGCACACTTAATTAGTAGAGATATACATAATGGGCAGGCCTATGGTTCTTTGTGCATACATGTGAATTTCTTTGTCAGCGTGAGAGTTGTGCTTTGATGCTAAGTCCTTAATTTACATTCATTCCTTGATTTGAGTGTGTGGACTATTTTTTCTTGTGAGGGCACTTGTTTCATGATAGATAGGTGATGTTATTAGCTTCTTTGACAGAGTAGGTGAGCGAGCTTAAATTTGATGAGTTAGAGTCCGTCTTTGAGGTTAGAAGTTGTTGTTTGCTTGAGTTGGCTTGTATATCTTGCATGATGATCAGGAAGTGTATATTTGATGGTTTGAGTTGTTATGAGGCCTAATTGTTTGTATCAACCAAAGTGGTGGTGTTCCTAGGCTTGATTTATTGAGAGTGATTTTAATGCTTACTCGAGGACGAGCAAGAGTTTATGTGTGGGGTGGTGATGTTCGGCTAAATTTGCATATATTTAGTCATTGTTGCCTCACATTATAATACTTTTAATAGTCTTTTGAGTGTTATTATATTGAATTATGCTTAATATTATATTTTATTGTGTAGGAATAAAGAATTGCAAAATTAAAGAGATTTGGAGAAAAAAAGAATCAAAGTGGAAAGAAAATAAAAGGAAAAGGAGGGGGACAAGAAGTGAGACACATGTTAATTGTGTCCCCCATCTTGAAAGACAAAAATAAGGAAAAGAAGATGCAGCAATTGAAATTTGCAAAAGAAAGACGTACAGGCGGGCAGAACTGAAAAGCAACGCGTCAATGCGAGGCAGAACGTCCAATTATATTTCGGCAAAAAAAGTAATAATTCCCAACTTGTGTTAGATTCAGTTATTTTTATTTGAGCTTTTTCTTACACCTATAAATATTTCATAAGCCACAATTCTTAGACATCTTTGGCATAAAACTCAAGTTTGGAGGCTAGGGTTCCTACGTAAATATTTTTTCTTTTATTTGAACATTGTTTATGGAAATTTCTTTGTGACAATTGAGATTGATACTCTTGTTTTGATTATTTATTCATTGATTATTTATTCATCGATATTATTTTTAAACAAGTAAGTTCTCGTTATTTTAATTATTCTTATTCTTTAACGTTTCTCAAGGGAGTAGCTAACCCTAGGACTTGCCCATTTACTTTGTTTGAAACTCGGAAGAGGAAGAACGGGATTGGGATAGAATAATTAATATGAATTTGGGGCGTTAACCCTCATCTAACGGAAATTGACCTAGGAATAGGCGATACCACTTGTAGCCATATTCGGGTGTTCTTAATGCTCCTAATTGCTTGAGGGATCTTCAATTGGGTAGTCTAGTTAATCTTTAGGAGAAGTTAATTTAGAGTCATTATCCGAGGCTAAATAACATCAACTTGCTATTATGTATAATTCTTGAAATATATTGGATCGTTACTTGAGAAGTAGTTTCCTTTATTCCATTCTTGTGGCCATTGATCAATTTACTTGCTTTCTAGATTAGAATTTATATTTCCGTATTTTATCAAAACCTTATCAAAAACCACCATTGATGCGTTCGGTCTAGCTATTGTTAGCGATAATTCCTAATCTGCTTAAATTGCCCACATATTATTCTCTGTGGGATTTGACCCCAACCGTGTTAGGTTACTATATTTGACAACATCCGCGTTATACCATTAATAGGTGTAATTTGAGCGTATCATTAGTGCCGGTACCTCTAAGGTGCCCTCATGTGCTTGTGAGTGCACCACTTGCAAGGAGAAAATGGATAATTTGATTAGAAAGGTAGAAGAGTTGGTGCAGGCCCAAGAAGCCACAAACACTTCTATCCGGAGGTTGGTATCCAAGAGGGGTATCAATCCATCAAAGAACCTTTTCTCACCTTATACTCCTGTTCATGTTCGGAGGAGGGGCAAAGCAATTGCCAAGGCACTTGCATCAGTTAGATCAAGAAAACCTGTTGCTACTCCAGTAAGTCAATTGAGACTCCTCTTCTCGATGTTGGCCAAAAGTGCTAAAAAAGGAGGACATTTTCAAGCATGTACATGCCCAAAAAAAGAAAAAGGTTGAGACTGCAATCAAAACCAAAAAGAGTGGGAAAACCATGTACTCATGAATTTGGAGCCCCAGACATCAAGGCTTTGACAAGCATGAAAATTTGGTGGGAGGATTGGGTAAGTTTCAATACTTGTATATATCTATCTAATTCAGTATATTGTTGCAACAAATAGATAATCTGTTGTAACAAGTTAACTTCACATTGCAATAGGTCCTTTATTTTGTTGAATCTGTTGCAGCAAGTTAACTTGTTGTTGCAAAAAGTAGATAATGTGTTGCAACAAGTTACTTATTTTTTACAACAAGTAACTAACTGTTTTACTACTTTTAATTTAATATATAGATGAAGTCCTGCTTCTAATGCGTACGAGGCAAATCAATTTCCCTGAGTACTATGATTCCACTGACATAATCCTGGACCTCAACTTTTACAACAGCATTCTCAAGAGGTACACAAAATTGACAAATGAGAGTACAATTACGAATGTCGTGGCTATGGAGGTTAGACTTGCTAAATTCAAGTGGGATGATGAAGTGGTCGATTATTGTAAAGGTGTTAGACCCTACCCGAGTGGCTGCTCCCGGGCTGGTGCAAAGAGAGTTTTAACGGTGATGAATATTGAGGTCACACATTTTGTCACTCTCGAGTTCAAGATTAAAGAAGGAGTGGTAAATGTGTATGATTGCAACGTTCTACATATACGCAGATGATGCTTTCTTTTGTTTCATGCAGCCGGTAATGGAATCATGGCCCAAGTTATTGAAACAGAGTGACATGTTCGCACACTTGCCTGCAAAGTTACTCAATGAACCGTGGGAATTCAATAGGCTAAAGAATTTCCCCCACAATGTCACTAGTAGGGCATGTGGTTCGTGGTCAATTGCTTTTATGGAGGCTTTGCTTACCGGCACAACTGTGACAAAATCTGAAAGTCTAATCAGCGACAACTCTGTGGGAAGGATGTAATGGAGATGGGCATTAGGTGTCATTGAAAAGGTGTTGGAGCCCTAAGATGGGCTGATAAACAATTTATTAATTTTATATTTTTTGGAGCCCAAATGTGGCCTGTTGAACAATTTAAGTATATATTAGGTGTTTTTTTTATGACATTATGTAATTTTAGTATATATTAGGTGTTTTTTGATGACATGATGTAATTTAAGTTTATATTAGGTGTTTTTTGATGACATTATGTAATTTAAGTATATATTAGGTGTTCAGTACCTTTCTAAGACATTTTGTTAAGTATATATTAGATGTTCAGTATTTAAGTTGTGTTCAGTACGTTATGTTCAGTATTTTCAGTAGTTTCAAACAAGTCACAAAATCTAACAACTGTTGAAGAAGTTGCAACAAGTTGATAATCTGTTGTAACAAGTTTATAATCTGTTGCAACAGATGCATCAGTTGTTGCAACAAGTTGATAATCTGTTACAACAGACGCATCAGTTGTTGCAACAAATTTAACAGCTGTTGAAGAAGTTGCAACAAGTTGATAATCTGTTGTAACAAGTTGATAATCTGTTGCAACAGATGAGTCTGTTGTTGCAACAAATCTAACAGCTGTTGAAGAAGTTGCAACAAGTTGATAATCTGTTGCAACAAGTTTATGATCTGTTGCAACAGATGAGTCAGTTGTTGCAACAAATCTAACAGGCTTGAAGAAGTTGCAACAAGTTATAATCTGTTGCAATAGATGAGGCAGTTGTTGCAACAAATCTAGCAGCTGTTGAAGAAGTTGCAACAACTGACACATTTGTTGCAACAAGTTTATAATCTGTTGCAACTGATGGTTCAGTTGTTGCAACAAGTTGATAATCTGTTGCAACAATTGGCTTATCTGTTGCAACAGATGAGTAACTTGTTTAAAAAAGTTACATATAGTAAACAATAAATATCATTGGGTTTCTTTGTTTACATCTCAATATGGGTGAATGAAGAAGTTCTCATCAAATTACTCCAACGATTGCTTGATTTGGGAAGAATACACTTAGTTGATCATATGTCCTGACTCAGAATACCATCAAATTGGTTAGGTACATATAGTAAACAATAAATATCATTAGTTTTCTTTGTTTACATCTCAATATGGGTGAATGAAGTAGTTCTCATCAAATTACTCCAATGATCGCTTGATTTGGAAAGAATACGCTTAGTTGATCATATGTCCTGACTCAGAATACCATCAAATTGGTTACGTACATATAGTAAATAATAAATATCATTGGGTTTCTTTGTTTACATCTCAATATGGGTGAATCAAGTAGTTCTCATCAAATTACCCCAATGATCGCTTGATTTGGGAAGAATACGTTTAGTTGATCATATGTCCTGACTCAGAATACCATCAAATTGGTTAGGTACATATAGTAAACAATAAATATCATTGATTTTTTTTGTTTACATCTCAATATGGGTGAATGAAGTAGTTCTCTATCAAATTACTCCAACAATCGCTTGATTTGGGAAGAATACGCTTAGTTGATCATATGTCCTGACTCAGAATACCATCAAATTGGTTAGGTACATCTAGTAAACAATAACTATCATTGGTTTTCTTTGTTTACATCTCAATATGGGTAAATCAAGTAGTTCTCATCAAATCACTCCAACGATCGCTCGATTTGGGAAGTATACACTTAGAATTACCCATCTAATCAATGAAATTACAGTCTAATCCATTAAGGATGTTAGTAGATAAATATATTCATCACTAAATATCATTGAATCCCTTTGTTTAACACTAAATATCATTAATTCCCTTTGTTGATCACTAAATATATGTGACTCATATCCTAGTTGTTGCAGCAATTGCATGATCTATTACAACAATTACATAATCTGTTGCGACAATTGCGATAACTGCTGCGACGATTCGCATAATCGTTGCGGCGGAGTAACATAGCTCAGTTGAACAAGTCATATCACTTGTTGGATAAAACACAACAAGTTAAGGAGTTTCTGCAACAACTCATTTCATTTGTTGTACAAACTCAAAACACCAAATAACTTGCTATAATAAGTCATATCACTTGTTGGAAAACCAAGTTAAGTTAGTTGCTGCACAAGCCTGATTACTTGTTGGGAAAATCCCAACAAGTTACATAGTTGTTGCAACAGAATTTTTACTTGGTGTAAACTGGTCAGAAATTGCAAAATCACAGAACATACATTGGTGATTTGAGCAAGATCAACATATCATTTAAACCAAGTTCACTAATAGAAACAACAGAATTTTCCATTATAAGAAAGAACAACATAAAAATGTCATAAAATCCAATTTCACAAACACCAACAATAGTAATTATTATTACAAGACATTGCAAGATTAATAACTATGGAACAATTCGGTTAGGGCATGTAGTTTTTTGATGGCCAGCTGTTTTGCATATGGAGCATTTGTTTTTCCTCGTTGCAAATGATTCCCCGATTCCACGCCTCCTCTTTGTCCGTCTTCTTTCCGGTTTGCTCGGATCAACATGTAGAGGAGGTATTTATCTCTCTAAAATCTCCATAGGAACTTCCCAATTCTTCGAAAGAGCCGCGAGTTCATTTCCTCGGGTATGCGATTATGTAATTCTCCGCTTTATAATATGGAGATGAGTAGTCATAAATCCGCCTTCCAAAATCTTCACCTATTGGACTCGAAAATATTTCGCCATAGCATGTGGACAAGGTATTTTGTCCAAGTCAAAAACTCTACAAGTACAAGATCTTCTTTGTAGATCGGCCCATGCAAGCGAAACATCGATGACGGCCCCGAACTTGTGGTTAGCGATTTGATGGGCCATAACTTATTCCCCGAAGTGACAAATTTTGATTTTTTTTTTCCATTGAGGGAACAAAGATGGTTGGTGAGTCGATGAAGTCCATCGCCTCTCGCAGAAATTTCTCAATAAACCTCATTTATGGAATCAAATACGACGATAATGGGAAATTCTCTTTCGACATTGAACATTGAGTTCGCGACTCGCGTTGTCGTCATAAAATTGTACACGACAAAACAAGCATGTTAGTGTTGGAACGAATTAGGCTCGAATTGGAAAAATCACACCAAGTAGAATATATAAACGGCAACAAGTAACCTATTAATTGCGTAGATATATGTTACTTGTTGAAATAGAAATGTGCAAATACCTATTTCGGGGGCGAATGCTACTCCATCTATGGAATCCAGCACGTTCAAGATGTTCGGCGGCTCCAGGAACCAAATCTCTGATTTGATTGAAATGGTCATTAAAGACATCAATATTGTACGTTTTTGCTGCTTTATAAAATTGAGATACGACCGCCCCATTGTGAAAGGTGGTTCTCAGACTTTCCCCTAGGTGCCTCATGCAAAAACCATAATGACATGTAGGGAAGACAATTGAAACCACCCTTTTGATACTTGGATGCCTATCAGAAATTATGCACAACTCAGGGGTATCCTCTATATAGCTTCTCATTTGTTCAAAAAAATATTTTTACGAAGCATCACACTCCTTGTCCACTACACAAAATGCCACCGGAAAAATATGATTCTCCGCATCTTGTGCGATTGCTGACAACACTACTCCTTCGTACTTGCTCCTCAAGAATGTCCCATCGACAGCTATGACTTTTTTCATTTGCACAAAACCAAGCATCCAAGCCTTATAGGCTACAAAATAGTACTTGAACTTTCCATTTCATCAACCTTCAATGTTGTCTTACTTCCTGGATTTGCAAAAACGAAGCATATAGCAGTCACGCGTCAAGCACCGCATATCCGTGCTCATGTGTCCCCCACCATCAAAGCCTTTGCAATCTCCATGCCCTTTCGGACCTTTCAATAACTTACCTTACAACCCAAATCTCTCCATGATTGATTGACTCGTATCTTTTGTCGATGGCCTTTACCGTAAGGAAATTTATCTTTGAAGTATTCACCGATGACTTTCGTTTGTAGCGTGTGGATTATGGCCCGTAATGTGCTCGAGAACCACATGTGTGATGCTTTATGTAGGTTCGATACAAAATCTATCGAGCTTAAAAGCTTCACGGCCCTCGGCCACCACACTCCGGATGTACACATACGAAGTAATACACGATACGCGAATTAATCACCTTCTTGTTGTATTGATTGTGTGAGTACTTATTTTGTATTATGACTTTGGGTATAGGAATCGGGTCAGCCCCACTTCCATTATCTGGGATATCCACATCCACCCCATCCAGTTCATTATTTAACACATCTTGTTGGTTTTGAGATAAATTGTGGTTCTCTACCGGGCTTCCAATAACGTATACCCTTAAACCGGGCTTCCAATAACGTATACCCTTAAAATGGGCCTAGCTACATCATTCAAATAAGCACGCAAACGAACCTGATTAACTATCTTAAATGGCAAGACCCCTACGATTTTCAAAGAGCCGTACATCGTAGCTATGGCGAGATCTTTAGGGTTCACAGTTAATTAGCAATAGGTGATGATTAGGTTCACAAAATCATCAAACACAATATCTCTTTGAATGATCGCTTATCGTCTCTAACGTGTCACTACCCCTTCCATCGCCAAATATATAAGTTGCTCTTCTCGATCCATTCACCATGACAATCAACCCCTATTATTATTATTGAGTTCTGATTAGTGGTGTTAAAGTACACTCAAGATATTTTGTTTAACAAAAAATTGGTCATGAGAGTACATACCAAACTATAACAAAATAAAGCATTGCGGCGATTGTTCAACCGATTATTGACTTGTTAGAACAAGTGGACTACTTGTTGCAACAGGTAATAAACTTGTTGCAATAAGTCACTAATCTGTTGGAGTCAGCTTCAGTTTTTTTGGGTACTGTTTCAGACTATTGAAGATGTCCAATAGATTAGTGAGTTGTTGTAGTAGGTGTATTACCTGTTGCAATAAGTATTCCACTTATTGCAGCAAGTCAATAATCTGTTAGGCGACTTGATTTTTTGGTTACATTTACCGGTACAGTCAAGATGTCAGTTAGTGAGTTGTTGCAATAGGTGTATTACTGTTGCGAATAAGTGATAGCTTGTTAAACAAGTCAATGTAATACGGTTGGAAACGAATTTTTTAGGCTGCACATTTGTTGTTGAAGATGTCAATGATTAGTGAGTTGTTAGATAGGTGTATTTTGTTGCAACAAAGTAGTCCATTTGTTGCGCAAGTCAATAATAAATGTCTGTTGGAAGCAGCTTCGATTTTGGGTTCTGTTTGGAGCAAAAGTGAAGCGACTCTGGATCATTGAGTTGTTGCAACAAGTGGAATACATGTTGCAACAACTCACTCAGTTGTTGCAGATTATTTATACAACAATTACAACAACTACATAATCTATTGTAGAAGTTGTAACAACCACATTATCTGTTGCAACAACTACAGTAGCTACTGTAAGTTGTTGGAAAATCAATAGATTTATACCCAGATGAAAAATTGAAATAAAACAGCATTGTTTTACTTACCAAATGAGCGGAAAACACTTATGAAGTAATTTCCAGTGCTACACGAACAAAATCCAGTCAAAAAATTACAAAATAGGATGTCACGTTTTTCTTTCTTGAGCAACAATGGCGGACGAAGAAGAAGAAGAAGAAGAAGAAGAAGAAGAAGAAGAAGAAGAAGAAGAAGAAGAAGAAGAAGAAGAAGAAGAAGAAAGCAGAACAATAGAATGAGAGGAAAATATTTATGAAGTAATTCCCAGTGCTACACGAACGAAATCCAGTCAAAAAATTACAAAATCGGGTGTTCTTGTTTTTTTCTTTCTTGAGCAACAATGGCAGACGAAGAAGATGATGATGAAGAAGAAGAAGAAGAAAAAGAAGAAGAAGAAGAAGAAGAAGAAGAAGAAGAAGAAGAAGAAGAAGAAAGCAATTGGATGACGAAGAAGAAGAAGAAGAAACGAGCAGAATAAGAAAAGCAAGAAGAAGAAGAAGAAGAAACGAAGCAAAAAAGAAGAGCCAAAAATGGTGGAAACGGCGCAGGCAAATGGAAAAATTGGCACTTTTTTTTTTTTTGGCTCTGTAGGGTTTATATGGGTTGGGTCAAAGTGTTAAAAATAAAACTTGGGGGAAAGGTGTAAAAACAAAGCTTAGGGTCAAAGTATTAAAAATATAACTTTGTGGCAAGTCAAAACTCCCTAATCACTAATACAAAGTTTATCACCCCTACTCAATTAAAAAAACTAGAGTTACCCCAACTCAATTTTCAAACCTTTTTGTCATTTTTAATTAAAAGCCCAGTCTCTGGCTAGCCTGTTTGGCTAAGTTTCCAAGAAGTTAAAAGTGCTTATTTAGAGAATTGAGATGTTTGATCAAATTTTGAGGGGAAATATAAGTGTGTTTGGGTAGTTTCAGAAATTGTTTTTCATAAGCTAAAAATAGTAGCTTTTCTTAAAAAAAAAAAAAAAACACTTCTGATACCTTTGTCGTCAACTACAAATTCCTGCTCTAATATTGATAAAAGTGTTTTTCAAATTGATTAGTCAAACACAAATTTTATTCTTCAGAAGTACTTCGAAAAGCACTTTTAACAAAGGGAAAAGGGTCAAATATACCTCTCTACTTTAGTTTATTTGCTAACTTTGCCCTCCGTTAGTCAAAGTAGTCAAATATATCCCTCCCATTACAAGTTAGGGCAAAATATACCCCTACCGTTTAGCAAAGTTTCAAAAATATCCCTCATTTATAACATATTCCCATATAAGCAAGTCTAGTCATTGGAATTAGGTGACATGGACGCCACATGGCATTTAACTTATTTTATGTGGTGTCTACGTGGCAATTTTTTAAAAACAATCTAGAAAATTGATTTTTTTAAAAAAATTGAAAAAAAAATGGCTATTATTAAAAATCTGAAACTTTTTTCTTTTAATAAAATTGTTTTTTTAAAAAAATATATTCTCGAAAATTGGATATATTAGTTAAAAAATCTAGTAAATAATTTTTTTAAATCTGGAAAACTGTAAAGTTTTTTTTTTTTTTAAAGTGTCCTAATTTTTTTTTAAATATGTATTAATTTTAAAAAATTTGAAAAACTGATTTTTTTAAAAAAAATCATTTTCCAATTTTTTTAATAAAAAAAATCCAATTTTCCAGAATATTTTTTTTAAGAAGCGAGTTTTATAAAATAAAATAAAATTAGATTTTTAATAAAAGCCATTTTTAATAGATTTGTTTTTAGAAAAATCAATTTTCCAGGTTGTTTTTAAAAAAATTGCCTAGAATAAGTTAAATACCATGTGGTGTCTATTTCACTCAATTCCAATGACTAGACTTATTTATGTGGAAATATGTTAGAAATGAGGGGTATTTTTGAAACTTTGCTAACGATAGGGGTATATTTGGCCTCAACTTGTAACGGGAGGGGTATATTTGACTACTTTGGCTAACAGAGGATAAAGTTAGCCAATAAATTAAAATAGAGGGGTATATTTGACTCTTTTCCCTTTAACAAATGCATTTTTCAAACTAAGCAGATTTTAGAAGTTGGGCCAAGCAGACTATCAATCCCTTCTAATTGTAACCTTTTTTAAGTATAACTATCCGAATTTCGATATTTACTAGCTCTACTAGTTGTGAATTATGTCGTGAAGAATCTGTTAAATGAAAAAATACTCTTTATCAAGAATTTTTCTAATAGCAAATACAAACTCGTAATTTATGATTAAGGATAGAGCGAGTATACATCTTACCAAGGTGGTCTAATCAAATTCTAGTAAACTGAAAAAATCGAATTTCTAGCTTTTTGACAGCAATTGTTGATTACAAAAAGGGATAAGGCATCATTTTTAAAGCGTTTCTTATTACGACACACCTTTAATGTTTGGTCCTATCACCCCCCTAAACTATTTAAAACCGTAATATTTTACCCCTCAATGCCCAAGGAGAGTGTGTTTCAGCTCTCTTTGAGAGAGTGTAAAAAACGGAAAAACTTAATTTTTTTCTTAAAATTTGTATTTTCTTAAAATATGAATATAAATATAGTTTTTCACATTTTAAAAAAATAATTAATTTTTTTCAAAATTTTATAAAAAATCAGTTTTTTTTTTCAAATTTTGACAAGAAAAACACTTTTTTCCGTTTTATTTGAAAAATAAAAGTGTCCTAAGAAAATGAAATCATGAAAATCAAGATCTTTTAAGACATTTTAAAAAAAATAATCAAGCTTTCCATATTATTAACAAATCCATTTTTCCATATTTTAAAGAAAAATCTTCGCATTTTCATTTTTTTTTTTTTTTTAAACGGGTTTTAAAAATGAATTTTTTAAAAGAAAAATCAGTTTTTTAATTCGAAACGGGTTTAAAAATAAACTTTTTAAAAGAAAAATCAGAATTAAAAAACGGGTTTTAAAAATAAATTTTTTAAAAGAAAAATCATTTTTTAAATTCTTGTTTTCAGTTTTTTTTTTTTAAAACGAGTTTTAAAAATAAATTTTTTAAAAGAAAAATCTTTTTAATTCACTTTTTTTTTTATTTTTTAAAAACGGGTTTTAAAAATAAATTTTGTAAAGAAAAATCAGTCTTTTATTTTTTTATTCTTAAAAATTGACACGTAATTATTAAAAAAATAAAAATAAATGCACATGTGGCAAGGAGAGTGTATGTCACTCTCCCATATGAAAAAATTACGAATTTCTAGGACCAAATATTAGGTTGTCGTACAGCAATTGTTGATTACAAAAATGCAGGAGTATGCTCATGGGACCTTGTCGTGTCCTTATTGAACATTTTTTGCTGAAATACGGATAAAATGCAATTTGTTTGGAATTCTTCTAGATTTTATGGCACTCAATGTTCTACAAACCTAAAATAGAAGAAGATTAATCACTAATATACGATTAGGTGTATTCGATTTACTCCCCCATTCCAATATAAATGAATTTGACACCTTTTTTATGATCCAAAATAAATGATTTTTTTAAAGTCCAAAGATGTATATATTAATTTAATTTCAACATTATCCTTTTCTTTAATGAGTTTTTCGACTATAATCAAATCCTAACATTAAAGTATTGGGGAGAGGTGATCAGGCAGGACATGATAAGTCTTCGGCTTACTGCGAGGACATGACGGTTGAGGTCGAGGATTAGGATAGAAGGCTAATAGTAGTTAGTTTTGCGTTTCCTTACCAATAGTATTATTTTTGGTATTTTATTATTTAATTATTTTCGTATTTTTAATTCTTAGTTTTCTATTACTACTTGTTGTCTCTTATACTTCGGTTTTCTTACTATCCTGTTATTGTTACTGCGTATGTTTCCATAAATGTTGAGTTTATGTTTTCCTTAAGTCGAGGATCTATTGGAAATAACCTCTCTACCTGCACAAGGTAGGTGAGATCTGCATACACTCTACTCTCCCTATATCCAACTTGTAAGATTTATACCAGGCATGTTGTTGTTGTAATCAATTCTCAACATAAACTATCTCTAGTTTTAAGAAAAGTTTGGGAAGAAATAAAAGAATAATATTGACAAAATACTAGTATTTGATTAATGTCTTTAATTAACTTTCTTAAGGGGTGTGACACGCCCCAAAAATTCTTTTATTTTGGAATGAAGAGTGTCAAGTAGTCCCGTTAAGCAAGAATTTTATTTACAAAGAAAGTTTATAACTTGCACTAGATCAGAGTGGAAAAAAGTGGCTGAAAGCTAAGCAATTTCTCAATGATCCAACCTAACTATTACTTCATCCCTAATTCAGTTTCCGATGAAGAAATCATTCAAGAATGATGTTTAACTAAAGAGTTTAAGACTTTAAGTTATATGTATTGATTTTCTAAATATTTTTCGACAAAAAGATAGTGTAAATATTTTTTTACACCATCAATGTATTTTGATCCACTATAGAAATTGCTTTCCATTTAAAGTTGCCAATTAATGTTTGTATATAAATTATCTGTAATTGTCTTTTAGATGATCGGATGGTATAAATACATTCTTGAAGGTGATTATTAATGTTAAACTTGAATATATTTTCCTATTTTTAAGGCATAAACTGTAAACATTTAAATAACACCACACCATTAACTTGGTATCTTAGTACTCCCGATTAGGGTTCAAGCAGGGGGTTGGTATTGGGAAACAAAAACATATAAATGAAATACTCCAAATGGATAAGTAAATAATTTCATCGAGTAGCTTGCAATTTGCACCTTAATATATACACTCATTTGTGATTTAAACCTTAGTATTTTTTTAAAATGATTGCACCCTAATCTCTTTAGTTTCTTGTAAAATCATAATTAAACTCTTCCTTAATTTCAATTAATTATGACGGCAAAATAGTAACATTGAATTAATAAACATAACAATATGATCTAAATTAAAAAACAAGACTAGACTATCTTAAATTCCTACGCATCCAAAATACCAAGACTAGACTACCTAAAAAAAGAGAACTATTAATAACCACTTCCCTTTAATGATTAATAAAAAATATTAGTTACCAAAAAAAAAGTTGAAGCTTTCACCTTTTTTGAATTGGATTGGAAGACTGCTAGATCCTCTGAGTTCTTTCTTATTTGTTGGTTGGAGTTTAACTTATTTGCAGAGGCGGATCCAGGATTTAGAAGTTTCGGGTGTCGCATCGCTATGAACAGTGGCATACGCAATATTCTACATGAACAGTAGTGTACCCAATATTTTGTCAAGTGGTCTCAATATTTACATAGGAGAAGCACTAAATGATATTTTTCATCAAATTTGTAGATAGGAAAGAGTCTAGATTGTTGGTTGAGTCTCAAGTTACAAGAGGTCTAGGGTTCAATTCTCGCTTAACTACAAAATTTTAACAATAAAAGCTCGCTTAAATATTTGCCAAAACAATGTCCAATTGTGATTCGAACCATAGACCGTTGTAAGCAAACAATAGGTCCTAACCAACACTCCAGGAAACACTGTCGTTATTTATTAATCGCTGTGTTTCCTAATTGTCGTATGCTGTATGCAAGTCCTGAATTGCAGTATGCTAAAAGATAGTCTTAAAAGTGTACCGAAATGAATTCGAACTCGCAACCTCGGAGAGCAAAATGCGACTCTCTACCACTGTCACTTTGTGTTGATCTGATACTCCAAGTGGCAAGATTAATATTTATAGTATTTCGCTTACATATATACATATATACACAGACTTTCGACCGAAACGACCCAGTACCGTGCCACCCTCCCCTATCAACATAGATCCGCCCCTGCTTATTTGTACAGATGTAAAATTGATGCCAATTATTGCTTTGATTTTTGTTTTCTGCCGTTCTCAATGTAAATCGGGAACGAATGAATTCAGGTTTTCCATTATATTTTTGGCAAACTGTGATTTTGCTTATTTTTAGATCAACATTCACTGACAAAATGACATAGTGATAATAACTAAAATAGATTCTTTTACCGTGTTTTAATAGCACATCGGGTACGTTTATATAGAGAAGACTACTAAATAGCTTTCAATTTCTCTTCCTTGATTTTGCATTGCTTTAATCCAGTGAAGTTGAACTTTGTCTTTCAAATATGATTTGCTCGGAGTTGAAATTTGTTTTCCTTCAACTATCATATGATGTTGTTGCTAATGGTTTGTACTCTTGGTTTGGGTTTAGGCACACGTATGGGAGAAGTATACCCGCTCAACTTAGTACATATAAAATAAATTTTAGAAAAATATTAGTTTTGTTTTATCTGGTGTGCCCTTGTGAATACTTGAACAAAGGAATTTTTTATGACTTATAATAAACTGAGATAAGGGTGCAAATCATTAAAAATAGCAGGATAAGATGTAAATCATAAAAGAGAGCATACATTAGGGGTGTGAATTGCAAACTGATAGACTATGTAAATATTGTAAATATTCCCTTCCTTATGTATTGTAATTAGGTCCTATAATTTAGCCTAGTATCATCATACCTACTTTGTATATAATGACTTTCATACATCAATACAGATTACGGATTGATTTCCTACATGGTATCAGACTAGGTTTCTCTCCAAAACCCTAGCCGTCCACCTCTCTCTCTCTCTCTTCTAACCCTAAACCTAGCCGTCCCCTTTCCTCCTCCTCTCCCTTCAATGGTCCGACAACAAAATTTCCATTCTGCTTTAACCGTCACGAATGTGAAATCTTTAATCCCAATCACTCTAGACATGGAAACCGGCCATTATCACGAATGGGCGACACTATTCAAAGTCCTAGCCCGCGTTCACTCCGTACTTGAACACATCATACCACCAACTGACACCGCTATGACGCGCAACCAAGGCGGCTAACCTTCCGCTTTGGAAACGGCTAGATGCGGTGGTTCTTCAAATGCCCCTGAATGGTCCACTCCACCATCCACCTTCCTTGCCGCATCACCTAGCTTGTGGCATTCCCGCCTCGGCCATCCGGGAAGAGCTATTCTAAGTTCTCTTCGTAGTAATGCCTTAATTGAATGTAATAGGGCCCGTACTTCTTTTTTTGCACCTCTTGTCCTTTGGGAAACATGTTAAATTGCCATTTTATGATTCGTTGTCGTTTACTACTATGCCGTTTGACATCATTCATAGTGATTTATGGACATCTCCTGTTTTAAGTTCTAATGGGCACCACTATTACGTTTTCTTTCTTGATGATTATAGTAATTTTCTTTGGACTTTTCCTATCTCTAACAAGTCCCAAGTGTATTCCATTTTTCTATCTTTTAAGGCATTAATACGGACTCGGTTCGAAAGAGACATTAAAAACATTCAATGTGACAATGGGCGGGAATTCGCAAATGGGCATTTTCAATCTTTTTGGGCCTCAAATGGTATAAATTTTCGGTTTTCTAGCCCCCCATACATCTCCTCGAATGGCAAAGCGGAACGAAAAATTAAATCCATTAACAACATAGTGCGCACTCTTCTTGTCCACTCCTCCGTCCCCCCTCTTTTGGCATCATGCTCTCCAAATGGCCACATACCTCCTCAATATACTTCCCACCAAAGTCCTTAGGCATAAATCACCGACGCAAGTTCTCTATCAACGCACCCCCTCTTATTCTCATCTCCGGGTTTTTGGGTGTTTATGCTATCCACTTTTCCTGTCTACGACTATTCATAAGTTACAAGCGAGATCCACCCCGTGTGTCTTTTTGGGCTATCCGTTGAATCATCGAGGATATAAGTGTTATGATTTGTCCACCAACAAAATCATCACCTCACGGCATGTCATCTTTGACGAAACTCAATTTCCCTTCTCCAAATTGCACTCCCCCACCCCAGCTTCCTATGAATTTTTGGACCATGGAATTTCCCCATATACATTGCATTTTCTATATAGAAAATTATTCTTTCAGATATCTTCTCTAAAGGTCTTCCGTGCGTGCTCTTTGATGATTTCAGGGACAGTCTAAGCGTACGACAACCTCCCGCTTCGACTGCGGGTGTAAAGAAATGGATCATGGGCCTAACTCAACCCCAAAAGCTAGCTTATGAAGGGAGGATTGCCCAAGTCCATATAAGGAGACCACCCATCTAATTAACCACCAATAAGGGACTTTTTCATTCTTCAACACCCCATCTAACGCCCAGGACTGGGCATCTGGTGCGTGAGCAATTTAATTTGGGGGCCCACATCGAGTGAGATGGGTCCTGCTCTGATACCATGTAAAGAAATGGATCATGGGCCTAACTCAACCCCAAAAGCTAGCTTATGAAGGGAGGGTTGCCCAAGTTGGTTCCGCTGCCAGGGAATATTGTAAATATTCCCTTCCTTATGTATTGTAATTAGGTCCTATAATTTAGCCTAGTATCATCATACCTACTTTGTATATAATGACTTTCATACATCAATACGGCGATTGATTTCCTACATGGTATCAGACTAGGTTTCTCTCCAAAACCCTAGCCGTCCACCTCTCTCTCTCTCTCTTCTAACCCTAAACCTAATCGTCCCCTTTCCTCCTCCCTCTTCTCCCTTCAATGGCTGACAACAAAAATTTCCATTCTGCTTTAACCGTCACGAATGTGAAATCTTTAATCCCAATCACTCTAGACATGGAAACCGATCATTATCACGAATGGGCGACACTATTCAAAGTCCTAGCCCGCGTTCACTCCGTACTTGAACACATCATACCACCAACTGACACCGCGTATGACGCAACCAAGGCGGCTAACCTTCCGCTTTGGAAACGGCTAGATGCGGTGGTTCTTCAAATGCCCCTGAATGGTCCACTCCACCATCCACCTTCCTTGCCGCATCACCTAGCTTGTGGCATTCCCTCCGCCATCCGGAAGAGCTATTCTAAGTTCTCTTCGTAGTAATGCCTTAATTGAATGTAATAGGCCCGTACTTCTTTTTGCACCTCTTGTCCTTTGGGGAAACATGTTAAATTGCCATTTTATGATTCGTTGTCATTTACTACTATGCCGTTTGACATCATTCATAGTGATTTATGGACATCTCCTGTTTTAAGTTCTAATGGGCACCGCTATTACGTTTTCTTTCTTGATGATTATAGTAATTTTCTTTGGACTTTTCCTATCTCTAACAAGTCCCAAGTGTATTCCATTTTTCTATCTTTTAAGGCATTAATACGGACTCAATTCGAAAGAGACATTAAAAACATTCAATGTGACAATGGGCGGGAATTCGCAAATGGGCATTTTCAATCTTTTTGCGCCTCAAATGGTATAAATTTTCGGTTTTCTCAAATTATTCTTTTATTGAATATATAGAATAATGTTTCAATTATGAAATATTAAAATATTAACTACTATTTTAGAAAGACAAATTAAGAGAAATGACTTATTAAAAAAAATGAAGAGTAAACTTTTATGTTTAGTGTTAATGGCGTTATGGCAATTAGTGTCGAAAAAGGAGGGTGAGGGAAATGAATTGGACAGATGGAAAAGGGCTCCGGTGGGATAAGCACAACTATTAATCATATTTTTTTTTTTCGAATGACGGTAATCACAATTAATTAAACTCCACCAAAATTAAGCATGAATCTGGGAATGGGACACGTCTAATCTAAGGTGATTAATAAAACCTAACTTTACTTGGATTGGATGTTTGCTTTTTTATGACGAAATTTGGCACTTTCTTGTTTAGGCAACAGCCAATACAAATTAGGTGACCACTTACTTATTCGTGGCTTTGCACATGGAGCTGACCATTTGTCTATCACTTTCCTCATTCTCCTCCAATCCGTTATATGACTCCTGCCTCATAATGCTTTTTTATAGTATCAATTGAGTTAGGAAGGCTCACGAAGGTATTCTTGTGTGGAAAAAGAAATATTTTCATTAGTTTCATGTTATGTGTCATTATTTCCATATTAATATATTTTAAAACCATCGATACTTTTTTAAATTTTTTTTCTATAAATTAGATTTAAGTTTATCATTTTATCTTTATTATCATGCTTTTTAGCCACAAAGATTTCATTGTATATTTAAAATGGCTAATTTAAAAGGAAGGAAGTATCATAGAGTGAAAATTACTCCTTCCATTTCAATTCATGCGGTGGTGTATAAAGAGTGTGAGATGGTCAAACTACTTAGTTTTCGATGCAAATTTGAAAATGAATTTCAAGTTGGATGCAAAACCCTTTTAGACCTATATTCTCCTCTCACAACCAACAATCAAATTGAAGTTTCGTGAAGTTTCAGTCAAGAGGTCAATTATTTCCTCTCTGATTTCGTCTCTTGGTTCAAAGGTGTCCTGGATATCGTCTCAAGCGTATGTAAATATTTCTCTGGAACACTGTTATCAATTTGTGAATAATATGAAAATTTTGTACCGCACTTGTATCAATTTTTTTTGCATTATAAAATACCTCCTTAAAACCCGCAAAATCGAACCAAACCTACAAAACCGAAATCGAAACCGATAGAATTTATTCCATAATGGTTTGATTTGGTTTGAATATTAAAAAAACCACCTTAATTGGTTTGGTTTGGTTTGGTTTTAACCAAAAATCGAGTCAAACCGGACCATGAATGTATACGGTAAAAGTCGGATTAATGCTTGGCCGGTGAGACTGCGGACCAAGAAAAGGAAGAAAACAAGCACGAGCGCTCAGACCGGAGGTATTGCATCAGTAGTGCTTGATTAGAAGAAGTCGGAGGAAAACCGTAAGGTCCGATTTATCCGGAGCAAACTACTTATCACAGCTAGTCCGTTTTCTTCATGGCCAAGTTGATCGTGGCCGTTAGTTCGGTTTCTTCATGGCCGAGTTGATCGTGGCCGTTAGTCCGGTTTCTCCATGGCCGAGTTGATCGTGGCCGTTAGTCCGGTCAATCAGTTATTCAATTGCCACGTGTGAAGACCGTTTTGCCACCTAATACTGCCAGTCATACGGGTGTCAGACCGTACGACCCAACCTTATCCATATTAGGGCTTCCTTTATTCTAAAAGGGCTTTATGATGTATGAAAGGCCCATAGAGAAAAACTATAAATAGGGAGCACTTCCCTACTTTTAAGGGTTAACTTTTCAGATCAAAAACATTTTAATAGAATTTATATTGAAGCTATCTCTTTCTTTCTAATTTTGGTCCGGATTGCAACGTTGTTTGGCTTGATTCAACCATACACGATATAGCATTGAAATATACGTATATATTTAGCTCAAATCCATAATATTAACATATTCATCCAAGTTATTAACACATAGATATTTATATATAAGTCATTATATACAAACCCGCGTATATATTCCCCTAAAAATCGAAATAGATCAAAGTTTGTCCACATATCCTATACCTCACTTACAAATTCAACTTATTACCTAATTTCGGGGTAAACAATGAATACCCCTAATTATTTTCACAATAAAAAAAAAGGGGGGTTGGAAGAAAGATAGGAAGGGAAAAAAGGAAATAAACACTTGTTTATTTGACCGTGGATATAACCATTTTAAAAATTAATTACTTCCGTTACCTTAGCTTACGACCACAGACCAGTCAAAATGATCTTTAATTCTAGGCATATCAGCAGCAGGCCGTCAAATGAGATTGAGTTAAAATGGACAAATTAAAATGGACTAAGCCATTGACTGTATTATGATTCAATCCGTCTAAAGTTCATTCTACATCAAAATGGGATATCTACACAACTTTTATCCTATTGTAACAAAATTACTATAAAACACTAATTTTTTATAACGAAAAAACCACTCAATTTTACCTATATATGTATCACAAAAGTTAATAAATTTCTTTTACAAAGAAAAATCACTTAATTTTGTATAAGTATCACAGAAAGTCACGAGAGAAAAAAAAAAGTTGAGTGAAATTTTGGTTTGATAAATAGTTTAGTAACTTTCATGATATTAAACAAAGTTAAAATAATATTTCGTTATAATAATACTTTAATAATTTTAATACAAAACTTGAGTGATCATATATGAAATCAACCAAAAGAAAGAGAAAGAGTTAATTTCGGATTAGTCCTCCTCTAAATCAAAGTACAGTCACCTCAGAATCCATTGACTCGATTTATTTCTTCTTTTATGAAACTCATTGATTTGGTTTTGCAATTTTATTACCTATTCAACACCGTTATTAATATTTTTCTAATATAATACTTTGCAAATGTAATATGGCAAGAGGATCTCCTAAACCAAAATGGGACATAGGAAGCACATCAAACTTCTTACCAAATTTGCATCTAGTAACTTCAATTTCTCGGACTTTTATTTAAGTAGCAAAATTTTCGCCATATTGATTGGAATAAAATTAATAAACTTACAAATGTGAAAATCTCCACAATGGTTGAGACCCCATACTCATTTGTTAGTTATTAAATGCTTAGATTGATACCAATCCCGACTAAAGTGAAGTTGATTTTGTGAATCATGTCATTATTAAATACTACTCTACACTATAGTCTATATAACAGAAACTTTAGACCAATATACATTCGTTCAAAAGCTTTTTGTTCACAATGGAGCTCTATCACACATCGACATGCCATGTAGTTCCATTTCTCTTTAGCCCATTATAATAATTATTGTTGTTATCATTATTTTTAATTTTTTTAATTTTTTTTAAATTTGGGAACAGTTTCTGGAGAAAGTGATGGTCATTTTGACATGGGGAATGTTATGTCTTACAACACTAGGATCAGTGGACTATGAAGCAATAAGTTGTCGAAAGCACAGTGCAATTTTGACAGATTTTGGAGGAAAAGGAGATGGTAAAACGTCGAACACAGCGGCATTTAGAAAGGCAATCAGTGAATTGAGCAAATTTGCAACAGATGGGGGTGCACAACTAATTCTTCCTCCTGGAAAATGGCTAACAGGGCCATTCAATCTCACTAGTAATTTCACTCTTTATATACACCAGGATGCTGTCATTCTGGCATCTCAGGTTTCATTCATTCCTTCTCCCTTTGCCTTTTTTTACTCTTTAAAGAAAAATTGTTTGATATTTTTTCTTAGCAGAACGTGGGAAAGGAAAAAAAAAAAAAAAAAGATATCCATTGGAATATAAAATAAATCAATAAAACACTATATCTCTGACCACATCAATTAATCAGGGAATCGAGATGGTCTTGGTGCAAAACAATTTGAATGAAGGATCCCTATGAATTGAATTCGTTTATCGGTTTATGTTAGAACTCTTGGACAACATTAAAAAGAACAAACAAACAAATAATAGTCGTGTTCTATCCAAGGGATGGAAGGACGAATTTGGTCTTCGGATTTATTTTGTTCCTTGACACCCCTTTGGAAATCGTCTAGTGTGTCAATGGTTACAAATCAATCCAGAGAATTTATATCTTTCTTATTTTTTTGGTTAATTAATTGTGTAGTATCAAAACTTTTTTATCTATAATTGTCCCAATGTTTCAATTTTTCTTCTAGATTAGTTTAGTTAATTTTGGATACTTTATTTTAGAAAAATGACACAGAGAATTGCAATACAAGCTAGGGCATCTCATATTAAATAACTACACTAAAATTATATGTGAGTTGACCTAGCAAATCTAGACGAGGTTCATGACGTAAGCAGTGGTGTAGCCACATACAATAAAGACTGGTCAATTGAATGCTATTCTCGAAAAACTGTGTATATAAATATTATACTAATTATATAGATCAAAATATATATGTTAAATCTTGAACCCTTAGCGAAATTATTGGCTTCGCTTCACTAAGATGCGACACTTGTTATTAAAAAACACTATGTGATTGTTTGTACAGGATGAAGCAGAGTGGGATTTAATTCCACCATTGCCATCTTATGGAGTAGGAAGGGATACTCCAGGACCAAGGTTTATTAGTCTCATTTTTGGAACAAACTTGACTAATGTAGTCATTACAGGTAAATTATCCATGGTTACTCCACTCTTTACCATCATGACAAAATAATATGCCAAAGACACCAAGCACAACAACTACTACGCCTTAATCCCAAGCTAACTGGAATAGGCCGTATGAATCCTCAATATCATAAATCCTCTGTTTGGGTCCATAATATTTCAAAAAAAAGATGCCAAAATTTCTGATATTTTTTTATATGTATGCTGATGATGACCAGGTGGAAATGGCACCATAGATGGACAAGGTCAACAGTGGTGGACTAAATTTCGACAAGGTCAACTGAAAAACACCCGACCTTACCTGATTGAGATCATGTTTTCTGATCATGTCCAGATTTCCAATCTTACATTGATCAACTCTCCTTCATGGAATGTCCATCCTGTTTACAGCAGGTATACTTTCTTGTTCCTCTCATTTATTCATATCATATCTCATTTAACTTTTTCCTTTTTCAATTTAACCATCGTTATCCGAAACCCGATAGTCCAACTAATTTGAATTTGTGCCATGTGGAGCCCACTAGACGAAAAAGTGCCTACCATGTGTTTCTCCATTTTAGGTCTCTAAACCGAGACATCTGGTTAAGGATAGAGAGATCTTTATCATCTCACCACACTCCCTAGTGCTTTTGAATGCCTAGGTTGTAACCTTTGTAGAGATAGTGCGTCAAAAAAGATCTTTCGATCAAAAATGTTCTTGTTAACTTACTTGACATGTACTCTTTGTTTCTAATATTTTTCCTTCAAAAAATGCAGTTTTGTGGTAATTAAGGGATTAACAATCCTTGCACCAACTGATTCACCCAATACAGATGGGATTGACCCAGGTTTGTTACAACAACATACTGTAGCAAAATATGTAAGAAAATGACATCCTCTAGTGAAGTAGTACTAATTCATTTTTGGTTATGCAGATTCTTGTTCAAACACTAGAATTGAAGATTGCTACATAGTCTCAGGGGACGATTGTATAGCAGTGAAAAGTGGTTGGGATGAATATGGAATAGCATTTGGAATGCCTACAGAACACCTAATCATAAGAAACCTCAACTGCATATCTCCTGATAGTGCAGTAATTGCTCTTGGAAGCGAAATGTCCGGTGGCATTCAAGATGTTAGAGCTGAAAACATTACAGCAATTAGTTCTGAATCAGGCCTGAGGATCAAAACTGCTATAGGAAGAGGGGCATACGTGAAGGACGTTTTCGTGAGAGGAATGGAATTACAGACAATGAAATATACCTTTTGGATGACGGGCGATTATGGGTCCCATCCTGACGATCATTATGATCCGAAAGCACTTCCTGTCATTCAGGGAATCAATTTAAAAAACGTCATAGCTAAGAATGTCACAATAGCAGGAAAATTAGTGGGGATAGGTGGTGATGCCTTCAAGGGAATTTGCATATCCAATGTGGGCATCGAATTGTCAGAACATGCTAAGAAACTACCATGGAACTGCAGTAATATACAAGGTGTTTCGAGCCAAGTGAGTCCTCAGCCGTGTGCTCTGTTGCCTGATAAGAAAATTGATTGTCCTTTCCCCAGTGATACTTTACCTGTTGATAAGATTCAGTTCCAGACTTGTGCTGTAACTACTATGCATTGGGTAAAAGATAGTTAGATATTCAGCCAGTTCCTTGTTATGCTAAGAATTTGTGGAACCCATGTTGATCATTAATTAACTCCATGGTTTCCAGCCTTCTAGTTAAAATCAATTTATAGAGGGTCATTTGCACTTATATCCTATTTTGTGGTGTCTTTAATTGATGGCCCTAAAGACAAACAACTTTTTCGCTGGGTATCAGTTTATATTTTCATATCATAGTATCCCACAAGTTATGCCCCGACCCTTAAAAGAACTTATGCTGAACTTATGTCCCATTAGACATAAGTTCGATTTTGAAGGACAAAAATTAATGACCAACCCATTTGAAGGACAAACCGTGCAATTTCTTCTTTCTAAATGTTACAGTACTTCATATGCTTCAATCTTGGACTTAGACAACATGTACTGGGGAATTTACATAAATACAAGTAAATAAGTAAAATATTTCATAATCTACAACTATTAACTAAATTACATAATCTACAATATATACTCTATATTTAGGGTATATGCATGATTTTATACCATAAATAAAAAAATGTTGCTATGAATAAAAGGGTAATAATAAGGAGTTTCCTATATTAGAGATAACCAAATTAAATACATATCAAAACACATTAATTACTTTTCTAAACATCCCAATATACTCAGCTAGCATTTTAACCCATAAAATAGTATACTACTGTTTATATGATATATATTATACACTTCGTTGAACAAGTATATATATTCTTGTACTTATATATTATGTATATTTCACTATTATATACTATATATTTTATGTATATTAACTAGTATATACTATATATAAAATAATTTCTTATGTTATTAAATGAAAAGTATTATATATATATATATATATATATATATATATATATATGTGTGTGTGTGTGTGTGTGTGTGTGTGTGTGTGTGTGTGTGTGTGTGTCTGTGTGTGTGTGTATTAACTAGTATATACTATATGTATATTAACTAGTATATACTATATATAAAACAATTTCTTATGTTATTAAACGAAAAGTATTATATATATATATATGTATATGTGTGTGTGTATTTTTGACCACATACATTATTGTATATATTAGGCATATATTGTTTATTATATTAAATATTTCAAATACTATAAAATTTAATTGAGTTAATTTTCCTATTTCATCGAAGAGAGAGCAAAAAATTAAATAATAAATATGTGATGGCAGAAGGGAAGCCAAGTTTTATGGGATGGGGTGTCAATTATTAATTAAGATCCTATTTTAGTGGTAATCAATAAGTAATGATATTATTCTATCTATATATTGTATATTGTATACTTTATATGTATCAAGTATATTGTAATATTATATAAGATATATAATATCAAGTATATTGTGCTATTGTATATATTATATAATATTAAGTATACAATATACAACATATAACATTGGTATAATATTAATTATTGTGCTATTGTATACTTTATATAATAATATCAAGTATATTGTGCTATTGTATACATTATATAATATTAAGTATATCATATACAACATATAACATTGGTATGATACTAATTATTGTGCTATTGTATACTTTATATAATATTAAGCATATTATATCCAACATTTAACATTGGTATATCAACTATTTTAATGAAATAAAATACATATATAAACACACGCACACATATGTACAATAAAAAAGTTACAAATTGTTTTTATGCTGAAGCGTGGATAATAATTACTGTATATTCATGTACTTTTATTAATATTAATTTATTTAAATAATTTCTTTTAGTCATAAATAATAATTGCATCAAGTGAAAAGTAAAAGGGAAGAAAAAGAAGGAATTGAAAAGAATCTTTTCAAAATGATAGATGTTGGATTTAAAGGTCTATTAAAAAATAACATTCATCTAATTTTGTTTTATTTGGAAAGCTACATTAATTCTCTCTCATGTCCTCTCCATATTTGAAAGAAAGAGAAATTAAAAAGTATATACATTAATGGTTGTAAATTGTATTTGTGTAATTTTTTGAAAGTAGTTCTAATGATTTTAAATTACTTTTCAAAAACTTGTATTTATGTGACTTCTCCATATGTCCTTAGGGACAGAGTCCGGAGCCTAAAGGGCACTAAAATGCACAAAATAAACTAAAAGGAGTGCTCCATTTCACATTATACCAAAAAGGGTATAACGTGGAGGGGCCAACGTTATAGCCCAAAAAAAAAATTCATGCTATCAGAACAAAAAAAAAAATTAATTTAAAAGTATAACGTGGACTGATCCAAGTTATACAAAATTAAATATCACGGCCCATGGTAGTTGAATATTGCACTTGAGTCGGAGATAGATCGAACAACTTTAGTTTTTGTTAGTGACAATCACGTTTAGAACTTTTAATAATATGAATTACAATTCTCAATTGAGTATTTTGTATTTTTTATTTCAATTCATGGATGTGTAGGTCTTATTGCGAAAGACATACTTCCTATCCTAAATATTGAGCAGTTGTTTTGCGATGAAAGAAAAAAAAAAAAAAATTACCCCACCCAACGTTTTACAAAATATTTATATATATTTTACCCCACCCAACGTTTGTTTGTAAGATGTTGGCGTATTTAAATCATATCTGGCTGTTTTTTTAATAAAAAAAATTTCAGTGATTTTTTTAATTTTTAACTCAAACATACGCCACAAGTCATATAATAATTAACTCAAACAAATATTTTAACTCATACAATAATTAAATATGTGTTATATATGCGAACATAAAAAAAAATACTAAAATATAAGTTAAATAAACGTCACACATGAACTGAGTAGTAAATGTTAAATTACATACGTTATCAAATGGCACAAGACATATTATATATTCTGGGAAGATTACATAAGGAAACAACGATCGTACAACTTGGGAAAAAACATAAAAACCAACAAGCAACAACAACTATTGATTTCTGTCGGGGCAGCGATTCTTATTATGACCTGTTTGCTTGCACGTACTGCACTTCCTAGCGAGCAGGAGCTGTATCCATTTCATTCCTCCTTCTAGTTGTACTCCGCGCTCCTGAAGTTCGCTCGTATTCAGTGTTTGCAATTAAACTGAAGGGAGAAGGTGGCCAATATGCCTCATCACCCAACGGTGAAAAATTTCCATTGTACGTTTGCCTGTAATACCTGCAACTGTAGTTTAAGTGAACAAAACATCGTTATATTTACCTTTCCGTAAATGACTCCAAGTATATCGAACTATACTCCCGCCACCTAATTCACTTGTAGGGAGATATCGAACTATACTAGTCCAACCAAAGTTATGTGACCTTAATTCACTTTTGTTTATAAAAACACTTTGTCGTATTTGAAGGAGATTGGAAACCTTTGTACTGTTCCCGGACGGCGGTTATATCTCACCGAACCTTCTTTATACACAACTTCACCACCCCAATATAAATTAACTTTTATATATAAGTATAACGTGGACTAATCCACGCTATGCAAAATTATAAATTTTGTATAACGTGGATCAGTCCACGTTTTACAAACGTTGGGTGGGGTAAATTTTTTTTTTCTTTCATCGCAAAACAACTGCTCAATATTTAGGATAGGAAGTATGTCTTTCACAATACGACACACATCCATGAATTTGAAATAAAAAATACAAAATACTCAATTGACACTTGTAATTCATATTATTAATATGTTATTATTAAAAGTTCTAAACGTGATTGTCACTAACAAAAACTAAACTTGTTCGATCTATCTCCGACTCAAGTGCAATATTCAACTACAACGAGTCGTGATATTTAATTTTGTATAACGTGAACTGATCCATGTTACACTTTTTTTTTATTTTATTTTTTTGTTCTGACAGCGTGAATTTTTTTTGGGGGGTATAACGTTGGCCCCTCCACGTTATACCCCTTTTGGTATAATGTGAAATGGAGCACCCCTTTTGATTTATTTTGTGCATTTTAGTGCCCTTTAGGCTCCGGACTCCTTAGGGACATATTAGCAAGTATTCTTGGAAAGGCCTCAAAAGAAGCCATTTGGTCTAAACTCAATCAATGAACTTGCAAATGGGCTGACGAATGAATGTGGACTCAGTGTCTCTGTGCTTCTATTAGTCCCCATTTCAGACTGTTTTTGCCTATTGATATTTTTACCCGAAAATGCTACAATTTATTACAGACTTGCACTGCCTTATTCCATTTTTTGTTGTGTTGCAGCGTGCATGAGTAGCTTATGTTATACATAGCAATAGACGTAACATATAGGAAGAATTGATCAATAAATGGATGTTTACATGAGAAACGATAAACATAATCAGCTCTCTAAATTTCCAAGATAGAACGGGTTTTCGGGATGCACAAGTTATTGATTTCTCCAGCCAATGGATCATTCGGTGTGAGGGGGAGCAACTTGATCTCAAAGAGCTTTGGCCATAGTTTCCCTGTCACTGCAATGAAGAACAGAACGGCATCATTGGAAGAACCTTCCATGATCACTAAATGAAACTGTTAAAACACAGTATTACAGCAGAATTCCTTTATAGGACATCTTGCATTGGTACCAAAGGTACGAAATGTTTTTGTGCTTTACAAATTGAGGCTACTAGTAAAGTTGACTGAGAGCTTCCGATGCTTGGATTGCAGGTTAATGATCGAGGGAGAGGGAGGGCAATTAAACCAAAGGTGTAGATTGTGTAACAAATTCGATATAAGAACATATGGGGAAGAAAAAGCATTCAAGATTAGAAATATCTTACTGATACTCATTCAGTGAAAATTGAAAATTAGTTATGTATTATACAAGAAATGTTAACGGTTAAGTGCATATTTATCCAAAAACCTGATGAAGACCACACAAAATACCATAATGATTAATTCTTACCAAAAATACGGTCACCATCTCTGTCCCATGCGATTCCATTCAGGACCTCGAAGTCCTGCAGTGAAGCGCAATAGAGAATTTAGCTTGTGCTCTAATTTGTGTCAAAAAACGAGAGACACAGAGAGAGAGAGAGAGAGAGAGAGAGAGAGAGAGAGAGGGAGAGAGAGAGAGAGACATAGATATCAAAATAAAACAGAAATCATCTCCATAACACATCTTATGCGCAAAGGCAAATTGTTACCTTATATCCTCTTGATATTAAGTCTTCTCTGAAAAATGTCACAGAAGCTATCTGTTAATAAATCTGGAGCAGAACTTGTGAATAGCAAGACATTAGGACAAAGAACAAAAAGCTAATACCTTAGAGGTTGAAGGAGAATCCACCCGATCACAGTGCCATCTTTTGGTGAAATTCTAGCAATGCAATCAGTCTGCAGAGAAAGACAACACCGACCATTACTTCAGTCTCTAATTCAAAGTAAACTTTGAGTTAAGAAATATGACACTCAGATGTCAAAAAAGAAGAAGATTATCTGTCCCCTTTAGTGTCATGACATATCAAATGGGATTACACTTATTAAGAGACTTGCTGAGACAGGTTGCTCTAACTACTTCTAGCTGATTAAGAAACGGAGAGGACTTAATTGAGCGGCACCAAACAGATTCTTGGATCATAAGTCAAACAAACTTATATGACATAATACAACTAGTTTCTCAAGCAAGGTTGTTTCCTGAAGCTATTCCCCTGAATACTATAACCAAAACAACTATTGGTTAAAGTTGCTCAAAGATGTCTTTCTAAATATGTGGATAATGTAAAATAAATGGGAAAAACAAATCCAAAGTCCAAATGTAACTCAGTAAAAAAGAGCAATTTATACCACATAAACATTCGCCCAGACTTCATCTTTCACATACTCCAGCTCATTGAGGTAGTGCACTTCATGCCCTTGAGACTTTACAACTTGTTTTCTGATGACTGCACCAAGGAAAGGAGTATCTCCATTTTAAGAAAGCAAAGAAGAAACTAAGTATCATGTAGACTGTAGATGGCAAAAACCTTTCATTGTCTTAGGGTCAATCTTATATAATGTTGATGTTCCATCACTTCCAAAAAGTACTTTCCCATCAGTTGCCAATCCCCAACCATCTTGCATGTGATGAGTAAACTTTTTGAACTGCATATAATTCAATTCTAAAAATTATGACATGTGAAGCTGTGAAGTGAATTGAGGCAATAATCCTACAAACATTACTTTTCTCATAAAATACATCAGGAGCTTTCATATTAGCAACATCCACATTAAAATCAGGAAAAGAAGATGAGTTAATTAAAAGCACAGAAAGTAATGGAGGACAAGCATACTTTGCTGAAGTTGTATCGATCATAGATGAAACCGGTATCCAGCAACCATGTTAGTTGGAACAACCTACAAAAATCCGCAGTTGTTGCATAAGAACGAGTGGTCAATGTAAATTCAAAAATAGTAAACCATCACTAAGAGAATAAAGGAAAGGAAACAAAAAGACACAACGATCAAAAAGGAAAAAACTAAAAAAGAGAAATCTGGTCTGATCTAATGTACACCAGGAGATATATTATGAATTTCTTTAAAGTACTCCTAAGATCGGCTTCCTCTCTCTTCCTAATTAATTGTTCTAGCATCTATTTCCGGCTACTCAAGCATGTATAAAAGGGAAGCCTTTTTGCATACACGCATCATTTTAACCTCACTAAAGAAATAGAATAAAATTTCAACTCTTCTTGTACGTACCCAGTCAAATTAGGACAAAAAAATTGGACATAGGCAGTGCAGAAGTTGTCAATTTGGTAAAAGAAAGGCTGCTACTTAGAGCACAGTCAAAACTTCAGATTACAAACAAAGTTTCACCAAATTTAAGTCATTATTATTATTATTTCAAACAGCATTACTTATCATTATGACAATTGGGCCTGAAACTAATGCAAAAGTTAAATGCACTTGATACATAAGCAAATATCAGGCTTACAGATGTTCCTACCAAAACTTGATGTGCTCATAGTCGTAAATAAAATGCTCCAATAGTCAGGACAGAATTTAATTGCAAATTGCTAGGAGACCATAGAACAGGATAGAAGTACTACTTTATTACATATGATCCTCTCTGACAAATGCAAGATTGCTTACTTAGCAGTTACCACACAACACATTTTCCGCATTATTTCCAGAATCAGGAAAAGATGTATGCATCCATTACCTCTCACCAAGAAGAGTTAGACCCTCTCCAAAGTAAGAAGACTCCATTTCATGAAGTCTCTCAACCTGTGGAACCAGCAATATAAGATTCTTGTTAGGTCCAAGACGGGACACTATAGATTTCAGCAATAGAAAGATATTCTTTCTTATGCAAAATGCAAGGATAAACTTTATAAAAAGCAGCTAATAGATAGAATTGTTAGCATTTAGCAATTAGCAGAAGCTGTCCCCTAAGCCTGCTAAACTAATCAAATCCGTGAAAAACCTGACCCGTGTTACTTATTTTAAATCCTCCCAAAACTTTGCATTATGTTTAAACATTTAGTAAGCAAGTTGTAGACATACCTTACCGTCCAGCAATGCAACTTTTCGAACAGATGACTGCATTTTTCCAGAAAGAGATAATTACTCATGTTAAGCCTCAAAAATAATCATAAACTCAACTCAAGTATATATATTAAGGCAACTCACACGTCCGTAAAGTCCAGTTGATTCAAAGAGTGTATTATTTTCTGCATAGAGAAGCCCCTGAAGAATAAACACACGGCATCAGGCACCAAAAGCAACTAACTAATAGCCTGTTTGGCCAAAGTTCAATTTGAAAAGTGTTTTTTTTTTTTTTTTATCATAAGTGCATTTCGGAAGAGTACAGAGTAGTCGTTTATGTTTGGCTAATCAACTTGAAAAACACCTTTGTCGATATTATAGCAGTAATTTGTGCTTGGCTAAGGTTTAAAAAGTGCTTTCAGTGAAAAACTAGTTTCTTTAGCATTTTAAAAAACAGTTTCTGCCTACTTAATCAAAAATATTTATTTTTTCTCTAAAAGTTTGGTCAAACACCTCAATTTTCTACGCAAAAACTATAAGTACGAGTAGACAGAAGATAATTTTATGAATCATAAAAAAAGTTCTGGAATTCAAAAAATCATAAATTTCTTCAAATTTAACTTGAAATATTAAAAAAAAAAAAAAAAATCCAGGTAAAAGCTATGGTCACCACAAAGTATATTTCACCGAAAAATTGGAAACTTGAAATTCATAATGCATATGTTGAAAAATTATAGAAAAACGTGGGAAGCTAATTAACCTGAGTGTAGGCTTGGGGGTCGTGAGGGAATTCATTGACTACTTTGGCTTTGTAAACTCTATATGATGCTTCAGCTTCTCTGAATACGGTGATGCTCAGTAGAAAAATCAAGCTTATGATTAGAAACCTTGGATTCAGCAGAGACATTTTTGTGTGATTGTTAAGTAGATATGAAGTAGAAGAAACCATTAATAGTTGTCAAGATGCTTTGGCAAATAATAATAGAAAAAAATTAGTTGACCGTTGACTTCATCTTTGAAAATGTCACTGGAATTATCTCCACCGTTAGATTGGATCCAATAGTCATAATGCAAGACGGGCAACCGGCTTGGCCTTCTGCTTCATCACCTACCTGCTTGGCTCCAGGTTAATGTTCAAATTCAACGTGTATCACGTTTTGAATTTAATTATGAGGTGAGAAGCTCAAGTACTTGATAGGTAAATATTTTGTCATTTATATATTCTTATTTCAAATTGAGGAAATCAATTCATAGATCTAGAAGAATTGTTACAAATTGCTTAGAATAAGAGAGGTAAGTATAATATAATAAACTACGAGGAAAGTTAGTGTAATCAAACTGAATTTGAGGGGGGGTTTCTGAAACTATACCTTAATTTTTTTAGTAGAGATGGACATAAATGGCATAAGTGTTGCATAATAAAAACAAGGTCAATAGATTTTTATTTTGTCAAAAAGAAATTACGTACTTTAACTACTTAGAAACTTTAATAGATGGCTCGGCTTGTCTAGAATATATAGTACCTAAAGAGTCATTTTCGTAAGAAAATAAGGCAGAAAAGGGGTACATAATAGAATATTAAGTTTTCAAAAAATTCTATATTGCTTCCCTTCCTCAGTAGGTCGTTTGCTACCTTATTTCCTTCTCTTAGTGTGTGCTCAATTCTGAATGACCTGCTTTAAAGATAAATAAGGTCAATAGTTGAATCTTATATTCATGACTAGGACTCTTATGCCGCATTTGAAATCCTTACCATGTTAGACTGGTTATAACTACTTTAGCATTAAGAACTTTCTAATAAGAGCCTTTTAAGATTGTAATTGTGCAACTTTTGTTGACTTTTTGAATTGCAAACAGAGGGCTAGCTAGCCATCTCTCTTTTGCTTTAGCATATATCATTCTAGATTTAGTTTGATATTCTATGTTTTGATTCTTATGCTTCTAGCAAAAAAAAAAAAAATTTAATGCTTGATTTTTTCTTTCTTTTAGTGGATACCTAAATGAAGCATATGATGGAATACAAGCATAACAGTGGAAGTAAATAGGCAGGATCGAACTTACATGTAATAAGGACAATATATAATTAAGATTTTAATCAAACATAAAATCGATACTTATCTCTTGAAGCGTGAATGTGATCACGAATCTAGCCTTCAAGCATGAGCAAAAATCGTCCATGCGTTCATCCTTGAGTTCGACAGTCTTCTGGTGTGTAACTCAAATAATACCCGTATTTACGAAATTCGTGTGGGCAAACTATGAAAAACATGTAGAAACTTATAATAACTGTCGCCTCCTTATGGAATAAGACCCTTTATATAACTACAGGTTTTAGGGTTTAAACCCTTTTCCCAAACCTGCTAGGTCTATCTTTTACCACCAAGAAATCGAATTCCATTCAATTCTTTATTATCCAGGCACAACAAAGGACTGTGGAACTCGAGGATGAACGCGTGGACGGCTTTGCTCATGCTTGAATGCTAGATTTGTGGTCGTATTCACGCTTCAAGAGATAAGTATCAACTTTATGTTTGATTAAAATCTTAATTATGTGTTTTCTATATTACATGCAAGTTCAATCCCGGCTATTTGCTTCCGTTGTTTATGCCTTTATTCCATCAATTGATATCAAAGTATACAAACAGCCCACGCGTTCATCCTAGAGCTCTGATACCAATTGATGGAATACATGCATACAAACAGTGGAAGCAAATAGCCAAGATCAAACTTACATGTAATCTAGACAACATAAATCATAAACGAGATTAAAATACTAACCTCTTGAAGCTTTTACACAAATCTTCCACAGCACTGCACGTCAATTCCGCAGTCTTCTGCTATGTATCCTAAGTATTCTATGAACGAGAATACTCGAGTGAGCGAGTATTACGGCTAGGAAAAGGTGTATCTCTTAGGGCTGAAAAGCCTTGTATATATAGCCACGTTTTTTGTGTAAAACCCTAGCAAAAACGTGTGGGCTTTTCCTTGGCCCCCAAGAATATTAATTTCCCAGTTCTAGAATTCCAAGCACAGCAGGGATCACATATTTAATAACGAGGCTTCTATATTGTGGTACTGATTCGGAATATGAATGAATTAATTCCATCGTAATAAATTACAATTTATTCCACTAAAAATTGTAATTGCACTCCCCAGTTTAATTTTGAAATATTTCATTAAAACTTATTTAACTCCCCATGTTATGATTACAGATACCAATCAATTAAATTAAATTACTGACAATTTAATTCATTGACTAATTAAATCTTTTATACTCCTACTTAACTTATTTCATGTGACAGATACAAAATCCACTGCAGGGTTTTCACATAACAATTTATAAACATCCATGCACGGATTCTATCAACTAATTATTATTTCACAAATGTTATCTACCACTATCCAACGTATCATGAATACGTTGACTCACAATTGAGTCGTACCTTTTGATAAATCAAAATAATAAACAAATTACATTGATCATAATAATCATATCATGATTAAGAGTATAAGTACATTTAATGAGCTAGAGAGGTTGTTTTATATGTTCAGTGCAAAACCACTTATCTCTACTTGGTCCGTTTGGTCCGTTTAATACATACAAAATGTACTAACACAAGAAATTGAAATAAGATCACTCCCAAAATCAACATAAATTATATTTTAATCTTGTGCTACAATCATCAAGATATTTTGTCCAGTTTCATCTTTGATTGTGAACATAACTTTATAACTTATAAGAACCGACAATTCAACCTTCCGCGCATGAGCTAAAGCTCCATACACTAAATCGTCTACTATATAAGTAAAAGACACATATGAACAAATGATCTATTTAAAATAAGACTTTATTGAATTGAATAAATAAATATATAATTATTTCATAAAGAATAAAACATAATACTATAATTAAACCGCATGGTTAATAAGTCTATGTGACGTCAACAGCCGTATATATGATTTTGTCAACTATTGCATTAGTTTTAGTTGGACAATCAAGTTAAGTTCATGAATGTATTCGTGTAACTTTGTTCCGAAAATTCGTCTACATGGTATGAAGCATATATGTTAATATTTACTTAATTTGACGGTATTGCTTTCTTTTCTTGGTAATTCATAAAACAATTAAAACAAGTATGAAATTATCTTTTTCGATGTCGGACTTTTTCTGTACAACGATGTTGTGCAAAAGCTTGTGCTCAAAGACGGGCACGTGCCATCTAGTAAATAAATAATTATAAATATCGTTCAAAATACTTGAAGAGGAGAGCACATCTCTCTATCAAAGTGCATATTTTGATAGAAGTCAAATGAATACTAACCAAACTAGAATCTGTGCACTTTATATGAGATCTGCATAATACATCTTTTGTATGTGTTATCTACTGACAAGAGCGGGTTGCTCAGGTGGTAAGCACCCTTCACCTCTAATCTTAAGATTGTGGGTTCGAGCCATCAAAGGAGCGAGAAGGGGAAAGCTCTCCTAGGGAGGGATATATTTATAAAAGAATATAAGTGTTATCTGCTTTTTGTGAAAGAGTGGCTATAATTAGATTGGTACATTTTTTTGTACACCGTAAAAAAGTCCATTAATTTAAACTTTTTTTTTCCTCTCTTGGGTTCTAAACTTCATTAACAATTGATACGACAGGTACAAAGTTTGGGAGTTCAAACAAGGAGTTTACGTAGTATATCGTAGGTTAAAGCTGACGAACAGTCATGTAATATTTAATTAGATGAATATGATGTGTAAGTGGGATGATTGTCCATTAGTGAACGATATAATGCATGAACCTACAGCTGCCTGCGATAACACCTTTTTCTTCAAAGACTAGCACAAAGAAGAAATATAAAGAAGGGACTTGAAAATAAAGACTTGAAAGTTAAAACAACATAAACAAATACATTTTGCTAGATTTAAAAAAGAATTGGAATTAATGTGAACATGAATCATGTCAGACTAGATCCATATATATCGTTAATAAATACTTACGTTAAATAAATATATATTTATTAATAAGGACTTCTGCAATTAATAATTGGAGGTCTTTTAATTATATGACTTAAAAAGAACAGTAAATGAATTGTTAGCAAAATTAGCTGGTGACGAGGGTGCGCCCATGTCAAAGTCCCACATTGGGTGTGAGTGGTTATTTGATCTCGTGGTTTGGTTTAGGATAATTCTCACCTCATGAAAAAGATGAATTTATACGTGTTTGGTCTATGAAAAAATCAGGTCCATATATGAGGGATGTACTGAGATATAATTAAATAAATAAAAATATATTTTCTCTAACAACATAAATTTTTAAATGAGATGGTGATATAAAAAATACATTTGACCCAAAAAATACAGCTCACATGGAGCTGTGTGCTAGACCAAATCAACGAGAAGGAAGTTCATCGACTCCCCCATGCATCTTTCATAAATGTTTTCATGACCTGTAGTTGGACTTATTAATCTTGTTAGTCAAACTTTTAGCAGAATAGTTAATTACTAATAAGCATCCAGTTCATTAATTGAATCACATGCAGAGTGCAATCGCCAATCTCATTGCCAATAAGAGTATAATCACCAGAGAAATGATAGTAATTAATAAAACCCAATCCAATTATATAGATTAATAAAACCCAATCCAATTTGAAGGAACATAAATTATATATAGGTATTTCAATACAATATATTTTACAATCAAGGTTGCTAATTAAACTAGTCGTGCTGAAATTTGAACTGGGGTTCTCAACATCTGGTTCTTCGATTTCAACGGTGGAGATCGGATTTTGTGGTCCGTAGCTCAGCTTTTTAGACAGCCCATTTTTTGGGGTGATTTCTCTCCCTTTCTTCGCTAGTTTTGGTGCTATCTTTTATGTATTGTACTTTGGAGAACATCACGTTGTTTATACTTTTATCCGGAGGTCACGTGGATGTTTCCTCTTCACCTTGTTTTACCACGTAAATTACATTCCATTCGATTTATTTTTGCTTGCTTTTGCTATTTTATTGTTGATATATTTTTTCACCAGTGTTTATTGTTTCTATTCAAATAGTGTGGGAAGTTTCGATTGTATTTCTTCCGTCGTTACCTCATCGTGCAATTTATTGCTTGTTTCTTCCCAACAAAGTTGGCATCGAGCTTGTGGTTGTATTTGGTTGTGTTGATTGTCTATTTGAATTCAAATGATTTGTTTATATATTTGATTTATTTGTCAAGAAAATATTGAATTGATGAAGAGTGGGAATTTGAGCACACGAGCTTCAAAGATAATGTTCGAAATCATACAAAACAAATGCTAAAAGTTAAATTGAAAACTAATAAGTTGTTCCTCTAAACAATTGATAAATATTAGATACAAAGAGGCGGATTTCATTATATATTTTTCGGGTCCTTGATCGAGAATGGGTGTCGAGTTTGATAAAGCCAAATTAAAGTTTCTTTGACTAATTCTCGCTCCGTGTTGGTGTAATTATGAAATATGCTAAGAGTGGTGTTTTGAATGAAGAGATGAAGGTATGCAGTTAATATTTATCAAAATAAAGATAAAAGTGAACTCCTGCTAGCTATAATATTAAGAAACATTGCTAAAGTTTAAGAGAGACCAGAAAAGAAAGAAGGCGATAATGAAAATCGTTAGTTGATCTTATTTATATATCAATATTGTTTGTATCTTCAATTCGGTGCCACTCTCAAGGAATTATTTTCTCATACGAATTTTGAAAATTTACGAATGGGCAATAATAGTGAGGTTGAGGTACTTGGCAACGGCCTTGCTTGAAAAGTAAGAATGGTTCGAGGTTGGTTCAACAATGTCAAACATTCTAGATGTTTGGTGAATTTAATTTTTGTAGAAAACTTGATGATTTATGATCAAACCGTTGGTGGTGGCCATGGAAGCTATTTGTGGCTCGAGGTTATAAGATGTCCGACTTATACTTATTTCGTGGCTCCATTTGTGGTGACTGAAATTTGGTGGAGAATGATACTACACAATTTGAAGTGCTTTCTTTTGGCTAAGATTTGCTTTACGAGGAGTGAAACAAGCAAAGTTAAAGAGATATGTTCATCAACTTTAAGTCATAAAAAAGCATGATTTGAATAATTCGATTTGTGTGGTCCTTTTAAAGATCTCGGGATTGATGATCATTCTCGTAAACTCGGGTATTTCCTTTGAAGTCCAAGATCAAGTACTTTATGTGTTCCAAGACTTTTCAGGCCTTGAGACATAAGAAACTAAAATGCAATCCGCTCGGATAATAGTGGTGAATACATTGATAATTACACTAAAGCAAAAATGGTTTAACAAAGATGGTTAGATGTTTGCTTTCGAAATTATAATTCGTTCTAGAGAGTAAGAGGTCAAGGTCTAGATTATGGTCGAGTCATCGTTTCTACATGAAGAAACTTGTTAGAAGCCATGATGTTGTGTTCTTTGAAGACCGGATAAAAGATTTTGACCTGATTCTCGAAGAACAGAGCTGATGTTGATCCGCTCACACAAAAAATCTTCAAAATAATGAAAATCAAGTTGATATTAGTGATCATGTTGGGAAGTATTGATGTGGTTGGCTTTTCTGAATTCTCTCAAAAGATCTATTAGAGAGAAAGTTTCATCTCAAGTTATTCTCCCAGTTTTTTGATGAGGCCATGGATAGTGAAGAAAAAGAAAGGTGGTTTAATGCTATTTTTTGCATAATAATCATACATTTGATATGGTTAAACTTCCTAAAGATAGAAAAGCTTTGAAAAAATTGTTTTTTAGGGTGAAACATGAAGATGGTAACCTCACTTTTTGTCGCCGAAGAAGTTGATTTTGATGAAATTTTCTCCATTCGTGAAGATGTCATCTATTCCATCTCGATTTAGAGTACATCAAAGGTTTTGGGTTTTCCTCTTTGGATTAATAAAACCCAATCCAATTTGGACCAGCCAATTTTGCCCAAAATTTCTCTCTATATATAGGATCAATTTAGGTATTATTTTGACAATACAAAAGTGAATTCATAGCACCATATAGAGAGAAAAATGTGAGAGAGAAAGCAGATTTTCGTCCGAAATTTTTTTGTTGCGTTTCCGATTCGTTAGAGATCGTACATTTTTCGATTTCAATGGTGGAGATCGGATTTTGTGGTCCGTAGCTCCTTTTCAAGTACGATTTTTTTGGGGGGTGATTTCTCTCCTTTCTTCGCTAGTTTTGGTGCTATCTTTTATGTATTGTTGCTCCGTGCTTGGCTTTGTTGTTGTAGCCATTTGGAGAACATTGTTGTATTGGATGTTTCCTCTTCACCTTGAAGGGGTTTTACCACGTAAATTTGGTGTCTCTTCCATTCGATTTAGTTTTGCTTGCTTTGCTATTTTATTATTGGTATAGCTACTGCCCGGATTCCATTTGTGCTAGTGTTTATTGTCTTCTCTTGATTCAAATAGTGTGGAAAGTTTCGACTTAGGTATTTCTTCCGCTGTTACCTCGTCGTGCAATTTGGTTATTGCTTGTTTCTTCCCAACAAAATGATAGTAATTAGCACTTATATAGAGTATCGCTGAAGGAACATAATTATGTTTAGGTATTTCGACAAATATATTTTACAATCAAGGTTGCTAAATAAACTAGTCGTACTCTAACTCTTACTCCCTCAGCCCCAAAATACTTATCACGTTTTACTTATCCCGAGAGTCAAATTACATAAACTTTGACTAATATTTTAAGATATATTTTTTCACCATATTGATATTAGAAAAATTACAACTTATAGTACGTTTCGTATAGCTTTCAAATATCTATATTTTGATTTTAAAATATTGAATTGATGTAATTCAATTGAATTACAAAAATTAGTCAAATTGACTCTCTAAAAGTGAAACGTGACAAATATTTTGGGACCGAGAGAATGCCAAATTAAAGTTAAAACAATAAATGTGTACAAAAAGTATGCAGTTAATATTTATAAATAAAGTGAACTCCTTCTAGCTTAATATACTAAACTACCAGATTTTAGTTGTCATACTTATATGGACGTATCTTCAATTCTCAATTTCTCATACGAATCTTTCAAAAAATAACATATCAGGTCAACTTATTATTTTAATTGGGACAACATGAAGCACAATTTACTACACAATTTGAATGCTTTCTTTTCAAGATCGAGGAGTGAAAGAGAAATCAACTTTAAGTCATAGATAGAATAATTTAGATGGGAAGGCCAGTTTTGTCAGGCCTTGAACATAAAAACAAGTCGATAAACACTAAAGCAAAAAAACAAAAATAAATTATAATTCGTTCTAGAGAGTAAGGTCGATCGAGTCATTACATGAGAGGTCTATAAAATACGCCTTTTGAAGAACAATGAGATGCTCACACAAAATTTTTCATATATTTACTGGGAAGTATTCTTTTCTGTCATGGCAATTCTCAAGCTTAGTTTTGCCTTGACTGTTCTTTTCATGGCAACTGCTGGTTAGTATTCACTTTTTCGCCGTATTGTATTTATCAATCCATATACAGTACATCAAACCTCTTTATAACGGCGTCATTTGTCTAGATATTTTTTTGCTGCTATAACGAAATGTTGTTATAGAAAATACTTTTTTTTGTGCGGATTGTCCTTCATTTGGGGTGGTCTTTAATTTTGCCCTTCAAATTGGTGGTCTTTAAGTTTTGCCCTTCTCCTAATATCCCGAGATTGTGGGTTCGAATCCAACCCCGTGCCGATTAAAAAAAAAAAATCGCAAGGCAGAATTTGCATGGCGAGTATGAGCGGATAAAACTGCCTATTTTTAAAATTTTGATTGAGCGGGGTATAAACCTCATGGTATTAGGCGAAAGACAAATATTAAAGACCACCAATTTAATGCGCAAAACTTAAAGACCACCCCAAAATAAGGGCATTCCTGTGAATTGCCCTAGAGAATATATAATACTCCTATAACCTAACACGTATATATATATAATAAATGGTGGAAATAGAAATATAGGTGTGTGTGTATATGTATATATATATATATATATATATATTTATTTATATGAGAAAGTACATCTTCCGCCCACATATGCAACTGTTTCTATTAATGTCGTACGTACGTATGGACATGATTCGTTTATTCATGTTATATATATATATCAATCAAAATCGATTTTTGATAACCTTAAATCGTGAAATATTTCAGTCAATGTGTCATGGTTCCCAAAGTCGAACGTTCTGGCGACAAGGGACGTCAATGGTGATCTTTCAAGACTTGAAAGGCATCTACTTCCAGAAGTTAATATTTTGGGCATAACTTGTGGGAAGTATTGTGAAACTCATGATGACTGCCGCAGTGACTACTGGATTTGTTGTTCATGTTTTCTTAAATGTGATTTCAGTATTTCCTGTCTTTTATTTTGTGTTAATAATAATGAAAAAAAAAGGTCAAGTGATGATGACTTTTTATTCAGGAATAATAATGGATTTGATTCCAATAGGCTAGCATTTTAGTACTTGAATGATTCATCACACATTTTCCGGTTTATTAATGATCGTTACCCTCCGTCTTTCTCTAGTACCAGTATACAGTATATGTTTCAGATTAAGTCTGAAACATCGGATAATAGCCACTTGTAAAATGATCATAGCATGTAACAATTGACTCAATTTGCTATCAATATGGAACAAAAAATTAATGATTTGTGTGGCTTACACATTCTTGAACGCCTATCAGGAGTCTGATAAGACATTATAAGTTTCATCATTGGCATGTGAGCAATGTGACTAACATCTTCGCTCACAGGAACTGCGACGAGAGGTCTTTTTCTTGTCACTGCATTAGCAAAATTCATACAAATTATAGAAGAAATGGCAAGAAATTCTTAAACTGACAGTATATACACTTATAATGTCAAGAAATTCTTAAACTATTACTGTGATTATACTTAACATGTTATAACAACAAGCAACCCGTGTTATTTTCCAGGTTTACTTATTCCACGTACATTATGGGCGGTAACATGATAGTTTAAAAATTCTTTAGCAGTCAGTAAATAAAGATTAAACTCATTGTGTTTAATGCTTTTGAAGTTATGATGAAGCAGAGAGGAAGGACGTTGCATCGGTAAGTAGTAAATCCCTCGGCTGCAGCATGTTGATCACTTTTCCCATTTTAGGCCTGTTCATAACATCTGGATCAACACATTTAAGAGCTATTAGCAGAACTCGTTTCAGTTCTTTCATACAAGGCATTTCTGGTAGCTTTGGATCCACTATTTGATCAAATTGTTCGCTTTCCACCATTGACTTCATCCAGTCAATTAAATATTCCTATAAATTGATTATGAACCATTTTAGACCACCCTTTTTTTATGCTGTTGTCTAGAGAGATAATGAATGAGTATGCCAAAAAAGAAAGAAATTTTAGACCTCAATTTCTGTGATAGTGTACTCTATGGAAGGCTTTCCAGATACAATCTCCATGATAAGTATACCAAAGCTGTAAACATCAGTCTTATCGTCTAAAATTTTGGTGGACAAATATTCTGGTGCAAGATAGCTGAAGCAAGCCATAAAAAAGAAGGTTATAAATCAATCGAAAAAGATGGGCTTGTGTATATAACTATGTTGCTCAGACTCCTCAAAAATGCATTACTTTTGGAGGATCTGACATGTACCAGCTGGCGGCATTTTAGAAGAGTTCGAGCAGCATAGGTTTATAAGTTAAAGAGCTGCAAAGTGTATCAAGAAATTAACTCACCCTGACATTCCAGTAGGGGGTGTTATTGGATAACTCCATTCATCAGAACCTAAGAGTTTGGTGATACCAAAATCACATATCTTTGGATTCCACTGCTTATCAAGCAATATGCTACTTGACTTTAGGTTTTGATGGATTATTGCTGGTTCAGTATCCTCATGAAGGTAAGCCAACCTGCACAAAATAACCAAATATGTTTCAAGTTAAAATTTGGTCCCCTTTTTCAAATGTGGATTCAGAGGAAAAGAATTTAATTAAAGACAAACCCTTTTGCAATTCCAAGCACAATTTTCATCCGAATATTCCATGTTAAGGGGCTAACTTCACTGATGCAATCATGCAGCCACTGCCCTAGATTGCCATTGTCTACGTGCTCGTCCACGATAATCCTAATCAAATTATAAACAAATAGTCATTTGATGCATTAACATCATCGATAGAATGAAAGTTTTGACGGAGTATAGATAAAGGATTTGTAGTACCTGTAGTATCCTTCAAAACAGTAACCAAGCAATTTCACCAAGTTTTTGTGTCTGAGACCTAATAATACTTCCACTTCCCCAGTAAATTCCTTCGCTTTAGCCCTGTCATTCAGTGTTTGAAGCGAAAAAATAAGATAAACTAAAGCATTAAGTCTCTTAAGTAATCTGTTCTTACGCAGTCTGAAATTCCAACCTTAATTGCAAATTCTTTTTTCTACAAACACTGATGCGAAGTTAACAATATACTTGACAATCATAGTGATCAACTACTTTCCCGTTAAATTAGATGAGCTTAAGTTCTATACATCGAGGTTTAAAAGATATTTAATGACACAATCAGGTCACTTATATGCGATGTTGCTCAGACTCTTTAAAAATATTGCCGTATGTATTTCCAACGCACAGACTCTTAAAAAATTCAGCCATAGGTATTTCCGACATGGCTGCGATAGTATTTTTTTGGAGGGCCTGAGCAATATAGCTTATAAGGTAAATTTCTATGATACGAATCCGTAACCTGCAAAAAAGGTAATTCACTTGGTATGACAAATTAGACAACACAGATCATGTAAAGAAATCTTTACATTGTCAGTGTATATGACTTAAATCCATATTACATTATCTGTGTATTTACCTGCTATGGAGCAACCGCTTTACTGCAACTCTAGTATTGCCAAACATGATACCATAATAAACAACGGCATAATCTCCACATGCAACTACGTTTCCATCAGCAAAGTTATCTGTTGCTGCTTCAATCTCTGTCAATGTGAACTGGTAACATGACCTAGTTGCATCAAAAGCAACACCAGGATGAGGATATCTAGCCCCTGGCAAATTAGTTTGATTACTAGAGAATATCACTTGTTTCTCTGGGGTTCCATTGCCCATCTCAATCTCCCATGCATTATGTGGCAATAGCCTTCTACTCATTGAATAATTACTATTGTGAGACTTTGTGTGCACATCTTTTGAAACCATCGGATTCAAGGCATTACGTGCTTTACGGCGTAGCCTAGTTATGATGATATAAAGAGTGATGCAGAGAGCAGCGACAAGGAAGAAAAGAACAATGCAAGTCAGAATTGCAATCCATAATTTGATACCAAAGAATGAAGTTGGCTTCGAGAGCCACAGTTTGATGGATGAAAAGTTAAAAGACATTGTTTAGGAGAATGCAAAAGTGGAGAAAGAATTCAAAGAAACAAGTTTAAAGAATTTATTAACAGTGAAAGAGTTTGAGTTCAACTAAAACTCTACCGTTTTGTAATTCAAATTTTGTGATAATTAGACAACAAAACTGAGACATCCTTATTTTGCGGGAGATCTTCAAACAAAAACAAACCATCTCTCGAACAATTTGTTGCTATTTGTAACTATGTTTTGATGGGAGGTATTCCCAACAGAATAATCATTTTCCAATTAAATCTTGATGAAGCTGCCATTTTTTTTTCCTTTGCTTTTATAACTGCACCCATTATTATGCCCTCCGTCCATTTTTACTTGTCATATATAATAAAAATAGATGTACACTTTTACTTGTCCAGTTTAGAAAATCAAGAAATAATCTATCATTTCATACCTATTTTGCCTTATTATTAATTATTAGGTTGGAAACTTCGAAGAATTATTAGTAACTGCACAACTTTTAAGGTATGTTCGATCAATTTAAATCATTATATGAGAGGTATGTTCGATCAATTTAAATCATTATATGAGAGGTATGTTCGATCAATTTAAATCATTATATGACTTAATAATCATTAGGGGTGATATAGTAAAATTATCATTATATTTATGGCTTATTGAGGGGTGTGTCAAGTCAATACATAACAAGTAAATATGTACAGAGGGAATATCTTGCAAGAGCTCGAGTGGTCAAACTAAAAGTCTACTTTTTTGTTTTTGGTTTCCCACTAGTGTACCGCACCAACATTGGAGCCCGACTATATCTAGATTCACACCGTGTAGGACCCCATTCGGGAGGAAGCGCCTCCTACTTCCATACCCAGGGCTCGAACCCGAGACCTCTGGTTAAGGGAGGAGCAGCCCCATCTGCTGCACCACATCCTTTGAGGCTTTCTTTCTTTTCTACTTGAGCTGCACTTTAGACCATATATTAATTGAGTGGAGTAGCTACAATTTACTTCTCTTCTGGGCATGAAATTAAATGGTAAAATTACTCAAATGACTACCTTATGATAGTTTCCTATCATTTATAGTTATCCTTTTAAATGTTACCATTTGTAGCTATGTTTTCTCAAATTAAGATATTTTTTCGGATGTATTTGATGCGTGTAAATTCATAGAAACACAATAAAAAAGAAAACATATCCCTTGATTTTAGGCCATAACGGTGGGATCATTTAATTAGTTATTAATTGGTATTTTTTTACCATACTCTTCCACAAAATCAAATTTTAGATTTCTTTTCCATAACCGTTTTCTATTGCTTCATCCAATCTTCAACATTAAAACGTAAAAAATCAAAAATTCAAAATTTGAAAACATTCAACAGCCAATGTATTTGAAGTTTTCAATATTGATTTCGTTTTTTATTTACCCACATATTTGATAGCATAACTAATGTATTTGAAGTTTCCAATCAAACTCCATGTATGTTATATTAAATATCATGTTTTGTGTGAGTAACAATTTGCATCACCCATGTATTTAGTGGTAATATATTTGAAGTTTTCAATATTGATTTTATTTACCCATGTATTTGATAGCATAACTAATGTATTTGAAGTTTCCAATCAAATCCCATGTATTTTATATTAAATCTCATGTATTTGTGTGATTAACAATTTGCATCACCCATGTATTTAATGGGATTAATTTTAACAAAATACATAAATATATAGAAAACTTACTATGTATTTGCATCACCCCATGTATTTGAAACTAGATGAACTGATGGAATTAATTTGAATAAAGGACACAAATATATAGAAAAACTTACAAAAATACACCACCAACCACAACAATTGGTAGTTATATCATAAAACATACACAAATACATATATTTTTCATCTTCTCAAAACCCTAAAAAACTTTCTCAAAACCTTAAAAAACTTGTTGATTGATGAGAATCGAAGTGAAATTTTTGCAGAAAGGGGAAGAGAGGAAGAAGACGACTATTTCACTGAGCATTCACAGATTCTTTCCTTTTTAAATAGGTAAGAATTTATGAAAAAGGAGATAGAATGGTAATATATATTATTAAGTGATTAATATTGTTACCATTAAAAGGGGATATGGGATTGGGGTGACTAATTTTTAAGTGTATTTGTGAATGGTAATTGAAAGTCACTGTGTAGCTATAATAATTAAATTAGAAAAGTATTTAGTTATTATTAGTAATTAAAATAAAAGGTAGTTATTATCATTAATTATGTATTAGAAGTAGCTATAACGCGTAAGAATTCCAAATTAAATAGGTAAAAGGCCCACAGAAAGGAAGTACATGTACAAAATCTTGCGTGTAGACAAAGAAGTACATCTCTAAAATCTGCATGTGATTCTCTCTCCTCTCTGGACACAAAATTTGATAAAATAACAGAACAATTCAGAATTTGCAAAAGACTATCCACTGTAGGGATCATGAAAATGGAAATGCCGGGGGCATGCAGATCTGCTTGATGTCTCCATTGAATGGTGTCTTCAAGGGGTGCAACTTAATTTCATAAAGCTTCGGCCACCATTTGCCTGTGACTGAATAAAGAAACAATTCGGCTTAATGATATTTCCTCATTATGGTACGCTTGTTACTAAAGAACAATAGAATTATATGATGGAGCTCACCAAAAAGACGGTCACCATCCCTATCCCATGCTATCCCATTCAGGACATCAATTTGCTGCAGAAAAGGTTAAGTGTCAAAGAAAATGTTCAAAAGGTCCAAGTAAACATTATAAACAGAACCTAAAGCAGTTACTAACACTGACCTTTTTCAAATTGGGTAGCAATCCTTCTCTGCATAAGAAATAGAAGCTGATGTGTCATTTCACTCTAAATCCAACTTTTTGAAGGAGTAATAAATTTCCAAATACTGGAATGATGCTACTAGGAAAGAATCGATAGAAGAACCTCAAATTGTGGAGGAGAATCCATCCAAGAACTGAGCCATCTGTGTGTGATATCCTAGCTATACAGTCAGTCTGCAGAGGAAGGCTGACATTGCGTCAGAATTAACCCTACACCACGCTTAAGTTGTAAAAGAAATTATCCTGGTTCGGGCTTCATGAATCAAACAGAAGATATTGTACAATGATGTTTACCAGCACTGATATTGTTGTCAAAGGCAGAAATCCCAAGAAAAAAAAAAAAGGAAAAAAAAGCACAAAAATTTGCTAGGACTTGAGCACAAAGCACAGTTAATACACGTACTTTAGTGAAGAAAGGCATAAATACAGAAATAACTATAAATACAAAGAATAATTATACATACAAAGGAGTTGGAAACAATTCAGTGAATTATATGAAACAGAAAGCCTTGTCAAACAAGCTCAAAAATCACTTTTTATAACTCTAACCAAATTCAAAACCATTTTAAATACCTGATTCAGCTTTGAATCTCCAATTCAAATTTACTGACTAGTTTTTCGTATACTGAACTTCTATTTTTTTAATTCCTAATCACTAAATTATTTTTTTATTAACAACAAATCGTTTTGCTAATTTATACCTAATGTCTTGTGCCATCTTCGAGTAAGAGCCTATGGACACTCAGACAAATACTTAAGTGCTTGGTTTCTAAACTGAAGTGCCACCTTAGCGAGTTCAGTGCCACACTCTTCATGACAGTGCAAGCCATGATTGTTCAGGCTCATGCATTAGCGCTTTGGGGCACTCACTGAAGTTCTGTCTTAGTGATGTGAAATGTTGCCTACAAGAACACCAGGGTTTAAGGATGTCTCGAATGATCCTTTTTTATAATGATCTGAAGTGATTTTTTAACAACATTGAGAACTTATATACTCGAAAAATATCCTCCATCATTTTGGTTGCTCGTGTTATTAAAGAAAGCTCCTTATTAAACATAGAAATCGAGGAAACCACTACTGGTAAATCAAAGAACATCAATTGATCCAAGCTCAGTGATAAGGTAAAATATCCAGAACTCATGTATTAAGTTCAGACAAAGAAGTCATTGTTTAGTCTTAGCAATGATGCCTTGTAGCCTGTTAGTATAATTACAAGGTACTAGAAAGGGATTTGTGCATAATCACTCACACTAGCAGAACAAGCAAAAATGCAGTTTAATTTTCAGGAAGAATCTCAAGATGCTCTGCTGCGTAGTTAGAAAGAAAAAAAACCCAGATTCTGCCTAATACCTTTCTCAGATTCATGTTGGATAACTATGTTGGTATGCAACTTATGACTTCACGAGAAGAGTGTGATGTATAATAAGAAATCAATCTTTCTAAAGAGGAAGTTGGGGAGAACAAGTCCATACCATCCAAACATTTGCCCAAACTTCGTCATAAACATACTCTAGTTCATTGAGTCTGTGTACTTCATCACCTTGATAATTTACAATTTGTTTTTTAACTACTGCAAGAATGAGAAAAACAAAAAGCATAAGAACAAAAGAAAACATTCTTATATGAAGAATAAAGCATTTGAATCATAATTTGACCTTCAGATGACAAAACCTTTCATAGTTTGAGGGTCAATATGATATAGTGTAGAAGATCCATCACTCCCAAAAAGGACTTTCCCATCAGTTGCCAATCCCCAACCATCAGGCATACCATGGCGAAACTTCTCAAACTGAAGAAATTGCAAGTTTGTAACTGTAAGAATTACAGAGTAGGAGGGAGGGAAAAGAAAGAAATACCGAGTACATATCAATACAAGTAGATCTTTCTACCACAAAAATACTAGCATTTCTAGCCCCACAATACCAAATGGGCAAGGATTAATACACAGCATTTTTCTGCGTCACATAATTGCAGTTTATGTTGTATAGAAGACTTCGGACTAAAAGTCGAGCATCACATTCTGGAAATGGTGATCTTTCTGTTCAAGCAGCTGGAATACAGAAGACGACTGAAATCAAATGAAACCGGCTCTAAGTTTACACAAGCAGAAGCAAATTGAAGTTGAGTTTTTGGAGTTCTTTTTCCAGTTTGAAATATACACTTGAAGAAAAGTCAAAACCTTGAAAATAAGATGAAGTTGCCTACCATTATCATATCATTGTTAAGCATTATCAGCAGTCAAAAAATAAAACAGAATAATTGATCATAGATTAACTGTATAGAGATGGTCATCAAATAAACTGCATTCAGATGCTCTATTAGTGAGTAGAGACAACTCAGAAAAGGTCTCAACTAACAGAGAAACCGGTCAAAGGATATATCCAGAGCAGCCAAAGATAAATAAGTTTTTACCAATATCATTCTATTAGCCAAAATAGAAGTTTCCGTTAACATGCTGTTATACTCAATGGCATTATGATACCATCTTTAAGTTTTTCACCATTTTGGCCATGACTTCAGAGTCAGAAAGTTGGGATTTGGCGAATGAGATCAAATTAAAATGATCAATACAGGAAAATCTCCTTTTTCCAATGAGAGAATTTGAAATAAACATCATAAAACATTACCAGATCAACAGGACTTCATCTGAGAAAGTCTAGCCACTACTAACATTAATAGCACAAAATTGCAAAAAACATTGAACAAATACTAAAGCACACAACATACTTTGCTCAGATTATGCCGATCATATATGTAACCAGTACTCTGCCGCCAAGTTATTTGAATCAACCTACAAAATACATTAAGATTACTACATAAGATGATAGGACCACCTTTTTTCGCCCAAAAAGAAAAAGACAACAACAGCTGCACAAAGAAATACTGAATTTGAGAATATACCATGCAGAAAAGGGGTCAAAACTCTTCTTCAATCTAAGTTATATCACCATTCGGAAGCATAGTAAGTACTACCCCAATCAAAGGAGTTTCAGAAGTCCTTCAGATTTGAGGAGATTATCAACTTATTTAGCAGAATAAGACATAATCATGCAGAAATACCAAGAGGACGACAAATAAATTCCTCCTAAACCCCACACGTAGCGGGCCGGGGGGGCAGCCATGGGGAGGAGAGGAGCCATAAAAGCATAGTTTCAATAATAGGGATCACAGGTTCAGGTAAATTATAAAAGAAGTAGTCAGAAGCTTAAAAGGGCCTACATCATGTGGGCAACAAAAACATGTTCGTTTTTTTAAATCAGTTAAAAGAATCATATTCATCAGCATCATATTTTCCGAGACTGTATGTTCCCCATAAGTGTCATTTACATTCTGTATAGCTTATAACTAATGGTAACCAATATTTGTTTTGGGAAAAGAGCGAATTGCGTATGTCCCACGTGAGTTTCTTCACTTGTTGAATCAAGGAAATTAAAAGCATTCTTCCCACTCTTTTATAGAATAAGTAAGCAAAAACCTATCATCAGCTGAATGAAGTAAAACCATTTAATTCAGATCACTAACCTATCACCGAGAAGAGTTAAGCCCTCCCCAAAGTCAGAGTACTGCATTTTCTGAATGGCCTTAACCTGTGAATGCCAGAAAGAAAAAGGTTGAGTAATATACCAACTACATCTGCAACTGAGCTGGAAGGAAAAGAATTATCTGTTGCACTTATCAATATTAATATCATGGGAAAACTTGCATAAATAAAAACATTAGTACTTCAAAAATTATCATATGGTGGGATGTTTCTAATCCTTAATAGGGAATAAGATTCTTCATTCATTGCTTCTTCTTGTGCATTATGTTTTCATCCTTTTATCTTGTTTTCAAACTTTTAAATCGTTCTTTTTAAATCCTCATTCTGAACATAATAATTGAAATGGGACAAGAATTTATCTAAACTAATTTATTTCACAACATATTTCACCCAAAGCATCTAGGCCAATTACCTCGCCAGTCTGCAGAGTGACTTTCCGAACAGATGACTGTAGTCAAATATTATAAACATTATCAGTTGTGAACCCAAAAAAAATATTCTGGTAAACCAAGAATTCCTAAGAAATAATCAATTGGAGTCAACTATAGAACCGAGGGAAACTCACAGCCCCATTCATCCCAGTAGATTCAAATAGGGTGTCATTTTCTACATACAGCAGTCCCTGCAAAAAAATGTTCAGTATTATTATATGGAAAAAGAACAAGTAATCAATAACTTATCAAAAGTAAAGGCACCATCTGATTAATACTACAACTGGCCCCTACTTTGGGACTCTAAACAGAATGGAATAGGATAAATGTAGTAAACATATAATATTTCAGGTCCATCACCAAGCAAAGCAGCTTAAAAACTCAGCAGCAAGCAACGAGAGGGAGAATTTTGATATCAAATAGCACCATCCACGAATTACAATCATATTACAAAAATAGTTGAGATCTTACCATTTGAAAGCTCATACTGTGAAGAAAACTCATTTTGTCTTTGTTCAATTAGATTTTCGCACAGTAAATATTAAGCATGTTTAAAAAATTAGACAGAACAGTATCACCTACGATTACACATAAATCCATCATTATAGTTGATCAAGGTGAACGAAAAACAGTATCCATATCTGTTGACGGTGAATGAGTATCCCACTAGAGAGAATATTGGGCCTATAGTCATTTCATTCAGAAACGTTTAGGAAAAAGAACAATCAAAGTTGAACGGACACAAGCTAAGCCATGGAGAAAGGCCCCTTTTTAGATAGTCATCTATCTAAAATGCACCCTTTAGTAGAAAATTCACACATCCACTGCAGTCATCAGATAACATCTTAATATTCAATTCTTATTGTCAGTTTGCTGAAACTTTCTAGCAGTTGGTGATGTTTATTGTAAATGCAGCCAAAGAACTGATAATTATTTCAATTTAAAAGGATGATCCAATATGAAAATGCCAGATACTTGTAATGTTGCTAAGTGCAAGATTGGCTCTCATTACATCCGTAGAGAAATGAGAATTGGTAACCCAGTCTGTCCTATAACATAAGCCAGGGTATATCTGTTTGAACTGTGTAAACCTCATCTTCTTCTTTTTTTAGCTTGAATGGTACTCCGGCTGTCCCAATTTATGTGGCACACTTTCCTTTTTAGGTTGTCATAAAAAGAATGTCACTTTTCTATATTTAGAAACAAGTTAACTTTATGAGATGATTTACAGCCACACAATTATCTAAATCTTGTTTTGAACCTCAAATATTAAAAGTCTTCCTTTCTTTCTTAAACTTCGTGCCTAGTCAAACAGTGTCACATAAATTAGGACAGAAGGAATATTCAGTAATTACAAGTAAGAAAATTAAGCAATATCCTGGCTCTTTCTTGAAAGGGAGCCTTGGCGTAACTAGTAAAGTTGCTGCTATGTGACCAGGAGGTCACGTGTTCGAGCCGTGGAAACAGCTCTTGTATGAATGCAGGTAAGGCTAGTACAATGGACCTTGTGGTCCGGCCCTTGCCCTGACCCACGCATAACGGGACGTTAGCGCATCAGGCTACCCTTTTTATCCTAGTCAATCTTACACTACCAAAATTCCAAATTAGACTTATCTTTGTCTCTAATGCGGATGAATTTCTAATTACAAAAATTAAATGCAAGAGGCACTAGAATCCAAATATAAAGCTAGAGGATCAACTGAAATAAATACAAGTGAATTAAAATGAACCTGAGTGAACGCATCAGGATCGTGAGGGAACTCATTGACCACTTCAACAGTGTAAAGTTGATTGGACGGTACATCTGATCGAGACACGCCTTCGTTTCTCGATGAAGTGTTGAGAAAAACTATGAAACAAACAACTAGGACAAAAAATACAAGGAGAGAGATCTTTTTATAATGGAGAAGAAAAGGAGATGGATTAGGCATTGATGAAGGTTGTTGAGGATTTAATCGCCTAGTAGTACTAGATTTCTTTCTCATTTTTGCGCCCGGCATGTGATCGATAAACGACGACGTTCATGGATTCCTCCGAGAAGGGCACGCAGGGGCCGGCAGATTAACGTGGCTAGTCTAAGTAGAAAGGCGTGCTCCAATGTCGATTGACAAATTTGACTTTCAACCTAAACAGCATAACATCACATAAGTACCTTGTAGTTTTTAATTAGGTTAACTATACTAAACACCTTTTATTATGATTTTGTTACGGATAAATCCCTTGTATTTTAGAATTAAGCATTTACTTACACCTCTATATTATAAAAATCTTGTACTTACACCCTCATGGTGTTATTCCTTTTTTGAAAAAATTTAAAAACTTTTATGTAATAAAAATCGTACACAAATGAAACTTCATCTAACTAAGTTTTTTTAAACATAATTTTGAAGCAAGAACTAAATGAAAAAGGGAACTTTTATATATAATAAATAGTATAATTAAATAAAACTTACAAATTTAAAGTTCAAGAAAGTTATTACTAATAGTTGGTATATCTTATTAAATAATCTATGCTCATTTTCCTATTTAGTTACGGATATACATCATAGAGAGCGTAAGTGTAGAATTTTCATAGTACAGGTAGTGTAAGTGGTTGATTTTAAAGTACAAGGGGTCTATTTGTAACTAAGTCATAGTATGGGAGGTGTTTAGTGTAGTTTACCCTTTTATCTATGAAAAAATAGATTAAATTGATAATTTTCCCATAAGGAAATATTCTGGGTCTATTCTTTTTCTCTTTTTTTTTTTTTTTTGGTTCCAAATTTTGTGTCTATTCAAACTTTCATGTACAAAAAAAGACTGTCTAAGTATGCGTTTTTCACAGACAATGAAAAATTGAATAGATCCAAAATATACTAACGGATAAATTTGAACAATTTTGTCTATAACTAATTTTTTCTTTTCATACATAAAATCTTTATCAGTTCTGTAATGAAATAAGTAAATTGTTATTTTGAGTAAGCGGGGGAAGGGGTGCAGTAAGTAATAGAGAATCTTCAAAGAACTTTCATCTTCAATAAGAATTTCAATAACATTACTATGTGAAAGATTCCTACCATCACCAGAAAAGCCAAAAAGACATCAAAATCTATCATGAACGAATTTCTGACACTTCGGATGGAGCAAACCGTGCCTATTCAATAGTAATTTGTATATCTTGTTTGAATAGATAACTAAACTTTTTAGTTTTCTAATAGTAATATTTAAAAAAATTGTACTATTAAATCAAATTCTTACTCCATCCTAATTATATTGTGTAAAATTTTGCAATGTAAAAATATTGTGGGTTTGTTTGATTAACTCGTGACTTCTTAGATCCAGAATACATGAATTAATCACTGATTGTTTTGCCATCCCAATCAGTGAATCACTAAAATTCATTTTTAATAGAATCTTTTGCATTCACAAGCTCCATCATTCCCATCACTTCATATTTAATGGTTAGGTCCGAATTCTACGATAAAACTCATAATAAAATTGATTCTTGAGTCAATCTTCTCAGTCTTTCTTAGCTTGAAGTATTGATTTTTCTTCTATTTTTATAATAAACATATCTCTTTCCTAGGTTTATAGAGGCATCGGTGAAGGTTCATACTTCATACAGGCAATTAATTTATTTGAAATTGAGGACAAGGTTTATGAATACGCGCAAAAGCTTTTTAAAAATTTAATTTGGAAGTGTTTAATAGGAAAAAATTATCATGTGTTCAAGTGCACAATTGGAACATACTGTAGTTCAAGTGTCTAAATAAAAATTACTAGCAAGTTTAAGGGATTGTCAATTTATTCCGCTTTAATTAAAGATTAGTACGAAATGAAAAAAAAATCGAAGAGATGTTCTCGCTAAACTTAAGATTTTAATTTAAAACTCAAATGTACAATACACCGTTTCAAGAAACTTCAACCAGAAATCTCAGTCATCCTTATATAAAATTTCATCTTTGTCGGAAAAACGTCAAGTTGAATCATATGACGATAGGTGATGCCAGTGGTCTTTGTGACAGAGTCAGCTTTAGCAAATATCGATAATGTGTAGAAAGCAATAGATGGCTTTCTGCAACTATCAGGATATTCTAAATAGCCATCAGTATTCGCTGCACAACTTCTCACATCATTATTTTGTCGTTGTCCTCCTCAGCTGCTAATGGTGATTCGATGATTCATCCGCTGCTAACGTTGTGTTTCAGCTCTTCTCGACCAATTGTCATTGTTCAATATCTCATATTTATTTTTGGCATAAAATGGGACCCCTCAAACTTTCTATGTTGACGTGGAGAACATGAGTTATGGGATAATGGACACTAAAGTGAAAAATAGTATGAAATTATAGTATTCTCTGTGAAATATTTTTCCTCACAAATTCTGGCCTGGGATATATGATCTGTTGGCCTTTCAAGACCAAGTTGGACATGTTAGTACAAGATTGCATAAGGAAGTCATTTTTGCATATATGAAGGGCATCATGTATTAGTCGATCGAAAGTATTGTACATGACTATTATATGTGTTGTATTTATTTAGCAAAGACGACGCGTTTCATTCGGTTGTTTTCTACCTAAATTCCAACCATGTAAGTTAAATTGCCTTACTAAAAATACATATTCGGTTCTACAGGAGGATTTTTGTGATGGACAAATCATTGGAAGTGCTGAGAGTTGTCACAATTTTCACTTTGGTCGCACCAGCCAGTAGCTCACCGTAGAAGAATTCATGCCCCTCTCTGCAAAAGAACTGTATTGACAATTTGAGGACTGCATAACTAGAATTATTTTACTAGAACTTATTTTAATAGTATCATGTTTGGCAATACTAGAGTTTCAGCTTTCAAATTGTTAATGCAGTCCTTTTGCAGAGGGGGTAAGAATTATTTTGCATCGCCATTAGCTGATGGAGTCAAAGTGGAAGTTCTGCCAAGAGTCAGCACTTTCAATGATCTGTCCATCACAAAAGTCCTCTTGCAAAACTGGATAGATATTTTTTAGTAAGGTAATTTAACTTATATGCTTAGACTTTGAGCAAGAAACAAACAAATGAAATAAGCCTTTACTAAATAAATATAGCACATATCAATGTCATCAACAATACTTTCGATCGACTAATACTTGATGCACTTCATATTTGCAAAAATGACTTCCCTGCTCAATCTTGTACTAACATATCCAACTTGGTTTTGAAAGGCCAACAAATCATGTACGGCATACCAGAATTTGTGAGAGAAAATGCAACTAATAATAAAATTTTCATACTATTTTTCTCCTTGTTTTTCCATTATTACGCCATAACTCATGTTCCCCACTCAACACAAAAATGCTCTATTTATAGGATTTTACTTCAATAAGGGAAAACTTGGACTTTTTTTAAACAGGAAAAACCTAAGACTTGATTTAACTTTGATTTATATGCCTTTTCTACAAATGCTTTATTGATGTATCGAACTGATCGATGTAGCATTATCATTCAATTTTCTTTTTATTCTTACAAAGTCTTAGGCTAATCATATCCTTTTTACTCTCTTTTCACTTCACGGTGTGAGAATATTTCTTTGTAGTTTTGGGATTATGAAGCTTTATCTCAAAATGTTTTTCTAAGACCCCAAAGATATATTATTCAGACTAATCAATCTAAGATGGTCATATCTATGGTTGCAGGCTATTTCTGGAGAACTTCATTTGTCATTATGAAATATGAACTGGCAAAGTTATCAGAATAAAGGAAAAGAAGCGGACTTGCTTCCATGGTTGATAGGTAGTATACATGTCGGTGATTCTCTGCAAAGCTCTATTTCCTACATTTTGCAATATTGCTCTAATTTTTTATTTAACATATTATTTCACTTCCTTGTCTATCATTTGTAGCATAAAGAAAGAAGTAATACATGTTCCAATGAACCTCTATAATTCATAGGCATATACATTGCGTTTATTGTTCATTTGTTCCCTCTTAAGACTAGAAAAAGAGCTTGCTTGGCCAGATTTCTCCTAGAGTGTTGTAGCAGTTGCATCTCCAAGTTTGATGACATTCTTCAAAAAATGATTGACCTGCTTCTTTTAAGAAAGCATTATTATTTTAAATGTCCAACTAATGTGAAAATGAATTTATGTTCAACTGACTTTCTATACAAGTAAAAAGTCATCGAAAGATAAAACTACGTAGTTGTATTTAGTGACTGGAGTGAGTTACTTTATGTTTTTAGAGATGCTAAACTGTTGAAAAAATAGATGGTTATAACTTATAAGAGTTTATAGAGGTTACTGCCTGAGTTTAGATGATTAATATATGAGGTGGAAAAGTTAGAGATCTACTATTGAGTGCCTATCATATCAGATAAAACAACTCTGTTTAAAAGTAAGTCTAATAAGTTTTGCAGCTTGAATTACAAGCTTGTGAACATTTTGGTAGAAGCGACCTAAAATGTATAATATGCAACTATTATAATTAGCTAAGAAAAACTTGTATACTGTTGCGTCACCCAAAATTAATGCTTACTAGGTAGAGATTAAGGAATTGCAAGTAAAAGTACTATAAAAGTTACAAGGAACCCATGTGAAGAACGCATGCCTTTGATTTGCTTCATGATCTTCTTTTCGAATATCAGCCACAGGTAGGTAAACCTGTAGTGAAGAACTCCAACTCGATTTTACAGAGTCTTTTCAAAATGTGAAATCGCGTTTAACTTGCTCTATTAGTTTAATACGGAGGACTTTTTATTGATACCATTTTTAGTTTGATAACTAGCTTCTATAGACCATCTCTATTGGTTGTGGCACATGTTTATTCTTAAGAATGACTTAATGCAGGCACATAGGCATTTTGCATTGATGGTGATCAATCATTAAAGGGTAAAAAGATTGATTGCGCTGATTTGGATAGTTTTTTATCGTTCAGATAATTTAGATTTACAAGTAAATCAATGTGTTGTCTTCTTTAAGTTGTTTAATTTCCAATATTTTTTGCCTTAACCATATATGGAAAATTCATGCATATTTGATGTGATTATCACTTGTACTGTAGGTATGTTAATTGTGATACCAACAATTTTTGTCTTAAACCGTATGGGGTCAATTTGTGCATACTGGATGTGAATATCAGTTGTAGTACTGAATCAAGTATGTTAACCGTGTTGGTGGAACTTTGTAAAGTTGCACTGTCTTTTGTACGTAGATGTATACAGTAGTATTTGAATAAGTATATAATTTTGCACAACTAAATTTATAATAAACATAACAAAAAGACAAGAAAAGATATAAGAGTATACAAAGTGAACTTTTATCCATTCTAGGAAAGATTTTACGGTCATTGGACCAATCATTCTTCAAAGCTCAATTATAAAATGAGATTGCTTCTGATCCTTATATTGGGATATATTATTTCCTGGTGCAGTAAAAATCTATTAGCTCACTCAGTTTTTGACTGTAGATTTCTCCTGCACATTATTCTTTAACTATGCACAATCTGTTTGGAGAGAAAATTCAAGGACTGAAGGAAATGTTCAAATGATAGATGCAGATAATAGTGGACATATACGCTAGAAGAACTGGAAAAGAGTTTAGAAAGAGTCGGTGCCAATCTGAAGAATTCAGGAAATAGATAGTATAATGCAAGTTGTAAGTAAGTGATATCGTTATGCTTCTCATTTGGATTTGAACTGCTTTGAAACTTTACAGGTTGCTCCGTCACGCGATAAAAGTTCAATTGTTTCATCCTCAAGTTAAAAGGTGTCCATCACACAAATTGGGATTTTCCAGACAAAAGATAAAAATGAGCTTGCATTAACTTTTAAAGACACATTTAGTTTCCACAATCTCAAGTTTGTAATTATTACTAGAGTAAGGTTTACATGAAACACATTTAATTTGTATATGTTACCATAATTCAATCACTGACTGTTATAACGGAGTAATGTCCTCATACGCTGTTCACCTACCTTTTACGAGAACTTCACCTAAATTTATATAACCAAACTAATCATGTTAGGCCCATGCATAGCACGGGCTTCGGTTGCTAGTAATCCCTTTAGTGTAATCTTAGAATTATGGTTTGTTCGTTCAATTTTTGATTATTATCCCACCTCTTATATGGAATATATAATAGATAATAAATCCATAATTTTGACATAGATTTTATCCTAATCTTAGTTAAAATAAATTAAATCTGTAACTGGGGGAAACCCTAATTGCTATAACCAAACGACACATTTTTTTTTTTTTTTTTTGGGGATATTTTCGAAATTATACAACTTTTAAGAATAGCTCAATATATAATACTACAACATTATAGCTGGGGGGAAAAACATTTTACATAATGTATTAATCTTATATAAATGTGTGTAATAGTGTATGAAAGATGTTTATACATAAATATAGACGAAATCGAGTGTTTGTACACAAAGTATAAACTACGTGGCGTAAATATTTTCAAAAATAAACATATAGCGTGAAATTTTCCCTTTTGTTTTTCTTAAATAAATATGCCAAGTGGGTCACTTGCAAAATATTTTAGAAAAAAGAGGGGAAGAAGTGTAAGTAGTTTATTTGGGTACCTTCTGCGGAAAAACATCAAAACCTGGGACTCTTCTCCGAGAGCTCAAATTGTGCAGGCGAAATGGAATCTGAGGGAGATTTCTCCCATCTGCACCCAAAGCGTAACAAACCTACTAACCATGCTTCCACTTCAATTCAAGAATCAAGCTTAAAAATCCCTGTTCTGCCAGAAGAACTCATCACTGAAATACTTTTAAACCTACCAGTAAAATCCCTTTTGCAATTCAGGTGTGTTTCAAAATCTTGGCTTTCTTTAATCTCTAGTCCTAAATTTGTCAAGACCCATCTCAGTTTATGTGCTAATAACAAGGCCTGCACCTACCATAGACTTATCTTGTCATTGGTTCAACCAGTCACTACCTATTCCCTTATTTATGATCTTATGGACTTTTCCCTTGGTACTTTACTTTATGACTCTGTTACTAGGGCATTTGACTTGGATTATCCTATGAAAGGCCCCCACAAGTCTTTTGACGTTGTGGGTTCTGTCAATGGGTTGATTTGTTTTACTTTTGACCAAAAAGACTTATTTCTCTGGAACCCATCAATTAGGAAGTTCAAGAAATTGCCTGATTTTATTCCTAAATTGAATTTTCGTTACTGTGTCATGTATGGTTTTGGATATGATGAGGTTCATGATGATTACAAGGTAGTGGCTGTTTCCCGGACTTCGAGTTATGATATTTCACATCAAGTTGAAGTTGAAGTCAAAATATATAGTGTAAATAGTGATTCTTGGAGAAGTACCCATGATTTCAATAATGGGAGGAAACTCATTAAGTGGGGTATGTCTGTGAATGGGAAGCTTCATTGGGCTAGTACTACTTCTCACAAGTTTGATTCTTATAATGTTTGGTCTATCCAATCTATTGATTTGGCTGATGGGAAATTGGGAAAGGTGGATAAACCCTGCTATGGAGAAGGAGATTTTGATCTTGAAATGTGCCTGGGAGTGTTGGGAAGTGATCTTTCTGTGTTTTGTAGTTATCAGAGAACTCAAACCGATGTGTGGGTTATGAAGGAGTATGGGATTAAAGAATCTTGGACAAAGATGTGTATCATCAAGTATCCTAATTATCTTGTGGGGAATCTGCTCTGTCCACCCTTTTGCATGTCAAGTGAAGGTGAAATTTTATTTGAGCATGGATTAACTTTCATAATTTACAATCCAAAGGATGACTCGTTCAGATACCCTACACTTACGAACTGTGATTCCTTTTATTGGGAGAACATGTACATTGAAAGCCTAGTTTGGCCCATTTTTACAGAATGAACTAAAGATGCATCAACAACGATAGCTTTGCAGACGAAGACAATTAGTAAGAGTTCTCTATACATTTCTCTCAAGTGCTGTTAAATTTTGTTTCTATTGTCAAATATAGCACAAGTCACTGCATTTTTTAACCCTATCTGCCTGGAAATTTTCTTACTCTTTTATCCTTTTTGCTTCATGAGACAACAATTTTTTTGCAAGAACAGTTATTGGGTGGAGGTGCTTGGTGTCTTCATCGACAAACTAAATTGCAGTCAACTTTGTTTCTCTTCTTGACCAGTATTTTAAGGGGGATGTAGTGCCTCTAAACAGAGTAAGAACAAAGAGCACCTGGGACATGGAAATCATGGCAGGTGAATGCGCCAATAATGCCTGATTGTAGTCCTTGCCAGGGTTTCTGTTTGATCTAGGGGGCTTCTCCAATAATCTTCATTAGGTGAAAAGCTGATAGGGGTAAAGGAGGATACACAGGAATTACGGAACAACGGTTAAGATCTGATGTAGCATCTAGTTTTGGTACTTTTCTCCTGCACTAATACTGGTGTTTTCCTGGCTAGCTATGTATTTCTCTTTAGGTCTATGTTCTCATTGTTCTGCTTATGTGGCCAATCAAAGGTTGAATATCTTCCACGTAGACAGTGATGTTGACATAAGCAATGGTACGTTGCAACGATAGAGCAATTTAGGAAGCGAGTTTAGCTGTTGTGATCATGAGAGTGCGGTGGGAGTACCATGGACAGGGCAGTGTAGGAGAAAAAGATATGGAGATGAACCGAAGGTCTTGTCTGGTTTAAAGTAAATAAGATCCAAACTTTTGTCATCTTTGTTATTTAACTACAGTTCTTCCTAAAATAGGAAATTCTTATATCATGTTTAGAATATGTTTACTCTTCTTTTATGAACTTTTTTACATGATGTTCTGTATTCCACAATATTAAAGTTAAAATAATTAGGCACCAAGTGAGAGATGAAAACCCTTGTTTAAAGCATTTCAAGTGGTAACTCCTACTCATATGCATCAACTATCTGTCATGATTTTGAAAATTTGACTTTAGTCTATGTAGCCAAGCGATAACAAGGAAATATAGCTAATCCTTGTAAGAAACAACGCTAAAAGTTTGATACACATGCAAAGACTATTATTGCGTTTCAATTTATTAATTTGCGTCCTTTGTGAGGCATTAAACTGAGGAAGCCAGGGAGAATTGCAGGCCAAGGAAACTTATTTTGAACAGTATGAAGGAGAAAATGGAAAAGAAGTTAAAAAAAAAAAAAAAAAAAAAAAAGCCGAAAAGGGAAAGAAACCAGAAGGTTTGTGTTTGAAAATCCTTGTGAGTTGCTTTGTTAAATTTTAAGTTTTATGTACTACCGAACTTTCAAGAAGTGAATACAAATGTTTGGAATAACTAATTTACCCCTTTCTGACTACACGGATCAAAATGACGAAGCATGGGGTTTTCCTATTTTTCAGTGTTCACTGTGATGTACTAATGTTATTTCCATGTGCATTGAGCAAGACATACCTCCGTGGGCTAATTGCATATCACATTTTATTTGTAGCTTGAAGTCAAGTTTTTTCCAGTCGAAACGTTGAACAAGCTTCGCAATCACTTGAATATTATATGTAGTTTCATATTGAGATTGATCTACTAGAGGTAACTGACTTAAATCGAAAACAAAAGGTAAAAGAAGTGTGTCAGAGTAACGACAACATACACTTCTCCAATTTGCTTGATTACATATAAGTGCTATTCATGCAGGTTGCCGAAATTGAAACAGAGAAAAGACACAAATTGTTAAAACTGCATTGGAGTAGATGAAGTAGAGTGGTGGATATGAAGGTCAATTAAAGGGCAATCCCACTAGTTAGAAAACAATTACTTCTTCAGTACTGCTTTAAAGTGGGAAGACACAAGTTATATCATCGGTCTGTGCTTCTTGTGGTATACATCAGTTAGAACTTAGAAGAGACCTCATGTTCCTTGCTGGTTTTTGGTTCCAGTATGAACATATGCCATTTAGGCACAATGTATCACTTATGGTTAGCTGAAGGAAACTTTATTTTAGTTTTTAATGATAATACTTTATTTTAACATCTTTAATTTAAATATTGATGTTTCTTGTTGAAGATGTTCTATAGGTTTAATTGCTGTTTGTTTGTTAAATTATATTAAAGTATGTATTAACTCTACTCCAATTATATAAAAAATCTTTCAAAAATATTGTTACAATTTATAACCCCGCGAGGGGAAAACAAACTAAAACAGTTCCTTAAGTATAGATATATGTATTTTGCTGACTGATGCGGTTGAGATGAAAGACTACAGGTCTAGTGGGGAGCTCTTACAACATAACTGTGAAGCTTCTTGCAGAAAGGCTAAAGGCTGTGATCGATCAATTGGTGCCAAAAAATCAGATGGCTTTCATTAAATGTAGACAAATAGTGAGTTGGTTCTAATAAGTTTATGTGTAACTTAAACATTGAGAACGTGTACAATCCTGTGAATTGGGTTTTTCTTTTTAATATGCTGAAGTAGATGGGCCTTGGAGACAAGTGAATTAGATGGATACATTTCTATGCATCAACTGTTGAATTCTCTAATAATTAATAGCTAACCCACACGGGCTTTTTTCCTGCTCACAGAGGCTTAAGGTAACGAGATTTGCTATCTCCTCTCCTTTTTATGTTGGTTATGGAAGCTTTGAGTAAGATTGATAAACAATCAGTAGGTGTGTTTGGTATGACGGAAAATGTTTTCTGAAAAATATTCTCCTATTTTCCCTTGTTTGATTGCACTATCTTGGAAAAAAAATTCCTCAAAATATGAGAAAAATTTTTCCTTAAAAATTTGATGAAAAAAAATCGAGAGAAGGAGATAAATGTTAATTAAGGCATAATTCTTTTCTTAAAAAATATTTGCATCAAATCTAAAGGATTACTCCCTCTGTTTCAATTTATGTGATATACTTTCTTTTTTAGTCTGTTCCAAAAAGAATGATACATTTTTATATTTAGAAAAAAAAAAAAACTTAAAACTTTTCATTTTACCCTTAATGAAATAATTTACAGCCACACAAATATCTATGCTTGTTTTAAACCACAAGTTTCAAAATTCTTCTTTTTTTCTTAAACTCGTGCCAGTAAATCTATATCACATAAATTGGAACGGACGGAGTATAAAATAAGTCTTCTAAGTAAACTTTATCATAATTAATTATTTATCACTTTATAGTGAACTTTATTTTGTATGGAATTATAAATTTTGAGTTTACTTTTTTATTTTATTAGAGTTAAATTATATAAAGTTAAACTCTTTAATTATTTTGAAGTGATAAGCGACCTTAATCCAATAGTTGTCCTGCTCATATACAAACTTCCAAGTCACGTCAAGGGTTTAATCCTAATTGTAGAATGAAAATAATACATAACTTTTCTTTCTTAATAGGTGGTTGTAACGCTTGAAGGCCCTCCGTGTAGGTGTCCCTAATCTTCTGAATTTAAAGCATCACGAGTCATTTTAAATTTTGTACTCAAAGCTTCTTGGGTTTTCATAATCTTTTGAATCACTAGTTAACAATACAAAAATTTATTATACGGCCATAAATATATTTAAGGTCACTTTTAGAAAGAAAGAAAAAATGAAACACTTACTTTAAACTTCAGTGTGATATCAAGCACCCTAGTACCCAATCATGCACGTTTCAGTGGATACATATATAGCCCCTAACTAGGGGTGTACATGAACCGGGTTGGTTCGGGTTTTTTAAAGATCAAACTAAACCAATTGTATCGGATTTTTAAATCTATAAACCAAACCAACAAAAGTCGGAGTTTTCAACCTCGGGTTTTCTCGATTTTTTCGGGTTGGTCGGGTTTTTCGGATTTTTTCCGGTAAAGTCTTCATACAAAACATATAACTTGTACTTCAAATATTTATTTAGTCCTAGTAAGATATGACTATCTAATTAAGATATTTATTAAGAAAATAACACAAAATGTGAGATGAGAGATGACATTGTACTAAAATATTCAACGAAAAAAATTAATGGAATTGCATAAAATAAAATAATCATAATCTAAAAGTACTAAGTCATGCTACATTAAATACGACTAATTTATAAGGCATGTAGAAAATGATCATAATCTAAAAGTATTAAGTCATGCTAAAATAAGTACGGCTAATAAGTATTAATTACAGGACTAGCTATTGAAAAAAATAAAATTAAGTTATGTATTTTCACTTTCTAAACTAATATAAAACTAAAAAATAGATATCAACATTATTGTCATTCCAGTGTTAGATATGAATTACTTTTGTTAGCATTAGTATTGATTTGATTTTTGTTGAGTTTTATTTGAGTTACTAATATCATTGGGCTATAAACTTATTGGACCATTCAAAATTCTAATTCCGAGCTTGAAATAATATGTTAAAAAACAAAAAACTATGAAAAAGTTAAAGCAACATTTATAAATTACATTATATATAAATATTTTGATGTATAAAATATGTTTGAAATTTTATAAATGTAATGTCGGGTTGGTTTGATTCGGTTTGACTTTTTTTTTTTAGTTAAAACCAAATCAAACCAATACTGTTCGGGTTTTTCTTTTTTAAACCAAACCAATTCAAACCAAACCACTAGTCGGGTTTTTTTCTCGATTTGGTTCGAATTATCGGTTTGGTGCAGTTTGTCGGTTTGCTTTGTACACCCCTACCCATAACCTTAGCACTAATTTTCGCTTAGATACGTTAACTAAGACTTGTACCTATTAAATACAAGAATTCAAGTCAAATTGTACCTGTTTAGATTTAGAATACCTGATTGACAATCACTCACAAAACTATAATGTGTGACTCCTGAATGCAATGACAAGACACAAAAGAAGAATCAATAGTGACACATGAAAATTAAAAGCACTCGCTTCTAGTTTCTTTTTTCTTCAGACTCTCCCCTCCCATCCCTTCTCGTCGTATCAGTCACCAAATCTATGTTTTCTATGATGATGCATTAAGCTCAGACTTTAGGTCGAGAAGCTTTTCTATGCCAATGAAGTAGTAGTTGTTACAACAATGGGAATCGATGATGACGCAGCCGGAAGCGCAAACAAATTTCATTCTAGAGATTCCCTCGGTATAGACCACAACTTTAGATTCATGGTCATGCATTCGATGATCTAAGGTTATAGTTCATCAAGAGGGTTTTCAGTGATGTAAAGAAAATTGGAGGACAAGTTTTAGATATTATTAAAATAGTTGAGGATGTTTTCTCCCTCAGAGAAAACTTCTCACTATAATTGAGGAATCTAAGAAGGCACACACCTCAAGTTCGATTAATTTTCTCAAACATTTGAATGACGTGATCACCACACCATTCAAGCCTGCTCGCCCATTTTCACCCCAATACCACTGAATTTCCACTTTCACCAAGCAACAAATCACCCTTATTTTCCCATTAAAACCTAGTTCTCTCTCTATTTTTCTTTATTTAGAAAGATCACCATAATTCCCCAAAGTTCCATCCCTTTGCAAGCACCAACACATCCATCACTGTGTGTATCGCCTTAAAATGGTCGATATGATGGTAGGGTTGGTGGCAGAGAGAGAGCGAGGTTGAAGGAGAAGAAAGAAACTGATTGGTGATGTTTATTGTAGTGCAGCAAAGGAACTGATAGTTGTTCCCATTGAAACTATAATCTGATATGAAGACACCAGATACTTGTACTGTTGCTAAGGGAAAGGCTAGAGAAATAAGAATTCTGAACTCAGCCTGTCCTGCAACACGCATTTGATTGGAGAAGTTAGGTTTCTCTTTATGTCTTCGTTATTGTAAGCCACGGTACGTGCTGTCGACTGTATAAACCTCATCTTAATTTGCTTGAAATGATATTCAGTAATTACAGAAAGATCAAAGAACAATATGCGTTCAGGTACATTAGCAAATGGTTCCGTACTGGTCGGCATAACCTTAGCAAAGTATGTTGTTTAGGCTTTAATATTTGTTAAAGTACTGGTTAAGTGCTTCTTCACATCCGTTTCTTCTTTTCCCGAACTGCTTTGAATTATTTTTTCTTGAGCCGAGAGGATCTATCGAAAACAGTCTCTCTACCTCATAAGGTATGGGTTAAGGTCTGCGTACACTCTACCCTCCCCAGACCCCACTTGTGAGATTACACTGGGTTTGTTGTTGTGTTACACCCCGGAAATTTCCCGTTGAAGTACAGTGAATAGAATAACGAAGGGCACGACGTATACGATGTTTTGATAAGTAAGAAATAACATTTGATGATTCTAAATAAGACTTCAAAGAAGGGCACGACGTATACGATGTTTTGATAAGTAAGAAATAACATTTGATGATTCTAAATAAGACTTCAAAGACAATTGAGGTAGGAGACGAAAGTTGTTAAGGAAAGCAAGGTATATGTTGTGTGTCGGGCAAGATTTACGAGTATCGAATTAATGATGGCTTAATGATGTTTTAGAGAAGAGTTATAATGTCTCTTAGATTGTTAACGAGGTGTTAAACAAGTGTCAAGAAAGTTCCATAAGGATTGGAGATCAAACGAACGACGGAGATCATTTTAGGGAAATGAGGTTATACGACCGACTTATACGGTCCGTATAACATTATACGGTCCGTATAACACCCAACAGAGATGATGTTTGCCTGGTGGTGAACCACGACCACTTATACGGGCCGTGCAATGTTATACGGACCGTATAAGTGTCCGTGGAAGTCCCGACGGGCTGAGTTAGTTATATAAAATGTGATCCCACTTCACTAATTTTATTTCCCACACTTCTCCATCTCTCTCAAGGCTTCTAAAGTGTTCTACACATTTCTTCAACACTAAATCAAGACTAATCAAAGATCAACTTCATCAAACCAAGAGAGTTAAGTGTATGAAACACATTAAAGTTCATCCAAACCAAGGAATTCCTATGGAAGTGAACTAGGGTTTTGGTGCAAGAGAAGTATTTCAACTCAAGGCTTATTCCTACACTATCTAAGGTAAGTTTTATGATCTTTTCATGTTGTTTAAGGTAATGAGAGTTTGAGAGACTTAGATTATGAAAGGAGATAGAAAATGGGTCATAAAGATAGGATAATGAGATTTTGAGTAGTAGTATGGAATGAGTCATGAATATTGATATGTTGTGATTGTAAGCATGCTATAAGGGACATTTAGAATATGGGATAAGTATTATATGTGAGAAAATGCAATAGTGAACTATGACCATGGTTATGAAGAAATTGAAGTGAAATTGTGAAATGTGGATAATGTAGATGAATGATGATTGTTGCTTATAATATTGTGAATGTTGTTATGGATGTTTAGGAGTTGATATGGAATATGGGGAAAGTTGTATAAACAAAAGAAATGTTGCCCAATTTTCTCTAGCATTAGTAAGCACGTTCATATAATCGATTAGCTAATGTTGATGCGAATTCTCTTGAAGGTAGAAACGCGAGCATCGAAGGAGAACGATCAAATGATAGAATAGCTAAACGAAAGAGGTATGTAAGGCTAGTCCCTTCTTTCTAAGGCATGACTCCTATGGCATAAATTCTCCTATGTTTCCATGGCTTTCCTACACATCGGAAATTATGAGTCTATGGTTATAAAAAGCTTTTCATAAGATAAAGAAAGAGAGATACGATGTGAGTATGATGATGATGACTATGAGTTGAGCCTAAAAGTTCTAAAGTTCATGACATGCTAATTCCATAAAGTTCTTGCTATGGATACGATATGATGTTTCTACAATCTAATGATCCTAAATATGGTTCCATTGATGCTTTTCTTGTGTACACTCACCTTAAAATATTAGCCCCCTCAAGGTGAGACATAATGATGATGATCACTCCATAATGTAATCGGGGGTTCACGACCTTATGTCACCCCGACATAGCCATAGTTGCCTTCAAGTTCTAATGTATGTTTGATGATAAATGTATAACGACGCTAAGCTTATGATATGCCTATGCAATGTATGAAAATGTTAAGTTTATGATGGGTATATGACGATACGATTCCACCGTGCCTAAATGGCCGGGCATGTCACCGCGAAGGCGGGCAGCATACGATCCCATCGTGCCTAAATGGCCGGGCATGTCACCGCTAAGGCAGGCTGCTATGTTTACACCGAGCCTAGAGGGCCGGGCATGACACCACTAGTGGGCGGCATATGATGGTTACCCGGACGCGGGTTAACGATGATGATATATATGATACGATGATGTATACGCTATGATGATACATGTACTATGATTATATATGATATATATATGAAATGTATCCACCCTTAAAGGTTACGCAGGTTATATCTTCATCTTATATCTTATGATTTCTCTATTATGTTCATTTCATTCATGCCTTACATACTCAGTACAATGTTCGTCGACGTCCGTTTTCTTTGGGACGTCGTGTTCATACCCACGAGGTGGCGGGGGAGGTGATCCAGACTCGTAGAAGCTACTAGTAGACTTTGAGAGCACCCCATTATTCCGGAGGTGCCATTGCTTTGTTCTTTTGTGTATATATATGTTTTGGGCATGACGGGGTCCTGTCCCGTCCATATGTCTAGTACTCTAGTAGAGGCTCGTAGATGCGTATGTGTGGGTAGTATGGTCTCACGATGTCCTTATTGTATGTATATTATTTTGATAGCCGAAGGGTTTATGTATATAAAGGTAATTATGTTTCGAAGTGAAAAATGGTTTTTCCTATGACTTGAGTATAAGATTAATGAATGAACGCTTGATGAGTACGATGGGTAATGGTATGAGCGATGCTCGGTGGTTAGCCCCGGGTACCCGTCATGGCCCCTAGTCGGGTCGTGACAAAAGTGGTATCGGAGAAGCTCAGTCCTAGGAAGTGTCTACGAGCCGTGTCTAGTAGAGTTTTGTTTATGGTGTGTTGCGCGCCCACACTAATAAACGGGAGGCTACGAGGCATTTAGGAAAAATGACCATTCTTCTTCTCAAAAGATCGTGCGATAAGCGTGTATAAGATTTTCTCCTCCCTAATAGTGTGCTATGATTTCGAAATAAAAGGGAAAAGCTACAGCCACCCCAGAAGGGCAAGATTACGATGAAAAGGCGGGTGAAAGAGAGCTACCAATGAATGTAGAAGAGGGTGAATCACATAATGAGGCTCATCTAACGCCTCTTCTACTCCGCCTATTATAGAAGAACAAGAAGGGGCTTCAACTCTAGCTCCTATGCCTCCAGTTCCTCCAGTGGCTACTTCGAATCAACAAGTGATTGAGGCTATTCATCTATTGACACAGTTAGTTGCCGCCTGGTGCAACAACGAGGTTCGGGTTCAAGCTGACGGGGGTTGTACTAGAGCCCGTGATTTTATGAGTTTGAATCCTCTAGGAGTTTTTTTCGGGTCAAAAGCGAATGAAGACCCGCAGTTTTAATAATGAAATGTTGAGAATATTGAAGATTATTCATGCCTCCGAAACCGAATACGTGGAGTTGGCATCTTATAGACTCCGAGATGTGGCGGTATTATGGTACAATAATTGGATATCATCAAGAAAAGAAACACGCCTCCTTCCGTTTGGCAAGAATTTGTAGATGCCTTTATCCGCCACTATTTACCACCCGAGGTCCGTCGAGCTAGAGCGGATAGGTTCTTAAATCTAAAACAAGGAAATATGAGTGCCCGGGAGTATAGCCTTTAGTTTAATTCATTGGCTAGATATGCCCTGACTATGGTGGCCGACATGGGGGATAGAGTGCACAGGTTCGTGGAGCGGATTAGGGCCACATTCGTTCAAGGGCTGGATCGCTGACGACTTCGTTGCAAGATGGGATAGATATTTCCGCATTCAAGCCCATGCCCGAATTTAGAAGAGAACGATCCGCAAAGGGTGATCGTGATGTTGATAGAGGGCAAAGCAAGAGGTCGGATCTATAGGGGCGGGTAGTGATTATAGGGGGGGGGATCAAGGCGGTCACATTTTTTGACACTCGAGCCGGCGGTGACTAGTGTGCCTCCACGATTTACTGGTAGGAGGTTTGATCGCTCCGCTTCGTTCGGGCGTCGAGTCGAGTTCGAGGGCCTCAGGTTCTCAGTTTGGGAGATTATAGCCAAAGGAGACCCCCAGTACGGCGGTGCAGTCAGTGCGGTAGATTACACTCCGGACAGTGTCGCCAAGGTTCGGATACTTTACCGCTATCCGTGGCCGGAGTTGGGCACATGATGCGAGATTGCCCGTCGATGAGTGGTAGAGTTGGGGTTCGATACCACGGATCGTCGGCTGGTTCTTTTTCGATGCGCTCGGTAGGGCGGATTTTCCGCATTCTAACAAAGTAGAGGTAGAGACAAGGGGAAGCATCTACTTCGGGTGCCACTCCCCTGTATGCAAGCGGACGGCAGATCTTGAGTCCTCTCCGGATGTAGTTACAGGTATATTATCCGTATTTTCCCATGATGTGTATGCATTGATAGATTCGAGTTCTACCCTATCTTATATTGGTCGTATTAGGGTAAAACCCGAGCCAATTAAACCTTTTGAGGTATCTACTCCGATTGGTGATCCCGTGATAGCTAGACAAGTGTACAAAAATTGTGTAATTGTGATATGCGACCGCCGCACAAAGTCGATTTAGTTGAGCTGAAATGTTAGATTTCGATGTGATTATGGGTATGGATTGGTTGGCCTCATGTCATGCTAATGTTGATTGCCGAATGAAAGTAGTTCGATTTCAATTTAGGAGGCAGTGCTTGAATGGAAGGGTAATACTGAGATCTCCAAGAGGTAGGTTTATTTCCTACCTTAAGGCAAGAAAGATGATAGCTAAGGGCTATATTTATCACTTAGTCCGAGTTCGGAGATACTTGCAAGCAAAGTCGCCAACTTTCCAATCTGTTCAGTAGTGAATGAATTTCCGGATGTATTTTCGGATAACTTCCGAGCCTCCCCTCCGGAAGAGAGATTGATTTATTATTGATGTGTTGCGGACACCAAGCCTATTTCTATTCCTCCTTACCGAATGGCTCCGTGAAATTGAAAGAGTTAAAGCCACGCTTGAAAGATTTGCTTGAGAAGGGGTTTATTAGACCCGTTCATCATAGTGGGAGCACCAGTCATATTCGTGAGAAAGAAAGATGGTTCCTTATGGATGTGTATCGATTATAAGCAGTTGAATAAGGTGACGATAAAGAACAAATATCCTCTTCCAAGAATTGATGATTTATTTGACCAACTACAGGGTGCCAAGTGGTTTTCCAAAATAGACTTGAGGTCAGGTTATCACCAAGTGAGAGTTAAAGAAGAAGATATTCCCAAAATAACTTTTAGAACGAGATATAGCCATTATGAATTCCGAGTGATGTAATTTGGGTTAACTAATGTTCCAGCAGTGTTCATGAATTTGATGAATAATGTATTTAGGCCTCTCTTGGATTTATTCGTAATAGTATTCATTGATGATATTATGGTATACTCTCGCACAGAATCAGAACATGCAGACCATTTACGTATTGTTCTTAGAATTCTTCAAACTCGGGAATTGTATGCCAAATTTTCAAAGTGCAAGTTTTGGCTGAATTCTGTGACATTTTTGGGTCATTTTATTTCAAATGATGGCAGTCGAGTTGATATTCAAAAAATTGAAGCTGTGAAGACTTGGCCAAGGCCTACGACGCCTACGCGAAGTCCGTAGTTTTTACGGATTGGCGGTGTTACTATGAAGGTTCGTAGAAGTATTTTCCTCTATTTCGGCCCCCCATCGACGAAGCTAACCCGTGTCGAGCTAAATTTCAGTGGAATGATGCTTGTGAACGTAGCTTCCAAGAGTTGAAGGATAGATTAACCTCAGCCCCAGTCTTGACACTCCCAGAAGGGCCAAATGGTTATGTTGTATATTGTGATGCTTCCAGTGTTGGGTTAGGATATGTGTTAATGCAACACAGTAAAATCATCGCTTATGCTTCGAGGCAGCTGCGAAAACATGAAAAGAACTACCCAACTCATGATCTCGAATTGGCTGCAGTTATTCATACATTAAAGATGTGGAGACATTACTTGTATGGTGTGAATGTCGATATCTATACAGATCACAAGAGTCTTCAATACATTGTCAAACAGAAGGAGTTGAATCTGCGGCAGAGGCGGTGGTTAGAATTATTGAAAAATTATGATGTGAGTATTTTATACCACCCCAGAAAGGCAAATGTAGTAGCTGATGCGCTTAGCCACCGATCGATGGGCAGCCTATGTGAAGTTTCTCCGGAGAAGAAAGAATTAATTCATGAGCTCCACCAACTAGCTAATCTTGGAATACGTCTAATTGATTCAGGTAGTGCAGGAATTGGTATTAATAATTCCACAGTTTCGTCCTTGAGTATGGAAGTGAAAGAGCGTCAGTATGAAGATCCTCATTTGAGCCATTATAGAGACACATTTCATGAAAAAGAGAAGTCTCCATTTGAAACTTCTATGGATGGAATTCTTAGATACCGAGGCAGGCTATGTGTTCCGAATGTTGCAGAATTACGTCATCAAATCCTCGAAGAAGCTCATTATTCTCGGTATTCTATTCATCCAGGAACGACAAAGATGTATCATGATCTCAAGTTAATTTATTGGTGGGATGGAATGAAGAAAGACATAGCAGAATTTGTAGCCCAATGTCCAAATTGCCAGTAAGTGAAAATCGAACATCAAAAGCCAGGAGGATTATTGCAGGCAATGGAAATCCCTACTTGGAAATGGGAAGTGATCAATATGGATTTTATTGTGGGATTACCTCGTTCCCCAAACAAGTATGATTCTATATGGGTGATTGTAGATAGATTGACGAAAGCGGCTCATTTTCTTCTTGTTAGAACCATATACTCAGCAGAAGATTATGCAAGGTTGTATCTCAAGGAGATTGTGTGACTCCATGGTATTCCGATATCCATTATCACAGATAGAGGAGCGCAATTTACAGCTAAGTTCTGGAAATCTTTCCAAGAAGGTCTAGGTACTCAAGTAAAGCTTAGCACGGCATTTCATCCGCAGACTGATGGTCAAGCCGAACGTACCATTCAAACCTTGGAGGATATGCTAAGAGCATGTGTTCTAGATTTTGGTGGTAGTTGGGATGACCACTTACCTCTTGTTGACACCCAATTTTGTCCCGCCTTCCCTAAATATTTATTTATATTTCTAGTATTTTGGAAATTTAAGAAATAATTATTTACATTTTATTATAATACCGGCGTTCATTATTTTATTGCAGTCACTAGTTGTTATTATTTTTTGTTACTGCTACTACTATTATTATTATTATTATTATTATTTTTTTTTTTTTTTTTTTGTTACCAGTATTTTGCATTTTTATCATTTCGGCATTTTTACCAGCTCACGCACACGCATCGCATTTATTTTCGCACAGTTAAATACTAGCGTTTATTTACTGATTGACCTTTAAAATATTATTGCACGGCTATTACGACGTCATATAATTTTATCTTTATCTGATTACTAATAAATACGTACTTTTATATCAAATAATATTTTAACACGCGGTAGCATATAATTAATTGAAATAGGTCTCCATTTAGAATTAGAAGCCCATTGTCACCTAAAATAATACCCTACCCGTTAATGACCAGCCCAACATAACTAGCCCATATTTTAAACTCACCTAGCCCACATTTCAGCCGACCCGCCCCAGCCCAACTTGTTTCTTAATGAAACAAGTAGGGTTTTCCTTTCTCGTCTCCCTCAGCGCCGCACCCCTCCCTCTTTCTCCCTCTTCTCTTTTCTGCTCATCCTCTCTCTCTCTCTCTCTCTCTCTCTCTCTCTCTCTCTTCAACGCCGAAAATAGCAAGCCCACAGACCCCTTTCGTCCTCGCAGTCCATGCATGGACAATTCAGGAATCACAATTAATGCCTGTACCTTCCCCATCCGGATTCAACGCTTTGAAAAAGGTTAATTTTTTTTGTTTTCTCCTTCTTTTTCTGTGCCGATCTGAAACCACCTTAATGAGTTTCGTCGATTTGTGAGTTGGAAAATTGTTTTCCTTATCAGTCTTTTTGTCATTTTCGTGGTAGAGGTGTAATGGTTTTTGTCTTCTTCATCTTTTCTCTGATCCGTTGTCATAGCAAGCATCTCAACGTTCGATTTGAACAAACTTCGATTTTGAAAAGTCCCGCCCAAATTTTAAAACCCTAGCAGCCCCCTTATAAATAATTGAAGGTTGAGCGGCGTAAAGGGGGGGGGAGGTGAAATCTGTTTTGAGCCGCCTTGAATCCTCGAAATATTAGGTTTTTTTTTTAGCCGCATAAAAACCCCTCTCAAAAACAAAAAAAAAGGTTATTTTCCTCAGTCGCCAAAAAATCCCTAAGCAATTTATTTTATCAGTCTTGTACTTCTGGGTATCGGGTTAAAATATTAAATCATTTTTTTGTTTTCCTTGGCTTCTGGGATTGCCTTAAATCTGAGCGCGTACGGGTTTGGGGAATCGTAGTGTTTGAGCGGATATCGAAACCCCGCACCCATTTCGCTGCACCCGAAGAAGGTAATTTCTCTCCTTTTTAATTTTTGAAGCTTTTCCGTTAGCTAAATGTTAATTGTATGTTTAGTTCGAGTAATCAGCATGTTTTAGATTTTAGTTAAATATGGGGTTTAGTTGTATGCTAGTTTTGGCATCATGTGTTTTGGCTAATACTGCTAGTTTTAGAGCTCTGTTGTTGGTCCTTGTATGATTAGCACGCAATCAGTTTGTATTCCTGCTTTAAATGTATGATTTATAGTCCTGCTTGATTAGTTGTCTCTTTAGATCTCAGCCCCGTAACCGATTGGTATAATGAAGAGGCTATTAATCTAATCAAATGTGTTTATGTGTTCATACCTATTTGTGATCCCGACTGGTTTATTTTCAGTTTAACATAGCTTACTAGCATTGTGCATATTCTTGCTTTAATTAGTTTAGTCTCGGCTCAGAAGTTAAAATATTTCGCTGTTCACGTTTAGTTTGGTTTAACTTCCAGTTTAGTAGTTGGTTATGTGTGGGTATGACAAACCTGTTTCAAGTTTGGATGTGGAGTTTGTTAACCTTACAATTTGGTGTATATGTATGAGCTATACTAATATGGTATCATTAATGTCTCCATGTTAGTCCATAAGCTGGTCCTGATAGGTTCTGGTGTTGGCGGGAGTTTATTTTGGTTCATGTAGTCTTCATCATGATAAAATAGGATTTAAACGATGTTAGCAGGTCCAAATAGGATTAACAAGAGTCTGAACTCAACTTCGATCAGCTTGTAAACATATAGCGCCTCTGATTAAATATCACTTTCCGCTTAAGAATGATTTAAATGACTATCTTGTTGCAACTAGTTTGAAATTAAGATTCATGCTAAGACTGTTTTGAGTCAAGCCTTGTGGAATGCCCGAGTTTAATTCATTATACTATAGAGTGAGGTGCTGAGTGTGTGCAAGTCTTCTTCTCATTTACATATCAAACTTCCTGTTCGTTTACCGTGAATGATGGAGGCAAGGATATTTAGAAAGGTTTGATTTGACACAAAATCTACAACCTTCTTAGAAATCAACTGCCATGTATGAATTTCAAAAAATAATAACTGATCAAAACTGATTGCATGCTCTCTTTAAAAAAAATAAAAAAAAAGTTCTGCCTAGTGTCTGCTCATGTATGCCAACATATGATTCATGGTGTCCTATTTTTTATGAAAATGAACCTGCTTGCTTGAGTATTTGTTTGAAAGATCCAAGGTTGGCATGAGCCATTTTTATGAACGTAATGTGATATGTTTTGTCCCTGTTCTTACCTTAGAAGACTTCGTATGCGTCTATTGAGCGTGATTCTGCCCTGCTACATTCTAAAAGAGGTTTAAGTTTTTACCCTATTCTATGTATTCGTTATCTGTCCAAGTTTTACCCTGTCTATGCCAAGTGCAGAAATAGGACCTTCATATTGTAAGTCCTTTTGTCTTCCCGTAATCCCTTCCCTCTTTCCTTTGTTTGGATCAACAGTCTATGCATGTTGTTAGCTTAGAAAAATGCTGTGAATATGCATGATCTCTCCCCTTTTCATTCCCGTTGCCGTGTCTCTAGTCTTACTTAAGTAAAATCATACTGGCCTAAGTTGGTGAAGAGACTGCCCTCTGTTTGCTCCTACTTTCGAACCACATAAATGTTGTTGATCTTCACTGGAAACTGTGAAAATTTGCATCTATGATATTGAATATTGAATGTTGACGTAGACGGACGCGTAGGTCAATAGGTGTCCGATATAATTCATGTATAATGATATATGTTCAACAAGCCATATTTCATGTCTATTTTATTCTTTGCCTCCTTTCGTGTTGTGTAATATACAAGATATAAACAGCCTATATACCCCTCGGTGTATATAAGAGAGTATATTTTGTATAATATTAAGTTGAACTTGTGATTATTCCTATCCTGCATGCTTTATGGCGGGACTTTGGGCCTACTTTTATTTTTCTTTTTTTTATCGGGTTTGTTATCTTTGTCTGATCTTAGATTTGGGCCCATTGCTTTATGAACTCGTATTTTGAGGTCTGCTTTCTTTTGATTTCTGTCCCACTTAATGTAGTGCATACACTTAGCTTAAGTAGAGGAACACATGATTTATGCGTATTTTACATCTATTACTTAAATTCTTTATTAACTTGTTCATTAAGTTTAGATTTGTTTTGAGTGGATATCTTATGTATTCAACATTATCCATTGATCGTATACTAATCCTCCTTTTTCCTTTCATGCATGACCACCGCATACGAGTCCGAGGGACTTGTTCTTCTCCTGCATTCGGTGTTGGGCTAAAAGCCCAACGCAATCTTCTCGTGCCCAGCTCTATCCGCAGCAGCAATATAAAGAAAATTCACTGGGCCTAAGCCCAATAACGTGAACAGTTCCAGCAGTTGGGGCCTTAAAAATGGGCCAGATCCATTTAATTTTTTTTTTCTCTTTCTCTCTCTTCCTTATTTTATTGTTGTGTATTTTTATGACTAACATCTTATCTTGTTTTACTTTTTTTAACTTAGATGAATTTTAGTAAATTAGTGGGTTTAGCTTTAGTATAATGGGTAGTAAATTTAAGAGAGATATTAACATTAATTCCATAAGCTTCATTTTTTTTTTTCATTTATGTCAAGGCTAGTTATAGCATCTAATATTTATTTTATTTATTTAGGACAATTAATTTGTGAATAGCGTAACTATGTATTTTGAGTTAATGGAATCATATTCTATTCTTAATATCTTAAGATTTCAAAACGCCACTTATACACAAATATAAGTTCAAGAACTTTTATAAATAATTTCTTCAAGATTTATCAAACTATACGTATTTTAGCCGAATACGACTAAATAAGTTAGAGGAAGAAAACTCATTACCCTTTTGCATCTTATTTAATAAGTCTAGATTTTCTGCATCACTATATTCATATAATATAATTTTATTCCAAATTTTTAAACTCGCTAAGCTTTCTTTTAAAAAGGTTTCTATTTATATGCAAGCCATTGTATTTTGTAAACTTTAGTTTAAATGGCGTTATTATTCAAAACTTTAGCAATATTTATAAGTTTTATTTTAAATGGCATTTGAAATTTCCTTTTATGCAAGATTATTATATTTGGTATAAGCTTTACTTTAAATAGCATTTTTAAAGCCTTAGCAATATTTATGAAATATTATAGCATCATTATATTCTTTCTTTAAAATCTTAATAACCTTTATAAGTCTTATTAGCCTTTAAAATTCTTTTCATAAATTATTATTTTCTTTAAGTTTTATTTTAGCTAATATTATTTTCCTTTGAATTTTAGTGATATTTGTAAGCTATTTTCTTAAAATTTAAGCACTATATTTAATCTTAATTAATTAACCTAAATTTAGCCGGATAACCGTAGTTACGGATCCTAGAGGATGCCTAACCCCTTCCCTTTAGGATAATTAGAACCCTTACCTAGAATTGAAATTAAGCAGACCATTAACGGAGGTATAGTTAGGTTTTACCTTAGTTAATAAAATAGGTGTCCTAATTCACCATTAAATTAATTAGGTGGCGACTCCTTAAAATAAGCAATTTAGGAATCTCCAATATGTTGTACTCTAATTTAACCCGTTTAAATGGGGTATAACACCTCTAATTGAGTTTGCATACAACAATAGCTACCATTCCAAAGATCCAAATGGCTCTGTATGAAGCTCTATATAGAAGGAAGTGCAGATCCCCAATTGGATGGTTTGAAATAGGAGAAGTACAGCTAATAGGCCTTGAGTTAATTCAACAAGCAGTAGAAAAAGTCAAGGTGATCCGAGATCGATTATTGACAGCCCAAAGTCGCCAAAAATCTTATGCGGACAACCGCCGGCGAGACTTATAATTTCAAGTTGATGATTGGGTTTCTTAAAGGTGTCACCAATGAAAAGAGTGATGAGATTTGGTAAGAAAGGAAAGTTAAGTCCTCGATACATTGGACCCTATAAGATTATCCGCAAGGTGGGTCAAGTAGCTTATGAATTGGACTTGCCTCTAGAACTTGAATTAGTCCATCCAGTTTTTCATGTCTCAATGCTCCGCAAGTGTGTTGGAGATCCTATGAGGATTGTTCCAATAGATGATGTTCAAGTGAGGAGAAAAAGCTAGTCTATGAAGAAGTGCCCGTCGCCATATTAGACGGGCGGTACGGAGGCTTCGAAATAAGGAAGTAGCCTCGGTTAAAGTCTTATAGCGAAATAACAACCGAGAAGAAATGACTTGGGAAGCGTAAGAGAGTATGAAATCCAAATACCCGCACTTAATTCAAATTTCCCTGTAAGAGATCCACGATGAAACATCGGGATTATGAGGTATGTATGTTTTCTTTTTATGCATATGGGTCGTGTGTGGCCAACTTATATTGCTATTGTGTGGTGGCCCTGTGAGGCATTGTTATTGTGGGCTGTTGTGACAGGATGGTAGTGCCATATTACAGGGGAAACTCTGCGAAATTTTCATAGAATTCCCGAGTGCTTAACATTCGAGGACGAATGTTCCAAAATGGGGGAAGAATGTTACACCTCAAAAATTTTCTGTTAACGTACGGTGAATAGACTAACGAAGGGCACGACGTATACGATGTTTTGATAAGTAAGAAATAGCATTTGATGATTCTAAATGAGACTTCAAAGACAATTGAGGTAGGAGACGAAAGTTGTTAAGAAAAGCAAGGTATATGTTGTGTGTCAGGCAAGATTTATGAGTATCGAATTAATGATGGCTTAATGATGTTTTGGAGAAGAGTTATAATGTCCCTTAGATTGTTAACGAGGTGTTAAACAAGTATCAAGAAGGTTCCATAAGGATTGGAGATCAAATGAACGACGGAGATCATTTCAGGAAAATGGGGTTATACGACCGACTTATACGGTCCGTATAACATTATACAATCCGTATAAGGGTCCGTATAACACCCAGCAGAGATGATGTTTTCCTGGTGGTGAACCACGACCACTTATACGGGCCGTGCAATGTTATACGGACCGTATAAGTGTCCGTGGAAGTCCCGACGGGCTGAGTTAAGTTCAATTATATAAATGTGATCCCACTTCACTAATTTTATTTCCCACACTTCTCCATCTCTCTCAAGGCTTCTAGAGTGTTCTACACATTTCTTCAACACTAAATCAAGACTAATCAAAGATCAACTTCATCAAACCAAGAGAGTTAAGTGTATGAAACACATTAAAGTTCATCCAAGCCAAGGAATTCCTATGGAAGTGAACTAGGGTTTTGGTGCAAGAGAAGTATTTCCACTCAAGGATTATTCCTACACTATCTAAGGTAAGTTTTATGATCTTTTCATGTTGTTTAAGGTAATGAGAGGTTGAGAGACTTAGATTATGAAAGGAGATAGAAAATGGGTCACAAAGATAGGAATAATGAGATTTTGAGTAGTATGGAATGAGTCATGAATATTGATATGTTGTGATTTTAAGCATGCTATAAGTGACATTTAGAATATGGGATAAGTATTATATGTGAGAAAACGCAATAGTGAACTATGACCATGGTTATGGAGAAATTGAAGTGAAATTGTGAAATGTGGATAATGTAGATGAATGATGATTGTTGCTTATAATATTGTGAATGTTGTTATCGATGTTTGGGAGTTGATATGGAATATGGGGAAAGTTGTATAAACAAAAGAAATGCTGCCCAATTTTCTCTAGTATTAGTAAGCACGTTCATATAATCGATTAGCTAATGTTGATGCGAATTTTCTTGAAAGTAGAAACGCGAGCATCGAAGGAGAACGATCAAACGATAGAATAGCTAAACGAAAGAGGTATGTAAGGCTAGTCCCTTCTTTCTAAGGCATGACTCCTATGGCATAAATTCTCCTATATTTCCATGACTTTCCTACACATCGGAAATTATGAGTCTATGGTTATAAAAAGCTTTTCATAAGATAAAGAAAAGAGATACGATGTGAGTATGATGATGATGACTATGAGTTGAGCCTAAAAGTTCTAAAGTTCATGATATGCTAATTCCATAAAGTTCTTGCTATGGATACGATATGATGTTTCTACAATCTAATGATCCTAAATATGGTTCCATTGATGCTTTTCTTGTGTACACTCACCTTAAAATGTTAGTCCCCTCAAGGTGAGACATAATGATGACGATCACTCCATAATGTAATCGGGGGTTCACGACCTTATGTCACCCCGACATAGCCATAGTTGCCTTCAAGTTCTAATGTATGTTTGATGATAAATGTATAACGACGCTAAGCTTATGATATGCCTATGCAATGTATGAAAATGTTAAGTTTATGATGGGTATCTGACGATGCGATTCCACCGGGCCTAAATGGCCGGGCATGTCACCGCGAAGGCGGGCTACATACGATCCCACCGTGCCTAAATGACCGGGCATGTCACCACTAAGGCGGGCTGCTATGTTTACACCGAGCATAGAGGGCCGGGCATGACACCACTAGTGGGCGGCATATGATGGTTACCCGGACGCGGGTTAACGATGATGATATATATGATACGATGATGTATGCGCTATGATGATACATGTACTATGATTATATATGATATATGTATGAAATGTATCCACCCTTAAAGGTTACGCAGGTTATATCTTCATCTTATATCTTATGATTTCTCTATTATGTTCATTTCATTCATGCCTTACATACTCAGTACAATGTTCGTACTGACGTCTGTTTTCTTTGGACGCTGTGTTCATGCCCACAGGTAGGCAGGGAGGTGATCCAGACTCGTAGAAGCTATTAGTAGACTTTGAGAGCGCCCCATTATTCCGGAGGTGCCATTGATTTGTTCTTTTGTGTATATATATGTTTTGGGCATGACGGGGTCCTGTCCCGTCCATATGTCTAGTACTCTAGTAGAGGCTCGTCGATGCGTAGGTGTGGGTAGTATGGTCTCACGATGTCCTTATTGTATTTACATTATTTTGATAGCCGAAGGGCTTATGTATATAAAGGTAATTATGTTTCGAAGTGAAAAATGGTTTTTCCTATGACTTGAGTATAAGATTAATGAATGAACGCTTGATGAGTACAATGGGTAATGGTATGAGCGGTGCTCGGTGGTTAGCCCCGGGTACCCGTCATGGCCCCTAGTCGGGTCGTGACATGTTGTTGTTGTTGGATTCTGCTATACTTGCTAGTAGCTAGGTGTGGAGCTAGGTTGGGCCGGGGGGTTCATCCAAATCCGCCTCGGTGAAAAATTACACAGTATATGGTTAAAATTATATATATATATATATTGTGTAAATGTTGAACCCTTTGGCTTCTTCATATGTTTCTCTATATTTTTGAGTCCCCCTTACACTTTGTTTGGATGGCTGTTTCCCGTGGTTCATTAAGTAAAAATCCTGGCTCCGCCACTGTTATTAGCAAATGAAAAATATTTGAAACATATGAGATAGGTCTCATCTTATTCCAGCTCAATCTTACACTATCCAACGTCCAAAATAGATGCGAAGAAAGTAATTAGACTTCTCTTTTTTACATAGGCCAACAAATTTCTAATCCCTCTTTCTGATTACACAAATTAAATGTAAGAGGCACTAGAATCCAAATATAAATCTAGAGGATCAACGGAAATCAATACAAGTGAATTAGAATGAACCTGAGTGAATGCATCAGGATCGTGAAGGAACTCATTAACCACTTCAACTGTCTAAAGTTGATTCGACGGTACATCTGATAGAGACACGCCTTCTTTTGGCTATGAAGTGTTCAAAAAAACTATGAAAAAAACAAATAGGATAAAAAAAACAAGGAGAGAGATATTTTTGTAATGGAGAAGAAAAGGAGAGGAATTAGCCATTGAAGATTGTTGATGTAAGGGATTTAATCGCCTAGTATTAGATTTCTTTCACATTTTTGCGCCAGGCATGCGGTTGTTGACACCTCATAAACGACGACGTTCATGGATTCCTCCGGGCTCTCAGAAGGGGTGGCAGGTTAACGTGGGTAGTCTTGACGAAAAGCGTAGTCCAATGCCAATTGCCAAATTTGACTTTCAATCAATTTAAACAGATGAACTGCACATAAGTATTGTACTCCCTCCGTTCACTTTTACTTGTGCAGTATTTCAAAAATAAATTTTTATTTTTATTTGTCACTTTTAGCATATCAAGATAAGACAATTTATTTTTTCATGTTTTACCCATAGTATTAATTACTCACTTCAAATCATTTTTCAAATCCAATAAAAATATGCACCAATTAATATGAGTACATTGGCAAAATTATACACTTCATTTATTATCTCTTAAACAGCATGAAAAGTTCAAAGTGGACAAGTAAAAGTGAACGGCGGGAGTACATGGTAGTTTTATCTAGGTTAACTGTGCTAAATACTAATGTATTATGATTTAGTTACGGCTCTCTGTATTTTAAAATTAAATACTTATACCTCCTTTAATGAAAATTCTGCACTTAATGTTATCCTTTTTTTTTTTTTTTTTGGAAAAATTTCAACCTTTTATATAATGAAAATAATACGCAAATGAAAATTCATCTAACTAAAATAGAAAAGAAAAATTTATATATAATAAATAGTATAATTAAATAAAGTTACAAATAACTTACATATTTAAAGTCCAAGAAAGTTATTGCTAATAGTTGGGTATCTTATTAAATAATTTATGTTCATTTTCCTATTTATGAGTTTGAACGATAAATGTTTCAATTTTTATTTTTTTTAAATCAAAGGCATGAATAAAATAATTTGTTAATTTTTTTATCTTTGTTTTATAATTTCATAAAAGTAACTCCGAAAAACGTCTTATTGATAGTTTTAGCTAGCTTTTAATAATTATATTTTAATAGATTTAGTTACGGATATACATCATAGGAGGTGTAGGTGTAGAATTTTCATAGTACATGAGTGTAAGTAGTTGATTTTAAAATACAGGGGTCTATTCGTAACTAACTCATAGTACGGGAGGTGTTTGGTGTAGTTAACCCTTTTAACTATGGGAAAATGGATGAAATTGATCAATTTTCCCATAAGGAAATATTGTGTCTATTCTTTTTATTGTTTATTATATTGTTTAAACTTTTGCAATATAAAAATGTTGCGGGTTTATTTGGTTAACTCATGACTTCTCATATCTCAAAATACATGAATTAATCTCTGATTGTTGTGCCATCCTAATAAGTGAACCACTAAAATTCATTTTCAATAGAATCTTTTGCATTCACAAGTTTCATCATTCCCATCACTTCATACTTAATGGTTAGGCTTAGGTCCTAATTCTACGATAAAGCTCATAATAAAATTGATTTTTGAGTCAATCTTCTCAGTCCTTGATATCTCGAACTATCGATTTTTCATTCTATTTTTATAATAAACACATCTCTTCCCCAAGTTTATAGAGGCATCGGTGAAGGTTCATACTTCATATAAGCAATTAATTTATTTGAAATTGAGGAGAAGGTCTATGAACACGCGCAAAAGCTTTTTCAAAATTTAATTCGGAAGTGTTTAATAGGAAAAAATTATCATGTGTTCAGGTGCACAATTGGAACATACCATAGTTCAAGTGTCTAAATAAAAATAACTAGCAAGTTTAAAGGGTTGTCAATTTATTCTGCCTTAATCAAAGATTAGTTCGAAATGAAAAAAAAAAAAAAAAAGTGAAGAGATTTTATCGCTAAACTTGAGATTTTAATTTAAATCGCAAATGTACAATACACTGTTTCAAGACACTTCAATCAGAAATCTCAGTCGTCCTTATATAAAATTTCATCTTGGTCGGAAAAACCTCAAGTTGAATCATATGGCGGTAGGTGATGCCAATGGTGCTTACAGAGTCACCTTTAGCAAATATCGATAATGTGTAGAAAGCAATAGATTGCTTTCCTCAACTATTAGGATATCCTAACAAGCCATCAGGTATTCGCTACACAACTTCTCACATCATTATTTTGTCGTTGTCCTCCTCAACTGCTAATGGTGATTCGATGATTCATCCGCTGTTGATGTTGTGTTTCAGCACTTCTTGACCAATTGTCATTGTTCAATATCTCATATTTATTTTGGCACAAAATGGGACCCCTCAAACTTTCTATGTTGATGTGGAGAACATGAGTTAAGGGATAATGGACACTAAGGTGAAAAATGGTATGAAATTTTATTATTCTCTGTGGAATATTTTTTCTCACAAATTCTGGTCTGGGATATACGATTTGTTGGCCTTTGAAGACCAAGTTGGACATGTCAGTACAAGATTGAGCAAGCAAGTCATTTTTGCATGTATGAAGTGCATCATGTATCATCGATCGAAAGTATTGTACATGACAATTATATGTGTTGTATTTGTTTAGTAAAAACGTATTTCATTTGGCTGTTTTCTACCTAAATTCCAACCATGTAAGTTAAATTGCCTTACTAAAAAATAGTTATTCGGTTCTACAGGAGGATTTTTGTGATGGACAGATCATTGGAAGTGTTGACTCTTGTCACAATTTCCACTTTGGTTGCATCAGCCAGTAGCTCACCGCAGAAGAATTCATGCCCTCTCTACAAAAGGACTATATTGACAATTTGAGGACTCCATAACTAGAATTATTGTACTAGAACTTGTTTTAATAGTATCATGTTTGGCAATACTAGAGTTTCAGTCCTGAAATTGTTATGCAGTCCTTTTGCAGAGGGGGTAAGAATTATTTTGCATCGCCACTAGCGATGCAAAAAAGTGGGCGTTACACAAGAGTCAGCACTTTCAATGATCTGTCCATCACAAAAGTCCTCTTGCAGAACTGGATAGATATTTTTTAGTAAGATAATTTAACTTATATGGTTAGACTTTGAGCAAGAAACAACCAAATGAAATAGTTCATTAGCTTTACTAATAAATATAACAAATATCAATGTCATCTACGATACTTTCGATCGACTAATACTTGATGCACTTCATACTTGCAAAAATGACTTTCCTGCTCAATCTTGTACTAACATATTCAACTTGATTTTGAAAGGCCAACAAATCATGTACCACATACTAGAATTTGTGAGAGAAAATGCAAATAATAATAAAATTTTCATACTATTTTTCTCCTTGTTTTTCCATTATTACCCCATAACTCATGTTCCCCACATCAACATAGGAAGTTTAAGGGGTCCCATTTTGTGCCAAAACAAAGGTGAGATACCTTTGAAGGCATTTGAATTAAGAGTTTTTAGAGTCAAAATTACTGGAGCATCAAGATGCATACTCAAGAGAACAACCTGGAAGAGTGGTAAAATTCTAATATGAGTACGACATATTCAAATACTCAAAGGGACAAGCTCCAAAATTCCATCTTCAAGTTCCCATAGAATTTCAAAATCCAATTTCTAAAGAGCCAACCTAGTTTCAACATTGCTTATAAAAATCTTTGAACATCTACCAAAAAAAAAAAAAAAAAAAAAAAAGGAGAAGAAGAAGAAAGAAGAGAGAGAGAGAACTGAACTTTAGGAAAAACCTCTTTTAACGTTAAAATTTGTCCAATGAAAATTTTGATATTTTCAAACTTTAGAAAGGCCTCTGACACTAAGGAAAAATCATAAACTTTGTTTAAGGTGGATACTTGTGATGGTTCTCAAGTGACGACATTTGTTTCCACTTTTGAGGGAATTACTATGTCGTTTGTAAGAAATCTCAAAACGGATGGTAAAAACTTTAAGGAGTTGCAATTTTGTGAAGAGACAAAGACGCAGAGGAGAGAGAGGCATAATTAAAATAATTTTAAAAGTGACTTTTGGTCTTTTTTTTAATAGCACATAGATGAAAAAATTGGAGAAAAAATAAAATTTTGAGGAAAAAAAATAGCTAATCATAGAGAGGTTCACATCACCTAATCTATGTCCTACTTTATATAGATACTAGAGTGTTCTTTCAAGTGTGAGTTTCCTAAAAGAACTGAAGTATTTGCAAGAGATAGTTCATTCAAGTAGCAAGCCATAAATGAACTGTACAAAATCATATAAAGGGAAAAAAAAACGAAGAGAAAAAAACTTACAATCTTGCAGGTGATTCAATTCATCGATTCAATTCTATAGGTCCATGAAGAGAATTCATGCATCCTCATCCTCATCATCATCATCATCGTTGTCGTCATCATCACCACCACCATCCTCGTCGTCCTCTTCACTGTTGTTAGCTCTCTTCATTTAAACCGCAATAGGTTGAATTGGTTGGGAATGAAGTGGATCGGTAAAGTTCATTATATAGGAGGGCAAGGGCTAGGGTTTCTAAATACCCATGTACTATGATTTAGTTATAGATAGATCCCTTGTATTCTAGAATCAAACACTTACACTCCCTATATTATGAAAATTCTGCACTTACACACTCATGATGTTATCTCTTTTCTGAAAAATTTAAACCTTTTATATAATGAAAATCCGACACAAATGAAACTTCATCTAACTAAGTATTTTAAAGATAATTTTGAAGCAAAAGAGTAAATAAAAAGCTAAAATAAAAAAGATAAATCTCTATATAACAACTAACTTATAATTACATATTTAAAGTTCAAGATATAATAGTTGGTATATATTATTAAATAACTTATGTTCATTTTTCTATTTATGAGTTTCGAACGATAAATGTTTTTTTAATCAAAGGCATGAATAAAATAATTTTTTTTTTTTTTATCTTCATTTTAAAATCTTATAAAAGTAACTCCGAAAAAAACGTCTTATTTATAGTTTTACTTTGTCTTTTAATAATTATATTTTAATATATTTAGTTGCGGATATACATCGTAGAAGGTGTAAGCGTAGGGTTTTCATAGTACGGGGGTGTAAGAGTTGATTTTAAAATATAGAGAATCTCTCCGTAATTAAACCACAGTAATGGGGTTTTTTTAGTGTAGTTAACCCTTTTATCTATGAGAAAATGGATGAAATTGATCAATTTTGCCTGAAAAGAAATACTTTGAGTCTATTCAAACTTTCATGTATGAGAAACGTCTGTCTAAGTATGCGCATTTGACCAACAACGAAGATTTGAATAGATCCAAAGTATAATAAAGGATAAATTTGATCAATTTATGTGATATAGTTTGATTAGACATGAAATTTGAGAAAGAAAGAAAGACTTTTGAAACTTGTGATCTACAACAAGTCATAGAAATTTGTGTGGATGTAAATCATTTCATAGACGATAAAAGGGAAAGTTTTAAGTTAAATTATTTCTAAATATAATTGTGTATCACATAAATTGGAATAGAAGGAGTACTCTTTTCCGGATTAATTCTTAAGCCAATGCAACCTCAAAAATCGACAAAATCACCTTCAAATACCTAATCTACATCATCACACATCATCATCCGCATAGAACATACGGGATATTTCAAGTGCAGCTCCACTTCCACTGTCTACTGTAAACCCGCTCAACCTGCTATATTCCACAGCTTATCGTCTTACCGAAAGCTTCCATAACCAAAATAAAAAGGAAAGGAGATAGCAAATCTCGTTACCTTAAGCCTCTGTGAGCAGAGAAAATGCCCGTGGGTTAGCTAGTAATAATTATTAGACAATTTAACAGTGGATGCATAGCTGTTTTTAGATTGTTTTTCCTCTCTCGGGGTTATAAATTGTCCACTATTTTTGAAAGATTTCTTATATAATTAGATTAGATTTAATACATACTTTGATATAATTTAATAAATGAAGAGTAATTATTCCTATAGAAGATCTTCAACAAGAAGCATCAATATTTAAATTAAAGATGCTAACATAAAGCATTGTCATAAAACTGAAATAAAGTTTCATCCAGCTAAACATAAGTGATACATTGGGCCTAAATGGCATAGGTTCACACTGGAACCAAAAACCAGCTAGGAAAATGAGGTCTCTTCTAAACAATGTTTACACCACAAGAAGCACAGACGATGATATAACTTGTGTCTTCCCACTTTAAAGCAGTACTGAAGAGGCTATTTTTTTCTAACTAGTGGGATTGCCCTTTAATTGACCTTCATATCCACCACTCTACTTCCGCTGCTCCAATTCAGTTTCAACAATTTGTGTCTTTTCTCTGTTTCAATTTCGGCAACCTGCAGGAATAGCACTTACATGAAATCAAGCAAATTGGAGAATAGTAAGTTGTTACTCTGACACACTTCTTTTACCTTTTGTTTTCGATTTAAGTCAGTTATCTCTAGTAGATCAATCTCAATATGAAACTACATAAAACATATTATATTCAAGTGAATGAAAAGCTTGTTCACGTTTCGACTGGACAAACTTGACTTCAAGCTACAAATAAATGTGATATGCAATTAGCCCATGTAGGTATGTCTTGCTCAATGCACATGGAAATAACATTAGTACATCACAGTGAACACTATAAAATAGGAAAACCCCATGCTTCATCATTTTGATCCGTGTAGTCAGAAAGGGGTAATTTAGTTGTTCCGAAAATCTGTATTCACTTCTTGAAAGTTCGATAGTACATAAAACTTAAAATTTAACAAAGCAACTCACAAATAAAATGCAATTTAGACTTAGAAAGCACCACATGTAGGGCTATCCCGTGAATGGTCTATGTTTTAACATGTAGCAAACAGCATTTTCAATTAGAAGCTGCACGCCTTGTTTAAGGTAAAAGATGAGCTCCATTTCCCTACCACCCATATTTTTGACATGTCAACGATGCTTCCATTGAACTACTAAGCAATAAACACAAACCTATATACGTGGTTAACTATCTGATGTCAAAAATATGATGGTCTTAAAAAATCTTGATTTTCATGATTTCATTTCTTAGGACACTTTTATTTTCAAAATAAAATCCGGAAGAGTGTTTTCTTCAAATGATATATTTAATCTACTATAAATACCAAAGGAATAAAAGTTAAGTCACAAGCAATACTCATACTAAGCTACGTTCAACATAAAATGCTGCCAAAAGATGGGTAAGTAGTTGATTTAGAGCTAGAGATTACATAGAACCACGACCCTCTCTAGCTCCTTAAGTCTAACTCACAAGGATTTTCAAACACAAATCTTTTGGCTTCTTTACCTTGTCTTTTTTTTTTCTTTTTGGAGATGGTAAGTAGCTTCTTCTTCCCTTTTCTCCTTCATACTGTTCTAGTAATGCAAAATAAGTTTCCTTGGCCGGCAATTCTCCCTGGCTTCCTCAGTTTAATGTCTCACAAAGGACGCAAATTAACAAATTGAAACGCAATAAAAGTCTTTGCATGTCTATCAGACTTTTGATGTTGTTTTTTACAAGGATTAGCTATATTTCCTTGTTATCGCTTGACTACATAGACTAAAGTCAAATTTTCAAAGTATCATGACAGATAGTTGATGCATACGAGTAGGAGTTACACTTGAAATGCTTTAAACAGGGGTTTTTATCTCTCACTTGGAGCCTAATTATTTTAACTTTAATATTGTGGAATACAGAACATGTAAAAAAGTTTCATAAAAGAAGAGTCATTAAGATATTCTAAACACGATATAAGAATTTCCTATTTTCGGAAGAACTGTAATTAAATAACAAAGATGACAAAAGTTTGTGTCTTATTTACTTTTAAACCAGACAAGGCCTTCTGTTCATCTCCATTTTTTTTTTTCCTACACCCCCCTGTCCATGGTACGCCCACCGCCCTCTCATGATCACAACAGCTAAACTCGCTTCCTAAATTGCTCTATCCTTGCAACGTACCATCACTTAGCTCAACGTTACTGCCTAAGTGGAAGATATTCAACCTTTGATTGGCCACATAAGCAGAACAATGAGAAAATAGACCTAAAGAGAAATACATAGCTAGCCAGGAAAACACCAGTATTAGTGCAGGAGAGAAGTACCAAAACTAGATACTACATCAGATCTTAACCGTTGTTCCGTAATTCCTGTGTTTCCTTCTTTACCCCTATCAGCTTTTCACCTAATGAAGATTATTGGAGAAGCCTCCTGGAATGAAACCCTGATTATTGGTGCATTCACCTGCCATGATTTCCATGTCCCAGGTGCTCTTTGTTCTTACTCTGTTTAGAGGCATAACATCCCCCTTAAAAATACTGGTCAAGAAGAGAAACAAAGTTGACGGCAATTTAGTTTGTCAATGAAGACACCCAGCACCTCAACCGAATAACTGTTCTTGCAAAAAAATTGTTGTCTCATGAAGCAAAAAGGAAAAAAGACTAACAAAATCTCCAGGCAGATAGGGTTCAAATATGCAGTGACTTGTGCTATATTTGACAATAGATACAAAATTTAATAGCACTTGATCGAAACGTATAGAGAACTCTTACTAATTGTCTTCGTCTGAAAAAGCCATCGTTGTTGATGCATCTTTAGTTCATTCTGTAAAAATGGGCCAAACTAGGCTTTCAATGTACGTGTTCTTCCAATAAAAGGAATCACAATTCGTAACTTTTGGGTATCTGATCGAGTCATCCTTTGGATTGTAAATTATGAAAGTTGATCCAACCTCAAGTAAAATTTCACCTTCACTTGACATGCAAAAGGGTGCATAGAGCAGACTCCCCACAATATCATTAGGATACTTGATGATACACATCTTTGTCCAAGATTCTTTGATCCCATACTCCTTCATAACCCACACATCGGTTTGAGTTCTCTGATAACTACAAAACACAGAAAGATCACTTCCCAACACTCCCAGGCACATTTCAAGATCAAAATCTCCTTCTCCATAGCAGGGTTTATCCACCTTTCCCAATTTCCCATCAGCCAAATCAATAGATTGGATATCCCAACCATTATAAGAATCAAACTTCTCAGAAGTAGTACCAGCCCAATGAAGCTTCCCATTCACAAACATACCCCACCTAATGAATTTCCACCCAGTATTGAAATCATGGATACTTCTCCAAGAATCACTATTTACACTATATATTTTGACTTCAACTTCAACTTGATGTGAAATATCATAACTCGAAGCTCCGGAAACAGCCACTACCTTGTAATCATCATGAACCTCATCATATCCAAAACCATGCATGATAGAGTAACCAAAATTCAATTTAGGAATAAAATCAGGCAATTTCTTGATCTTCCTAATTGATGGATTCCAGAGAAACAGGTCTTGTTGCTCAATAGTAAAACAAATCAACCCATTGACAGAACCCACAACCTCAAAAGATTTTTGGGGGTCTTTCATAGGATAATCCAAGTCAAATGCCTTAGTAACAGAGTCATAAAGTAAAGTACTAAGGGAACAGTCCATAAGATCATAAATAAGGGAACGTTTATAGACTGGTTGAACCAATGACAAGATAAGTCTATGGTGGGTACAGGCCTTATTATTAGCACATATACTGAGATGGGTCTTGATAAATTTAGGACTAGAGATTAGAGAAAGCCAAGATTTTGAAACACACCTGAATTTCAAAAGGGATTTCACAGGTAGGTTTAAAAGTATTTCGGTGATGAGTTCTGCTGGCAGAACAGGTATTTTTAAGCTTGATTTTTGTATTGAAGTGTAAGAATGGTTAGTAGGTTTGTTCCGCTTTGGGTCCTCGGATTCCATTTCGCCTGCACAAATTGAGCTCTCGTAGAAGAGCACCAGGTTTTGACGTTTTTCCGCACAAGTACCGAAAGAAGGCTACTTACCCCCTGTTTGGATGGTGGTTTCCCGTGGTTCATTGCTTTTCTATCAAACCATGTTTGTTTCCATTATTTTTAAAATTATGTGGTATAATATTATAAATCCGTGGTAGCTATTCCATGGTTGTATAACTATAAAAAGTCTTAATTTTTGTAATCGCTTGGTTGATGATTTTTAGTAGTTCACGTATTTCATTTCTCCATTATCCCTCCACTATCCACCTTACCCCACCCCCGCCACTTACCCACCCCACCCTACCCCCACCCCAACTACCACACTCCTCTACCACCCACGCCCACCACCCCAACCACCACCCATTACCCCTCACCACCCACCCCTCCACCACCCCCACCCACTACCTACTTATTTTTTAAAGTTCCTATTTTATTCTTTATTTGAGTTTTATTAATATATATAAATTAATTTCTAATTAAGAGTTAAGGATATTTTAGTAAACTTACAAGTTATTATACGATGCACTATACAAAATAAACCAAACAATACAAATGTTATTAAACCACAACAAACGTCTGATCTATCAAACATTGTGTTCATTAATACGATGCAGATGATAACACCATGTGTATTATACCATACTGTAGATTAATGAACCACGGGAAACAACCATCCAAACAGAGGGTTACACTCTTTCCCCTCTTTCATCTGAAAGTGTACCGTACTTGAGATATTTGATATTTTAATACAAGTAATACAGAGTATTGGCATATTTTTAACCCAAAACATGTTAGCATGTTCTAGGCCTAAAATAATTGACATTATATAGCCAATCAACTAAAGATGTGGCTTAATAATAGGGATGTGGAGTAAAATTAGGAATCTCATTAATTATTTCTCTTAATCCATGTTGAATATCACTAAAACTAGGGATTCCATTTCTCATTTATTCACTTACTAGAAATCCCTAAAATTATGGATACAATTATCACCATATCTTCTATCATTTTCGTATAATTAAAACTGTATTTGTTAAGTAGGTCTATAAAGGCAAAAGCATGATCTCCTTCAAATTCTCATATCTCTTAGTAAACATATTTTTCATATGTATAACTATAATAATCCCAGTGAAATACAAAAAAAATTAAAAAAATAATAAATTCAAACCACATATTTAGTATGTATACCAGTGCAAAATTATACAGATACTAATGCAAACAAATGTATATCATTTATGTATACATTAGGTGTATACGGTGTATACAACACATTGAACAAACCAGGAAGTGTATACAATTAACAATATATGTATACAAAAACCAAGTTGAAAAATATAAAAACATGTGTATACATCTCAATCAATATATGTATACTTTAGGTACAATTCGTTCAACAAACCAGCAAGTGTATACAATATATGTATACAAATAACAATAGATGTATACAAAAACCAAATTGAAAATAAAAAAACATGTGTATACATTAAGTTGTATACATCTTAATCAACAAACCAACAAGTGAATACAATAGATGTATCCAAAATAAAGTTGCAATTAAAACCCAAATGATATTTTCAAATATCTACATATATATAGTTAAGGGAGAGAGATTTGAGAATAATAGTATAATTTATTATTCAAAAACCAAAATACATATACCCAATTAAAAATTCAATTATTTTCTTAAAAACAACAAATCCAACTACAAATAACCCTCTAATGAAGAATTTAAAGAATAATAATCATTCTAGAGTTCTAATGGAGAGAATTTTGGGGAAGAAGTTAGAGAAATATAGGAAAGAGAACAAGTATACGCATACAAAATTAACCTTCTAGAAGAGAGAATGTACAAAATTTTTATTTTTACTCAGCACTTTATGGGTCATATATGTCAATTTTTTAAACCCAAAACTTGAAAATGGGTCAACTTGTGCCACATTCTTAAAACTTGGTTAATATATGCCAATTTCATGTACCAAAATGTACACAGTGCCACATAAATTTTGCAAGTGACCCACTTCACATATTTATTTATTTAAGAAAAACAAAATTGAAAATTACACGCTCTATGTTTGTTTTAAAAAAATATTTACGCCACGTAGTTTATACTTTGTGTATAAACACCCGATTAGTTTATATTTATGTATAAACAACTTTTATACACTTTATACAAGGTTGATACATTATGTATACACTTTATACAAGGTTGATACATTATGTATAATGTTGTATAATATTGTATATTGGGCTGGTGGCATAAATATTTTCAAAAGCTGTATATTTTTTAAAATATTCAAAAAAAAAACTGTTGTGCCGTTTGGTTATAGGAATTAAGGGTTATCCCAGTTACAAACTTAATTTTATTCTAATTAAGATTAGGAAAAATCTATATCAAAATTTTAGAATTATTATTTATTATTATATATCCATATAATAGGTGGGATAATAATCCCTAAATTTGAACCAACAAAGTGTATGGGGGACCGGTGACTCTAAAAACTCACACCATCACATTTACATCCAATCAATTCGTGCGAGGCATGTCTCTTCATTAGTTGGTTAAGTTATGCAGTACGTGTATTCTTACTCTAATTTTTTAACTATTAAGCTAGAATTGTTTGAGTTGATGTAATCACAACCGTACATAGTGCAAGTAAGTATTTACCATTATAACTCCAATGAGACGTCTGATCGAGACATGCCTTCTTTTGGCGATGAAGTGTTCAACAAAACTATCAAACAAACAATTAGGATAAAAAATACATGGAGAGAGATCTTTTTGTAATGGAGAAGAAAAGATGAGGAATTAGGCATTGAAGGTTGTTGAGGTAATCGCCTATTATTAGATTACTTTCTCAATTTTGCGCCAGGCATGTGATTGTACCTCATAAACGACGACGTTCATCAAACTTCATAATTTATAACCAATTAAATATGACACGGTTAGCGGCAAAAGAATCAAATCATACTTTCTATTAAGCCACTTTTTTTAAATTTTTTTTTTTTAATCTCGATTCAAATAAATTATCTTTCAATTTAAATTTAAATTCAAGTGATTTAATCTTTCTATTCAAATTCAAGTTTTTTCAATATTTTTTTCCAAATTAAACAAGATATTCTTTCCACCTTAAAATAGAACTACACATATAATACAAAGATTATATTCGTATCGGGATAAATTTAAAAAAATAAAGTTAGTGTAAATTTTTCCTCTTTATTTTTAATTATTTGTTCTTATATATGTAGTTTGTAATTTTTGGCATTTCCATCTCCATACCATTGAGGTCTTTTTATTTCTCATGCAAAAAGGTATAGAATTTTCACTCGTATAATACTTTATTTTATGAAATTATATTATTACTCTTATTTTTTATTTTGAAATATTATCTTGTTAGTCTTATATGAAATATAATTTATTCTTAATTTATTTCATGTTATGATACAGATATTTCAACTTGCCATGTTTGTTACACCTCGGAATTTCGAGTTGTTGCGCGATAAACAAACTAACGCAAGTTAAGGTGTATATGGTGTCCCTACAAGTAAGAAGGGATACTTAATGATTCTAATTAAGATTCCAAAAACATTTGACGAGAGAGAAGAAAGCTTGTTGGAGAAAGTTAAGGTAGAGAGTGTCTTACCCTGTACAAATGTACCCGGCGGTATTCACAATTTACGAGATTATAAGTTGAACGAATCGAATCGACGAAATACGGGCGAATCGGAAAAATTGCAGACACCGATCCTTTGTCACGGACCGTCGATGTGCACCGTCCCTGTGTTTCTGCAATCAGAGATTTGCAGGCGTAAGTCGATGGAGCAAGTCGACGGACCGTCGACCCGCTCGTCGAACCGCTTCACTAGAACTTTCCAGTTCCAGTTATAAATAAATGACCCCTGCCGTTATTTTTCAGATTTCACTCTCCCCACAAGTCTTGAAAGCTCTAGAATATTTCATACACTTCTCTAGCATAAATTCAAGGTAAATCAAAGATTAAATACCAAAAATTAGTAGAATCAAGTGCAAGGATGCTCTCTAGGGTTTGTGGAAACCAAGAATCTCTTTGGTGTTGAAGTGGGGTTTTTCTCCAAGTGAAGTATTTTCATCCAAAGTCCATTCCTACATCATCAAAGTGAGTTTCATGTTCATTTCATGTTATTAAGAGTATTGAGGGGTTGAAGGACTTGGGTTAGAGAAGAAAGTAGAATATGAGTTCAAATATGGAAAAAATGATATTTTGAGTAGTAAGTTAATGTGAATTATGATTCTTAAGTATGAGAAGAGTATAATGTTGTTATAAATGATGCTAATGACGTTGAGGAAGTATTATGTGAAGAATAAATATGATGTTGTACTATAGTTATGGTTATGGATGATTTTGAAGGTGGATTTGAGAAGTAAACAATGTTTAACTTGAAGAATCCATTGATTATGATATTATGGGTGTTCTTATTGATGTTTGGGAGTTGTCTTATTTTATCCAGGAAGTTGTCGAAACAAAGGAAATGTCGCCCAATTTTCATTAGTTCTTAGTTGCTTTAGCTTAAGCTTAAGTATGTTTCCGGTTGTCTAATCTTAGTACAAATTCTCTTGAATGTAGAATTGTGGGCTTAGAAGGAAAGCGTTTAGTCGATAAAGTTGAAGAGACGTAAAGGTATGTAAGGCTAACCCTTCTTTCTAAGGCATGACTTCCATCACATAATAGTTTCTATCTTTCCATGACTTTCTTACATTCTGAAAATTATGAGTCCCTGATTATTAAGAGCTCTCATGAGATAAAGATAAGAAATGAGTTATGATAATGATGATTATAGCCATCGAGATTCTAAGCTTATGAAAGCACGCTATTATGAGATTAATGACCTTGATGCATGATTTCCTTGATTGTTATTCATTATTGATAGTCTCACCTTATAATGCTATTTCCTCCAAGGCGAGAGATGATGACTATGATGGTTCCATAAGATAATCGAAGGTTACCGACCTTACGTTACTCCAATAGAGTTACAGCTTTTACTTGAGCTCTTATGCATGCTTCATGTTGAGTGTATAATGATGATTACACCGTGCCTAAATGGCCGGGCAGCACCGCTAAAGCGGGCCGCTTATTACACCGTGTCTATAGGGCATGGGCAGACACCACTAGTGGGCGGCGCGAAATGATTACCCCGTACGCGGGTTAATGATGTTATTGATTCAGACAGTTTATGTATGTATGTGTGATATGTTTTAAAGGTAAAAGTGAGCATGCATGATTCCACCTCAAGAGGCAAGCAGTTCCAGTTATCTTTTCTTCTTATGCTTTCTATTTTTCCTTATTATGTTATCATATATGCCTTACATATTCAGTACATTGTTCGTACTGACGTCCTTTCTTTTATGGACGATGTGTTCATGCCCACAGGTAGACCGGGAGACGGTGCAGACGCTTAGGAGTCTACTCAGCGGATTTGCAGGAGCACTCCACTACTTCGGAGTTGCCATTACTTGGTATATTCTTTTGTATATATATTGGGGCATGACGGGGTCCTGTCCCACCCTCATGATTTCAGTACTTCAGTTAGAGGCTCGTAGATACTTATATGTGGATTGTAGATGTTATGAGACTTTTTCAGTATATATGTTGGACATCATTTTGTAGCATCGTGGGCTTATGCATATATACATGTTTTGGGAGATTCGGAAATTGGTTTATGACAAGTTCTATGTTGATAATGATATATATCCCGGTTGAGTATGATAGACAGCATGATGAGTGGTGCTCGGTAGCCAGCTCCGGGTATCCGTCAGGGCCCACTAGTTGGGTCGTGACAATGTTAATTTCTACCAATACATTAAAATAAAGCTCTAAAAAATAAAGCTCTAAAGTAACTCAAATTCAATTTTATTTTTATTTTTAAAACTTATCTACAGATTTTAAAAGTTCATCTTTTAATTCTAATTCATTTAGATTGCGTGATAGTTTGTTGCTTTGTCGCTTTTTAATTGAGTCATATTTGATTGGATATAAAATATGAACTTGATTAAATGAGTTTGATGAGTTAAATATGTCTAGTAATAAAATTAAAAAAATTGGGCTTTAGTGTCGTGGCATGCTAATTAGGATAGAAGGAGGCCTTTGAGGTGTTTAAGTACTTTTTGAGGAAAATAGTGATACTTGAATGACTTTATTGTCCTAAATAAAATAAAAATGACTTTTGTAAGAAATTTTTTAAATTTGAGTGACCATACGAGGAATAAACCCAGAGTTGAGAACATTCCAGATGCTTAGGTGGACAAAATCTCGTTATGCATATACCCATTGGCCATTTCCACGTCACCGAGAGAAAGAAATAAAACAGAAAATTTAAGAGAACAAAAAAGAGAAAAATAAGAGGGATGATAGCATTTTTAATCCTCTGTCATCGATAATTATTTTTAATAATAATTGCAATATTTAATTTTTAATTATTTAAAATATGTATTTTTAGTTCCTTTATGCAAAAAGTATATTATATTTAAAATATTTTAGAATATATTATCGTCAATTATGAAGTAATAACACAAATTTATGATTCATATGTGTAATTAAGTAGTAAACTGATTAATACTTATAATATTTTTGTAAATATTCAATACAAAAAAAATCAAAACTGCATATTTTAATTAATTAAAATTTAGGTATGATTAAATAGTATTATCAGAATTAAAATTTATTAGAGGAAAAAAAAAAAAAAAAAAAAGCGGAGTTGGATTTTTTTTTTTTTTTAATCGGATGTACCAGAAGGGACGAGTAGGAGTAAAAAATAACTGTCTAGAGGGACGTAGAAGACTCCAGAAGCAGAGACTTCACCTCTTTTCTCAAGGCAACTTCTTTTAGATAATAGAACAACCTAGAATCCTTCTACATTCATATATATATATATATAAAACCAACCCCCCCTCCTCCTCCTTAAATCAGATCAAAAGCATTCTTAGAACAACAAAGTCATTCTTCATTGCGATTGCGTCCTTTGAGTTTCAGTTCACACATTAGCTATTCTCAATGGCGGATGTTCAAATGGCTGAAGCAGAGACCTTTGCTTTCCAGGCTGAGATTAACCAGTTGTTGAGTTTGATCATTAATACTTTTTATAGCAACAAGGAGATTTTTCTGAGGGAACTTATTAGCAATTCTTCTGATGCTTTGGATAAGATTCGATTTGAGAGCTTGACGGATAAGAGCAAGCTTGATGCTCAACCTGAACTCTTCATTCGTATTGTCCCTGATAAGGCCAATAAGACGTTATCTATTATTGATAGCGGTATCGGCATGACCAAAGCAGGTAATCACATTTGTTCTACTTCTTTTCTGTTATTTGCTTATCTGCGTTATACTATCTCTCTGTTTATTTTACGAGAACTTTATTAGAGCTGTTTTTTGGTTTACTGCTTTTGCAATGGCACTTATGTCTGCATGCGTTGTTCGTTAAACAAATATTATTTATATGAAATAAATAATACATGGACGAATTTTATGTGTTGGATTTAGTCATTGATAATTATATATCTAAGCGCTCCATTTGGTCCCTGCGATTCTCTGGGATTAGCTTCCAACTGTGAATAAAATGCTTTCAATTTATACTCCGTTTGTTATTTTCCTGAAAATTTAATTTCACACTTTAATATATAACGGATGGTGAATATTTTAGGAGGATTGTTTTGAACTTTTCTGTTGGATTTAATTATTGATAATGTATATATTTGGTCCCTTCGATATTTTTTTCCTCTGTGATCAGCTTCCAACTGTGAATAAAATATTTTCAATTAATACTCCAGTTTCCTGACGATCCTGCTAGGAAATTTAATTTCACACTAAAATGTATACAATACAACTATGAACCGGTAGATACCAATGGTGAAATACATTTTAGGAGGGTTTTTTTTTTTTTTTTTTTTTTAAAATGTTTTTTGATTTAGGTTCTTCAGATTTAGTTGGTAGAATGGTACTGATGCTTTCTGTTTTGTGGCTCCGAGTAGATTTGGTCAACAATTTGGGTACGATTGCAAGGTCCGGTACCAAGGAGTTTATGGAAGCATTGCAGGCTGGTGCTGATGTGAGCATGATTGGTCAATTTGGTGTTGGTTTCTATTCTGCTTACCTTGTAGCTGAGAAGGTTATTGTGACCACCAAGCACAATGATGATGAGCAGTATGTCTGGGAATCACAAGCTGGTGGTTCATTCACTGTTACAAGGGATGTCAATGGAGAGCAATTGGGCAGAGGCACTAAAATTACTCTCTTCCTGAAGGAGGACCAGGTATGCTGCAGTATTTCCTGCATCAATGGTTGTACATACGTCCTCTGCCTCAATATACGTCTCAGTTTATGGATTTTTAGAGTTAAAACAAGAAAATCTTTGGCTGCAATTTATTTTAAATATTTGAAATGGTTAATTATTGTGACTTATACTATTTTTTATTTTTTTATTTTTATGTATAACAAGTTTTTAAATTGTTAAATTATTGACTTTCAATATCCGAACTCTATCATTGGGACAGAGAGAGTAACTCCATTAGGCCTAATTGAGAGATGATTGTAACTAATTTTGATTTTATAATGTGCAGCTAGAGTACTTGGAGGAAAGGAGAATTAAGGACCTTGTAAAGAAGCACTCCGAATTCATTAGCTACCCTATTTACCTCTGGACTGAGAAGACTACTGAGAAAGAAATCAGTGATGATGAAGATGATGAGCCCAAGAAAGATGAGGAGGGTGCTGTTGAGGAGGTCGATGAAGATAAAGACAAGGAGAAAGGCAAGAAAAAGAAGATTAAGGAGGTTTCTCACGAGTGGCAGCTCATTAACAAGCAGAAACCTATTTGGTTGCGCAAACCTGAAGAGATTACAAAGGAGGAGTATGCCTCTTTTTACAAGAGTTTGACCAATGACTGGGAGGATCACCTTGCTGTCAAACACTTCTCTGTTGAGGGGCAGCTTGAATTCAAGGCAATCCTCTTTGTGCCCAAGAGGGCTCCATTCGATCTTTTTGACACTCGGAAAAAGATGAACAACATCAAGCTTTATGTCAGGAGGGTGTTCATTATGGATAACTGTGAGGAACTTATCCCTGAGTACCTTGGATTTGTGAAGGGTGTTGTGGACTCTGATGATTTGCCTTTGAACATCTCTCGTGAGACGCTGCAACAGAACAAAATTCTCAAGGTGATTAGGAAGAACCTGGTGAAGAAATGTATTGAGATGTTCAATGAGATTGCGGAGAATAAAGAGGACTATAACAAGTTTTATGAGGCTTTCTCAAAGAACTTGAAGTTGGGTATTCATGAAGACAGCCAGAACAGAGCCAAGTTAGCTGATCTTCTTCGTTATCACTCCACCAAAAGCGGTGATGAGATGACCAGCTTGAAGGATTACGTCACTAGGATGAAGGAGGGCCAGAAAGACATCTATTATATCACTGGAGAAAGCAAGAAGGCAGTAGAAAACTCCCCGTTCTTGGAGCGTCTCAAGAAGAAAGGATATGAAGTGCTCTACATGGTTGATGCCATTGATGAATATGCTGTCGGGCAGCTGAAGGAATATGATGGTAAAAAACTAGTATCTGCTACCAAGGAGGGACTGAAGCTTGATGATGAAACTGAAGAAGAGAAGAAGAAAAAGGAGGAGAAGAAGAAGTCCTTTGAGAATCTCTGCAAGATAATCAAAGACATCCTTGGTGACAGGGTTGAAAAGGTGGTTGTCTCTGACAGGATTGTTGATTCTCCATGTTGCTTGGTGACTGGCGAGTATGGTTGGACAGCCAACATGGAAAGGATCATGAAGGCTCAGGCTCTGAGGGATAGCAGCATGAGTTCTTACATGTCCAGCAAGAAGACAATGGAAATTAATCCTGACAATGGAATCATGGAGGAACTGAGGAAGAGAGCTGAGGCAGACAAAAATGACAAATCAGTGAAGGATCTTGTATTGTTGCTCTTTGAGACAGCTCTACTGACATCTGGTTTTAGTCTTGATGACCCCAATACCTTCGCCGCAAGAATTCACAGGATGTTGAAGTTGGGCCTTAGCATAGAAGAAGAAGAAGAAGCTGGTGAAGATGCAGACATGCCTGCACTGGAGGAAACTGGTGAGGAAAGCAAGATGGAAGAAGTGGACTAAGCTGATGAAATCAGTTAAAGACTTGCAATAGATGTGTGAAGATACATTGTGAACTTTTCTCTATTTTCTCGTAGTGTATGTAGTAATACCTTTTTGGCTAGTGGTTCGGATGGGTCAGTTTTGAGTCTGTTGTGTCAACAACTGTGTTTTGTGTCTGGTCCTAGTATCAATAGAGTTTGTTCATCCGTTTTCTGAATGTCATATGTGCATTTATATCACATCGATATTACCCTTTTATTCGGTTAATTCTCTTTTCCAGGATATACAATCAAACCGGTTAATCTTCAAATAAACAAGAAAGTTCTGAGTAGGGCCAATTAATTCTAGTGGATAAGTAGAGTACCAACGGGAATATAACTCCGGTGGTATTCCCGTTGGTACATCCGACTGAGTATGGTATATTTCTAAGCTGATTGTGTCTTTCTAAACTGGTTAACTGTCCTAGAGTCGCAGAAGTAACATCCTTGTAGGATTAATTAATGGATAATTGATTCCCCGAAGGACCCCGGAATACAAATTAAAGGCATCTAAACATATAAAATCCAAACTAGGAGGAATACAAGTACGGCTGTAAGGGAAATACACAATATACAATATAAGTATATGACGCATACAGAGCTGGCTATTTGACGGCCCAAGGATTTGATATATTGCTTGTAGTCCGCATCAATGTCCAAGAAATATGCATAACAATCTTTAGAATTTTAGTGGAGTAAATGCTAACGATAAACTTTTGAAAGAGATGAATGTATGGATAGGTCTACTTAATAAAGAAAGAAAATAAAAGAACTATGTACACTAAAATTATTTAGATTTGGGCATATATTCATGGTGTTACATAGCTCAAAGGGAATTCATTTTGTCATTTTACACAAAAATCATTGATACAAAAAATTGGCCACTAATTCTCTTATAACTCATACCAAAAAGAAAGAAAAGTTCGATTTCCTTAAAAGAGAGAGAGAGAAGTATATTGACATTATGATATAGGTATATATCTGACAAGAGATCATTTTCTCGGGTCTCCTCTTTTTGTCTTCTCTTATTTGTTTCTTTTCTCTTTTTATTTTGAAGTGTTAATGTTGGCAACAATAATTGCCATGACCTGTAACCTTGCTTCTATTTTGGAAAAAACTTTTCCCCAGTACTTTGGGTCTGTTTTCCAGACTTTTAAAGAAAGTTTTTCATTAAAAGTCTGTTCGATCATTAAAAAGAGTTCTGAGAGGGTTCTCTGAAAGTTTCCAGCAAATAGCAAAAATTTCTAAACGCATTTGCTTATTTTCCAAGATAAAATAATACATTATTCAAAATGAGTCTAAAGACTGTTTTAACCCCACCTAAGCTCAGTGGGCAAGTGGAAAAACGCAGTACCTCTAGTTAGGCTGTTACTATAAAGACAAATACCTCTCACCTCTACTACTCTCAGTCGGTCACTGCTTTTTTTCCTTGCTCTGCAATCTTCTTTCCACTTTTAGTATAAAAAAGTTCACGTTTTCTAGCTATTTGTAAAGCTCTCGAATCTTCTTCATCACGGGCAAAACTATGTGAATATGTAATCATCTCTACAAATTTCCGTGAAGTTTCGCTCGTTTTTTTCAAATCAAGTCTTCTAAAATCTCCTTGTTCTGTACAGGTACATTCTGGTAGAAATGTGTAATTCACTCCGTAGCTAGGGTTTTATACATCACATTGACGAGGAAAAAGCTTATTATCTTTTCCAAGTGTCATTTTGACTCGCTCATTGTTTTCATAATCTGTACGTACGTAGTGGAAAGTTATTCGCAGAAACTATACGAACTTGTACGGACTGTGTAAATTTGTGCTGTAACTTCAGAATGAGTGTGGAAATTGAAGAATGGAGCTCAGAAGAGCTGTTGGAATCGGAGGCCACTACAGAGATCTTAAAGTGACATTTTTTGAATTATTGTGTTTATAAGTATCAATTTATGTGATATTTTTCGCTTTTCGAGAGTCAGTTAATTAAAATTTTGAAGTTAAATTGAATTAGATTAACTCAAAATATATTATAAGATAAAAATTTATATATTTGAAAGCTACATAAAATGTAGTATAAGTTGCAACTTTTCTCATATCAATTTAGTGACAAAATACGTCTGGTCAAATTTCATGCGGTTTAAATCTCGAGAAGCGAAAATTATCACATAAATTGGAACAGAGGGAGTATATCAGAAGTTAGCTAAATGTACGAGCACTTTAGTCAACTAGTGGTGATTAACACAAATTTCTGTTTTTATTTTTGTGCTGCAGAGAGTCGAGGCTTACGTACAGAAAAGCATTCATGTTATCATTGTCTAACCTGCAAACTTGTAAGGATTTACCAAAGGATTTTGATTCATCAATTTTACGGTAAGTGCCAAGTCGCAAATTTATAGTATATCGGAAGTTAGCTAATGTACGAGCACTTAAATCAATTAGCAACGATTAACATAAATTTCTGTTTTGATTCTTGTGCTGCAGAGATTTGAGGATCACGTACAGTAAAACATTCATGTTATCATTGTCTAACCTGCAAATTTGTAAAGATCTGCCCGAGGATTTTGATTCATCAGTTTTACTGTGAGTGAAAAGTTGCAACTTTAGTTGCTTGATTCAGTCTCTGTTAAAGTTGCATTGTTTATTGCTTTACGTTTCATCACGCTTTAGCTGCGAGGAGAAGCGTCGAACTGCCAATTATTTATGTTAAAAGAAGAAATTTTGCCTGAATTTAATTTTTTCTCGCGACTTAAATTTAAGATGTATACTTCCATGTATAGATTAGGATTTTGATATCGTAAACTATTTTGAGCTTTCTTACATTCATTAGCTGATAACAACTTCACTACTTACCATACCCAACAGAAGAAAATGAAACGAAAACAGAAATATAGTATTCAAAACCTAGGTTGACTGGTTGATGCATGACACTGATAGGTTTATTAATTTGTTAGTATATTTGTTTCTTGTGTCGAGTCCTTTGCATCTTATAATTTCTTTTTGAAACAGCGAACTTGATGGTGTATCTGATTGTAAGCTGGGAATGCAACAGACATCTGCAATCCTACCCTCATATGCTTCAAACAATTGTTATATTGGCTCGTCACCTGCTCTTAGATGTGATTTGGTTTCCGATTCTCGAGGATCTTGTGGAAGATGGGAAAAACAATTTTCACTTTTGAACACAGGGAGCACTTCACAGGGAAGCTGTGATTCTGGTATTTGACAATAGTTGTTACAATGCATCGAATTTCAATAGTTGTTACAATGCATCGAATTAGTTCTTTTACTTTATGATCAATTACATCCAATCCCTGATGTCACATTTTTACTTGGTGAACCATGTAAGGAACAGGGCAAAATGTAAAATCTTTGTCCACAGTGCGCTTGAACTGTATCATCAAGCTAGTTTCATAAAACAGTCAGGCTTTGCTGTACAGGAAACACTTGGAATAGCATTAAGGTTCTGCTGGATTGGTTGCACTTGGCTAAATCAATGCTTCCATAGCACACATTATTTTTCTACATGTTTTGGATGTTGCATACATTTCAAATGCCCAGATAAGAAAGTAGTGCTCATAGCCCTGCTCTAATAATATGTGTCATGCAGATTCCAAGGCGCAGAATGATTGCTCTGGGATTTTCGGATCATTTCTTAGTAAGAGCAAGAATCCTTATCGTCCACCACAGTATTACAAGGTCTGGTTATTATGCACTCAAAATTGGTCGTGATTATCGCTCCTGTAAACACTACAATGTTCTAGTACGTCTCTTGAGCAAAACGATAACTCACATATAATGCTTATAATGTGGCCTACATGAACTTGATCTTTTTTGCACGTGTTCTGTGAAGAGCATTTAGCTTTTGAAAATTAAGACTTGTTATTATGCAGGTTGGCAATTCGGATTCATATCCTAGCCATTCATCTAAAGGAACGAAGTCTCTGTCTTGTACTACTCAAGAGGATGCACAATTAAACAATGATACTCTTCAAGATGATGTAGTTGGGGATAAAGGTTCTGATGTTGTGACTATTCACTGGAGCAAGCAGATTCCGTACTTATCTGAAGCCCAAACATCTGTCAACAAGTCTGTGGATGAGGAGAAGTCAAAGTGCAAAGCACCTGGTTCTATTAATGCTGCCATTACTACTCAGCAAGAACAACTTGATTCTGAAGCTAAAACACAAACTGCGAATATTAATCCGGAAGATGCTGAAAAAAGACAACTTGGAAATATACTAGAGGTAAGTTCTGGACAAGCTTAGATGTTGATTACTAAGAGATACTTAAGTCCCAATATTCGTTTTGTTATCCCCTTTGCCCTCTTTTTCTTAGTAAGGTGTAAATTATCAGTTTTTGTCTTGTAAATGGTGTCTGGGATTTTTCCTAGATTTAAAAGTTTATTTTCCTTGCAAGTATCACATTCCATTGTTTTCTGTGATGGTTAGATGACACTTGGTTAAGTCAACAAGGGAGGGATAGGAAGGTTGAGAAAACAAACGAAATACATTTTTATCCAGTCAGATATCACAGTATATCTAGCTCATAACTGCAATGATAATGGTGTAGTTTTGTCCTTTTTCATCTACTTTGCAGAAGGAAGTATCACCGCAACATACTGACTTTCCTGGCATTGAAACAAGATGTTTGAGGGGACCGTGCCCTGATAGAATTGAGAGTGGTAGTCATACAGTCAACATTTTAGCAGAGGAAAGTCATGAAAATCTTAAACTTAATCTGGAGTCCAATGAAGATTCTGAAACTGAAATCAGCAATGAGTTGCTCTCAGATGAAGTAGTCTTCCCTTTGCAGGGAAATTTGTATGAGAAGATTTCTAAAGCCGACAAGTTACAGTCCAATGAATTCTTCCTAGCATCAGTTCTCGGCAATTGTGGAGCTTTTGGGACAGATGGTGAAGGCATCAGGGATTCTATCTTTGATTGTGAGCTTGAGTTGGATGAGATCGAGGAGAGTACATCTGCTTTTGGTGATTTTTGGACTGAAATATGGGCAATTATTCATTTGGAGAAAGAACTTAAGTACGGTTACTCAGCTGATACAGTTAACATAACTGAATCTGAAGTCCCACTACATTTACCGGATGAAGATGAATTGATTTTAGTCAATTATCAGGAAGGCCCAAAAGAGCCCAAGAACCCTCCTGCAGACACTTCCACTGATTTAGATTTTCTGGAAGATGAAATCAATTTGCCTGATGAGGACAGTTTGATTTCTATTGACAATCTATTATCCCTCACAAAGCATTGCTCAGAGGTAGCTTTTGCAGGTAGAACTGATAGATTGATACCTAACTTCACTGCTGACAACACTGGACACCGAAAAGTTGCTCATTTTTATGAGAAATCTTTTCCACCTGGTTGGAAAGCTCTACCATCTCCCAATTTTTCAAGCTCTGCAACTCACCAGAAATCATTTCCTCAACAGATCTTTTCTCAGACCCCGTGTTTCCGTGTAAATCCAGAAATTCCAACTTTCCATCCATTGGATCTTTATTTTACTGGCAATGATTTCCAGAACTTCAGAGAAGAACTTGTCCATCATTACCCTGCGGTATATTGGTACCCTTGGTCTAACATTCATCATGAGTCTTCCATGAAAACCGCACCTTCCAAAGAAAGGAAATACGAAGATCTTGAACAGTATACAATTTCACATCAGCCAGATAATTTTCATCTTCAGCAAATGGAACTGCTAAGTGTGTCACCGACAGATCCTATTGAGCAAGTCGTTTACGATGTTGTACAACAATGGGATGCTATGCAACTATTTCCTGAGAGTTATCAACAATTACACCACCCAGGATTTAGTTTCCCAATATGAAGTGAGGTACCTTTTCCGGCTCTGTTCTCTTACCTCTATTCTACACAAAGCCCTGTCTTTGGAGAAAGGCAGGAACTTTTTTTCATTTGGTTCACTCTACTTAGTCGTTTGGTACTACATGCAAATGTCTTTCTCTTTATCTGGATTATTTAAAACTTGTCATTCTCCAGCAAATGGTAATTGATCCCACCACCCAATGAGCAGGAACAATAGTTTGAATAATTACTCACTTTATCTTCATCATTGCACAGTTTCCATCAATTTTAGGTTAGAAGATAAGTTTCCTGCTCCAATTATTTCCTACTCTCAGTTGCTTGAGAGTCCAGTTCTTTCAAAATTTCAAGGCTACGATAACGTAACGATCTTGACAGTAACTTCAGCCTTCAGGTTTTGCCTTCCACGCGTTTCAACTAATATATCTCCTCTGTTTCACCGGTTAATTAGTATCTTCTGTATGGTGTATGTATGTAGCTACATATCTGGTGTCTAATTACATGATAGTGTTGCTTCTAGTGCAGGACAAATTTAACAGTCTATGATTTCTTCTCACAGTCATTGCTTTAGCAAATGTTATGAGGAAGATGAAACATTAATGTTAGCAGCATGTAAAGCATAAGACCTTCTTCTCAATAGTTTTCGACTTTAGTGCCTTTATTTTAGTTACATGAGGATACAGATGTTCAAAATAGCTTCAGCCTCAAATCAGACCGCTATAAGTAATTGCCAATCTTTCACTTGCATGCCTAATACTCTTTTTTTTGTCTATTTCGATCTGCTAGATTCATCTGGAGACAAAGATTTCAAGGTCCTTATCATATTGCAGATTATCCAGATGCTGCTGATGTGCAACTAGAAGTAAAAAAGAAAACTTAATTGCAATCCAACTTCCACTGTCTCCAGCAAAGAATGCGCCGTAGGAATTTATACAACAATTGCACAAATCTCATTCCCTGCTGAAGTTTGTAAATACAGACCCATTTGGTTTAGACCGGAAAGCAAGTTGCTGGCACTTGTTTTAGTTGGGAAAGTAACTGACTGTAGGATAACACAATATTCATCAAGGTTTAATAAATCAAACTTCAGCTTTAATCCCTGGATATCAGTATTAAGATCGATACCAGTATACGTAAACATACTATAATTAACAGTTTCTGCAACTATCATGTTCTTTGTCTTCTTAATCTTAATTATTCTTAACTAATTTATGGTTAGGTTATCCGATATTCTTTAGATTGTAATCTGAGTAATAAAATAACCTCAAGAAGGGAAAAGAATGTCGACAATTCCTTTCTTTCTTCTGTAAGGCATTAACTGATTATGGCAAATTAAGAGATACCAGGTATCTAAACAAGTCAGTAGAAATGACAAAAAAGTGACTTCTTATCTTTTCTAATTTGCAGGCTTAAAGAAAGATATGCTGATTAACTTTAACATCCTGTTCCAGGGATCAGAAGGCCCATATCCTAAATTAGTGACCTCCATTGACTTTGGAGGGATGCTAAGCCTAAGGTCCCACCAAGTGATCGGACCTGCGTCCTTGTGACCACTATCTTTTTTTGTATTTTTCTAAAAGAAAGCTTCAACGATGTGAAATCGTTGGCATCTTCCTCCTTGTGCATATCAACTGACATATTAGCTACTTATTTATTCATGTTCTAAATATACCAGTAAAATTATTTTTTTGTAAATCCAAACACAACGTAAAATAATTCAGCTGAAAGGGATAACTGCTCAACGAAGGTTCAAACCAGGCGGAATTGACAAATTTGAAAGGATCAAGTCACTTTCATAGCCTTTGAGCGTAAGAATGACGCTCTTGACAGCAAAAATACAAAGAAAGTCGAAACTTACAGTTACAAGACATGGTTCAAAGATGCCCTTTTACTATTACGACATAACAGCTCGTTCATAAGAAGAAGAAAACCCCTTTTTTGCATGACGGCTTAACTGTCTAAAAAGTTATATCAGATGAGTCGGTAGAACTTTCGTGTATGTGCACACTGATACATCCAATAACAGCTCTGCAAACCCCAGAGTTGAGCATTTCAACTTCCAGCGTTTCTTGAGCACTACACCAGCGGAAACAGAGAGATGTGGGAGACATGAAGAACAATCTTACCTCATTGAGACATTAACATTGGCATAAAAAATTTGCAGGTATTGCAGAAGCTGGAGCTAAGTGTACTCAGTGGCAGGCCCAGGATTTGTGCAAGGGGGTTAAAAAAAAAAAAAAAAAAAAAAAAAACTAAAGTCCATAATAATAACTCACTGTAAAAGTAATACTAGGCATAACGTAATGGGTTTCAACCTCCGCTCTTTATTTTGGTTCATAACAAAATCTCAAAATGGTTTTGCCTACAATTCTTTTTCTAGGCCATGCTTTAAAATATGAAAATCATAAATCAAGATTTAACAAATATACTTACTTTGTAAAATTTAATAATCTATCAAAGTTTATAAGAAAAAGAATATTTTACTTAACAAACATCAAGTGATCTATACCAAAATGCTAAACCTACTATTTTTTTAAACTAAACGAATTAAAAGCTCTGAAATTTTTATTTTGACGAACAACAAAAGAGAATTATAAACTAGACTATACTATTAATAATCTTATATAAGAATTTTGGACTATGAAATAAGGTAAATTAAAACAAAAAAATTTTAAAAAGAAAGAAATCGTATCTGTCGACCATGGAAAGGGGCAATAGAATCTTTTAAAATATCAAAACATTTCAAAATAAAAACTGTGAAATTTTGAGATAAAAGAATATTTGCAGAGTCACAGAGTATGAACATATTCAGATGGGCTTTTGATAGCAGGCACGGCCCAAGCTTGGAAAGAGTGAAAAAGCCACAAATAGGAATTTAGGAGCTCAAAAATATGAAAAATGCATGCGCAAAAGTGTTGAAGTCAAGTTTCAAGCTTTTGACCTTTCGGTCAAAGTGAACCCACATTAACCGTTACGCCGCGCCTCGGCTTTTGCCATGTGGGTTCAATCCTCGTTAATGTACTGCAGTTGGTTCTTCGAAAACTAATTTCTATAAATAAATAGTACAAAATTTTTTGACCAAGTGGGTTCAATTGATCCCACTTGCACCAAGGTAGGTCTGCCCCTGAGTGTACTTGAATTTACATCACTCAGCTTTAGATCTTCATTTCCCGCATCACAATTCTCATCTCTGTTTGTTTTTTTACAGTATGTACATATATGTATGTACAAACTGCACAGGTAAAAGATCTAAGCATATACAATAGCACTCGCTATTAAGCTAAACCCATGGCTGCTAGTGATATTACATCCTTGATTGCCTACCTTATGTCCTGTTGTTCAATCAAATTTCATACAGTTATATAACTCCAGTCAGACAATAAAAGATGGAAACTGTCTGCAAAGACCATTATATGCCTTACCAAATCAGACTGCACTTTCAAGCTGGTTGCCATTGATGGATTTGTTTGCACCATTATCCCTCTCCAAAATACCTTTCCAACGATATATGAAGGTGCTCAAAAGAGCTCTGTGCTAGAAGTTGTGCCCATTTTATTGAACATCGTCAGTGTAGTGGAAAATTAGGCGTGCACGTCTTGAGGCGCGGCGCTCCAGGCCAAGTTTCTAGAAAACTCAAAATTTTGACACCATCGAAAAGTAGACCGTGTGCGGCACGGGCCGCGACACCCCACGCGCCGCGCCAGGCCATTTTATGCCTGAAGCGATTTTTCCCGAATTTTATGAAAGCCTAACTTCGTAAAACTTTTCCCCACTTCTTTTTGACCGACTTTTTGGAGGAAAAGAACCCTAGATATCTCTCTCAAACCCTAAGGTGAGTTCCTAATCCATCTCTACCAATTCTACACCAAATTCAATCCTCTTTGACATTAATTAGTTCATCTTCCCAAACCCTAGATTCTTGAAAACTCAAGAAAAGAGAAGAAGGGGCGTGTGGAATTTCGTCTAAAAGATAAGATTTCTTATTTTTATGGGATTATTAAGGAGGTTTGGACTAGTGTAGAGCATATTACGATATTAGAGTTCACTAACGATTCACATAAGGATTCAAGAACAAGTTTTAAGGCTAGAAAAGCCCTAGTTTTTTTAATTAGGGTAGAAATCCCTATAATTGGTTAAAGTTCTAAACTTTGTTATTAATAACCATTGTAGAACGATTGTTGAACTTGAAAGAATCCGTTTGCTAGCTTTTAATGGAAATCGAGGTATGTCTACTTTTCAAAAACCTTCCTTTTGAAGTATGTTATTTTGTTTGAAACGTGTAGATGATTGTTCATGACTTGAAATCTTTCTTTAGAATATGAACATGATTGAAACACTTGTTTGGTGGAAGTTCTTTCGGAATTAAAGATGATTTCTTTTAGACAAGATCATGAAGATCGTGCATGTGTAGGGTCAAGCCCGCATCAAACCTTATACGAACGATACTACTTTGTGAAACTCGTTTTTCTTATTATTGGATGATTGAACTCATTTTTCTAATGGTTGGACCTTAAACTTGTTTTGCTGTTGAATGGGTTTCTTGAACTTGAAATTGAATAAGAAAGTTGAATAATATTTCTAATTGGTTATGACTTGAAATACCTCTATTCTGAGATGATGACTTGAGAAGTGATATTCGGCTCTAAGCCATGATTGATGATCCGACCGATATGCTATGATTTGTATCTTTGTTTGTTTTTGGGCCTGTATGGGCAAGTTGTTCTAGTCCAGAGGACGATTAGCCGTTATGAATCCTAACGTATCGATACGAGTATTGTTGTGTTAGTCCAGAGGAAGATTGACCTCTGAGGCTTCCTGTCACGCGCCGAACCATGGCATGGGCGTAACACGACACTCGGTGCCTGACTGCATATGACCGAGCGAACTAACTAGCTGATTGGATCGACATGTGGTGTAACTGTAAACTGAATATAATCACACGACATGCTGATCTACTAAAGAGTCTAACTGAAATATCATAAATGCGGAAAGTACTGAAAAGTCTACAAGTATAAACGAGTAGCTGACAAGGCTAACGCATAAAAGCCTGCTAACATCTGACTAACTGGACTATAGTCTATGAAGCCTCTAAAGAGTACTGAGCTGCTAACTGTTTATCGGGACAAGGCCCCTGCATACCTCACTGACTGAACTACTCTAAAGATTGAAAGTATGATAACACCTCGAGCGAACTGGGGCTCACCAAGCAGCTGATACGAGAAAGTCCTAGCAAGCAGAATCATCAACCTGTAAATTGAGATGCAGGCCCTGGAAAAAAGGAACATTAGCATATTTAAATTGAACTAATATGTAAAGCAACTAAAGGAAAGAACTGTAAGTGGGGTGCTCGGGAAAGGGCAGCCCAAATCAATAAACATGTATATATAATTTGAAACTGATAACTAAAAATAACAAAAGAAGTAAAGCAATGAGTACTCCCTGTTCTGAATATGAATTCACCTGTTTTAATTGAGTTAATCATATGTGGGGCTCGACCCAATATAAGTGCACAAATCAGTGGCCTTGGCCAAGTAAGTACATCAGTCAATGGCCTCGGCCAAGTATACATATACATGAGACTGTGCCCCCGGGCAAAATGCATATGTTCAATATTCATTAATTATTATTAAGAAACTGTGATCACTGGAATAATGAACATTGCTAAACTGAGACATGTATTCAAGGACTGATTATGGGTCTGAAGCCTTAACTCTTTCTAAGACTGATTATGGGTCTGAAGCCTTAACTCTTTCTAAGCATGCTAAGTTTATAGACTGAGAATCATGGGTGTCAAATATGAGTCTATATAGATTATGTTCTGAGTTCACAACATTCAAAATGAAAGTCACGAACGAATTACGAAACTAGATAATAAAGGTTCTGCAACTATTCATGGAACTAAGATATAACTGTAATTCTGAGGCAAATCGTAATAGTCAATGAACCGTGTCGTAGGGAGAATCATCAACGTTCCTAAATGTAGAGACTTAGCCTCACATACCTTAATTCTGGCCTTTGAGCGTAATACAACGTTCGTCAATCCTTTCAATTTTAATCTATAGCAACACAAGTCAAAGAGATTCCATATTAGGAATAATATCTATGCTTTGGTCACCTAAGGATTTTATCAAATACTTGGTGGCCATAAAGCCCCACAACCTTCTTTAATGGTGTTTCCTTTACGCAATTCTCATTCTATTACTTCTAGGTGATTCTACAATCTCAATTAGGTATAGTTAACATCATTCTTCATCGCCTAAATGATTTCAACAACCCTAAGTCAACAATCCAACCCATACAATAATTCATAAGTTTTCTTCATCAAACCCATTAGCTTATTCCAAGAATCCGTGGTTTATAATCATAACTCGAACGCTATAATCGATTTAGGGATAAAGACCATACCTTTTTGATGTCCACGAGAATTGAATTCAAAAGCAAGGGCTTCTCGTCCAACAATAACGTCTCAATCAAGATTCTATGGACTAGAAGGGTTCAATCATGTTTGAATGATATTTAGAAGTTGAATTCATGCTAGAGTTATTAGGAAAGCTTCCTTGGAGGGTTCTTAAGCCTTGGGACTATTCTCTATTGCCTTAGGAAGACTTTTCGTGATTAGGGGCGTTAGAGAAATAAACCCCAAGCTTAAATATAAGAAAAACTCAAAAATATGAGGTTTTGACCCGAAAACCCAACCCATCCGCGTTGGGACCACGTCATACGTCCAACACAGGACCCTATGCAGGTCTCTACTCAGAGAGGGTGTTTTTGTGCATTTGGCCCCCAACGCGGGGTCACGCGCCCTCAAGAGCGCCCGTGCCTGCTATGCGTGCGTTCGTAAAACGGCATAACTTCGTACGGAGTCTATTGCCCTACAACATATAGTTGGAAAGGTATTTCAAAGATTTACAACTTCGTGTTTTTCTAAAATGGACATAACTTCTTGTACAGAGCTCCGTTTAGCCTCTACAACATATAGTTGGAAAGGTATTTCAAAGATCTACAACTTTCATGTTTTAAGTTTTCTCAAATTCTCAACGTATTTTCATTAAATTGGGATGGAATGCAGACGTATCGAAAACTTAGCTGATTCTATCGAATCTTAAGCGCCTTACTATTAGCCATTTTACGATGATCATATTTTCCTACTTCGATCTCTGATTGGACCAGTCCTTGTATGGTTGGATAGGTATTTCTACGTACTACAACTTTCATCAGGTTACTTTCCCAAATTCCCAACTAATCAAGGGGTTACAGCTGCCCGAATTAGGCCTATCAACTATTTTCGCAAAACGTTCAAACCTTCAGTTTTTTCACTAAAACTCTAACAATACGAGTCTAACCTTAGTTCTAAGATACGAGGTGTAACACTTCCTATCCTAGTGCATATATTGTTCTGTCAGTCCAGAGGATGATTGACCTCCAAGGCATGCAGCCCGGTACATCTACTGCTGTGCTAGTCCAGAGGACGATTAGCCTCCGTGGCTCTTTAGCCGGAGTATTGAGCGGTTGATATTTTTTTGTCTGTGAGTGGCTTGTGGTGATATTGAGTTTGTAAGTGAAATATTTGACGGTAAACAGTAATTAGTTAATTTGATATGTTCTTCGTTGTTGGATTCTCTGATGACTTCTTTAAGGTTACCGGGTTTACCCTCAAAGTAGGGTGTCAATCCCCACATCAGAATTCCTCCCCATTTCCCCCCCCCCCCCCCTTCCCCCTATGTAATTAAAAAAAGTTACACCAAACTATAATTAAAATTAAAATATATCCAATTAAAAAGGGGCCTTCAACGACATGTATAAATGGATAATGAAAATTGACACACATCTACACCGATCACTTATTTTAGCATCACTGTGATAATATGTGCAAGCCCCACAATACAAAATTCTTATTATCATTTAAAGATCTCTTAATTAATTAATCTTACGGGAATAAGAAAAGAGAATACACTGTTAGGATAATATTAAAGAGAAATTTACCAAGTGATAGAAGTGCGAGTAAAAATCAAAGCTCGTGAAAGAGCAACAAAAGGCACAGCGAGAGAAAGCAAGAGAGAGAGAGAGAGAGCAAGGTGCAGTACCTTTTTCATCTACAGAACATGGCTATTCATAGCCTAATAATGAAACTTGGGCTAGAGGAGTTGCTACAGTGATAGCCAACATGACATCCACGTGGCATTCACTTTTTTCACAACACGTATGAATTTTTGGCATATTATTAGTTTTGATGATAACTTGTTAGCTTTGGAATACAATATGAAATTGAACGCTATTTCTTCTGCACATAAGTGCGCACGGGTTTGAACCCATAGCCAGCAACCTGTGATAACTCTTCTAATGTTCTTGCAGCCAAGAAGAAGCCGTATTCGTGTAACTTATAAATCAAAGTTAATTTCGCAAGTGAAAGCAATCATTAATAGTTGCATTAGTGTAGACTGTCTACACCACATCTCTTGGGGTGCGACCATTATAATAGTCATTCAACTTAATTTTACTTTATTAGTTCAGTCAATAATATTAATGTAACAAAAAAATAACTTTATTTAATTATCATAGTGTTGTAAATATTATTTAATTATGGATGTCATCTTTATAGAACTTTAAGGCCATGCGATTTGGCACTAAGTTAACTTTCTCCTATAA